>NC_140584.1:921109973-921515074 GCF_964204655.1 Triturus cristatus | reverse complement strand
TATGGGATTTACTGGATGCTCGAAGCATTAGAATGACTGTCTGTTTGACCTGCAACACCTTGCACTTGCAGTGGTGAAAACTAAGAATGAAAAACTCTAAACAAGACTGTAAAATATTTAGTTATTGTATTTATTAGCATTTTTTATTTTTTACCACACCGAGGCCTCAACCCACCCTCCACCCGATCTCACACGTTAATTTACAGAGAAAGAATCAATCACATATAAATATGTTCGAAACAACAAAACAAATTACATTTCAAATCAAATTGTTGCATAAAATGATATCCTTTGAATGTAGGGACAATAGAATTCATTGTATAAAAGACCCCACATATAGCTAGAGTGACGGGGAAAAATAAAGTATCACAACAATCATTCTGGTAACATACCGCACAAACCTGAGGATTGACCTGGGTTACTTCTTAAAGTGGCAAGTGCATTTACAACCGAGAACAGGCCTACTACACCCCAAAATGCTGAGGCGACACATAGCCTAAAAAAAGCAATGGAAATACAGAGCACAGCCCCTCCCTCGTAGAAACCCGCAATATCTTGTATTCCCATTAATATCAGAGAAGGGGTTAGGGCTACATTCAGCTTATCTCCTAAAAAGGTATTAATTCCGTCGATCAAAGTAGAGAGCGAGAACCATCAGTAGCAAATGTATACACAATGTCTGTCCCATACAGAGCGCACCTTGGACAGCGTGTTTCTTTACCCTCCCCCATTTAGCAATCCTGTATGCGTATAATATAAACAAAAGGAGGTCTTGTAAAACTGGACTTGTAGGTTTGTAGACATTAACACGGATTGTGCAAATAAGAAAGCTTGGTGAAAAGCTGTGTCTGAAATGCCTAATTTTGTTTGCCACTTTTGCAGAATATTTTTCTAAATCATCTTTCATTAAATTATTCAAAAGATTGTATATAGTGCCAATTCGAGGAGGTTTTGAATCAATCAATTTCTCTATCAGATAAGTTTTAGAAAGCCCTAAAAGGCACGTTCTATTTGCGCTGTAAAAACTTTCTAATTTGAAGGTACTTGAAAAATTCTTTGAGTAAGATCAAAATCTAATCTGAGGTGGTTATATGAAATAAGACCAAAAGATGAATAAAAGGCCCCTAGTTTGTTGATCCTGGCATTGATCCATGTAATCATATGAGCCACCAAAGATCTCTGGTAAGTTCTTATTGCTCTGAAGAGGTGTATAGTAGTTCAATTTGCTGATACCCAACAATCTACGTCCTGAGATTTAAACCTTAAAGGCAGTATGAAGGGTCTTTAAACGCTCCCTATTATAGTACCCACAATCTAACTGCCGCCATAGACAACCCCATGCTTCTGAACCAATTAGTAATTCAAAAGGAGAGGGAGGATACAACACATATCCACTCGAGAACGTTCCTGTAAGAGAAGGACACAGTGTAGTAGGGTGGTAGCCCAATAATATAACTTCAGGAAGAGCCCAGCCCCCCGGTCTCTACGGAGTGAGAACATTCTTTACAGATCTTCTTGGCCGTGAAATTTCTTCAACCGCTGATTAGAGAATTCTATTGGGATGGCTCACATTAGATACAATTTTTTATGGAAAATAATCATCTTGATTACATTACACCAGGATAGATGTAAATTGTTCAGCCTACCCAGTGCTTTTTTAGTCTGATCTGTTAGAGGAGATACATTTTCTTTTTTTAACAAACTTTTTATTAACAATAAATTCGCAGCAGTTACAGTAGGCACGACCACATAGCAGTCTGTAATTATACACAGTACATGTAGGGGCATCAGACAAAAACAACATCACTACAGGGGTAATTTCGCTCAGAGACCCATCTAACATGAAGCGCCATACTGACCACCCACCGAACCGCCCACGTCCTGGGGGCTCAAATCCACATATTGCACGATTAGGTGTTTCCCAAGGCTCCGGACCTTCCCTCTGTGTCCAAGTTATCCAGCAGGGCCTGTCTCTCTCGCTGGAGTTCCACCGTGGGAGAAACACAAGGTTCCCCCCGATATTTATTCCACCTACCCCACTTAAGGTCCCATTTTTTGGTGCACCCTCTACCTTTATAGACCGTTTTCTCCGCCACCATCAAGAAATCCATATCTCTGGCCCAGGCGCTCAAGGACGGCGAGGCAGCCACCCCCCATTTCTGGGCAATGTTTCTTTTAGCTAGGCCCCAACCCAACGCCGCCCACTCCTGCTCCGCCTGGGTAAGGTCTGTGTCCTCCCACACGTTCAGGAGACATAGCCGGAGGGAGGGAACCAACGACTTCCCGTTGGCCCGTGCCATCTGGCGGGTGACCTCGGTCCAATAGCGTTGTATGGAGGGGCAAGCCCATAAAATATGTGTAAACGAGCCTACGTGAGAGCAGTTATGGATATATAGCTCATTAGGACGCTGACCTAGTTTGTACAAGAGGACCGCATCAAAATATACACGGTGTAACACCTTGAGCTGGACCAGGCGGAGCCGCATCGATATCGCCACCTCCCGAGGTCCATGGGGTCGAGCAACAATCTATCTTCCAGGGGCGAGGAATTTGGAAGGGGAGTCGCAGCAGGCAGGGCCCCGTAGATTGCATGGCTAATTTGTAGGTAACGGAACTACTCTGAGGGAGCCAGTTGGTATTTAAGCTGTAGCTCAGGGAATGTCGCCTTCCTGCCTTTGACCCATATGTCCCCCACTGTAGAAATGCCAATGAGGTCCCATTTGTTGAACCCCGCATAAGTGCTCAGCCGCCCCAGACAGTCCGGTTCCCATAGCGGAGTGGCCTTAGTCAACCGCCCATTCCACCCCATTCGCTTCTGGAGAAGATGCCAAATCTCCACCGTCCTGGCCGTGGGTCCCGTAAGATCTAAGTTCTTAGGATTTGAATATAGTGCCCTGTTATAGCCACCCTTACCCATGAGCCAGTGGTCGGTTCGGAAGCTAGGGTCCCCCTGCGTCCCAAACACCCACTGGTTGATCGCGATCAGCTGAGTGGCCTGGTAATAGAGGCGCAGGTCCGGCAGGCCAATCCCACCATCGTACCAGCCCATTGTCAGTTTCTGCATTGCTATACGCGGCGTTCCGGTATCCCACAGCAATCCCCGCAGCGTTGCATCGATTTTTAGGAAATAGGCTTCTGAAACCGGGATAGGAGTATTCTGGAGGGCATAGAGGAAGCGGGGGAGCGCTAGCATTTTGAAGAGGGCTGCCCGGCCCAGGAGTGTAAGGGGCAGCGTTTTCCAGTGGACCACATCAGATTTGAACCTCTGTAGAGGGCCATCTAAGTTGCGCTCGTAGAATACTGTGGGGTCTAAGGTTATGAAGACTCCTAAGTATTGGAAGCCCTGTACTGCCACCGGTATGGTATATCCCCTGGGGCTAAGCGGTGGGGCACCCCGGAGTGGGTACATCTGGGATTTGGACCAGTTGATCTGGTATACCGAGTGGGCCCCAAATATATGGAAAATATGAAGTACCCTACGAAGCGAGCGCGCTGGGGAGGCTAAATATAGTAAAACATCGTCCGCATACAGCGAAATGCGGTCCTCATGATCAGCCGTCCATTTGAGGCCCCGAATTTCGGGGTCCTTTCGGATCCAGACCACCAGGGGCTCCAGCGCCAGGGCAAACAGGAGCGGTGACAGGGGGCAGCCCTGCCGCGTGCCGCGCCCCAGGGGGAAGGTGGCCGAGCGGTGGTTATTGACCGATACACAGGCCGTGGGCATGGTGTATAGCAGTTGGATCCATCTCATCAACCGAGGGCCCACCCCCACCCGGGCCAGAACAGCAAACATGTACTCCCACGCCACTGTGTCAAACGCCATCTTAGCATCTAGCGCTAGTAGCAGCGCATCTTCTTGAATCGTAGCCGCTCGACCCAGGGCACCATGGACTCGACGCAGATTCCGAGCGGTATTCCGGCCCGGCATGAAACCCGACTGGTCGGGGTGGATCAAGGCCGCGAGGTATGGAAGCAGTCGATTGGTCAGTAACTTAGCCAGAATTTTGGCCTCCACTGCGATCAGGGAAATGGGCCGATATGATGTACATTCGTCCGCTGGCTTGCCGGGTTTGCGAATTACCACTATCATAGCCATGCGGATTTCAGCCGGAAGAGTGCCGGTCTCATAGCATTCGTTATACATATTTAACAGGTCGGGTGCCACCATCAGCGACATGTTTTTCATGAGTTCTATCGGGATTCCATTGGGACCCATAGCCTTCCCAGAGCGTGTGTCTCGGATGGCTGTCTGGACTTCTTCCAGCGAGATGTCCGACTCCAGCATTTCCCGGTCTTGCTGGTTGCAAGGAGGTCTGGTGCCCAACCGGCCTGCGAGTTCTGCGGCGGGGAATAGATACGTGCATAGTACGCAGCAAACGCCTCTGCTATATTTTGAGGGTCGGTGATCAACGTCGCGTCTGGCCCTTTGAGCGCACCCACCCATCGCGCCGCCATTTCCCTCCGCTCCAACCATGCCAGCATTTTACCCGTGCGTTCTCCCAGCTCATAAATTGTGTGTTGGGTGGCGAGGGATCGGCGACTGGCCTCTTCATAGAGCAGCTGTTTATAGTCTCGTTTCTTCACTTCGAGTAAGTGTGGGGCATCTTGGGCCAGGGTGTGTGCGGTTCCCTGTTCGAGCTGAAGTATCTCCGCCTCGAGCTCGGTAACCCGGCGTCGCCGTTCACGTTTGTGTCTCACCAGCAAGGACAGTGCTCTTCCTTTAATAACCGCCCCGTAGGCCCCCTATAGTGTCACCGCCGAATCCACCGACCCCTCATTTTCTTTAAAGTAGCAATCCGTGTCGTGTCGTAGGGAATCTCTAATGTGCGGGATTTTCAGCAACCATGGCTGAATCCGGATGGGGCCCGGTTGACGATCCAGGCTGGCCCCAAAAGAGGCAATAACCGGAGAATGATCGGAAATTCCCCTTGCCAGGCCCGAGGAGTCGCTAAAATTATGGATATCTTGTGCTAGCGTAAACAGGTAGTCCAACCGCGAGCGGCTTCCGTGCACTCCGGAGTGAAAAGTGTAGAGCGTGTCTCGGGGGTGCGACCACCTCCAGACATCTACCAAACCGAATGCATCCACGAATTTGCTCAGCTGTGAGCCCATCTGCCCGCCCACCCGGGGTGGAGCACGGTCCACCGCATCGTCCATCGCCAGGTTGAAGTCGCCACCCATAATCATCGCGCCCTCCGGCAGGGTCAGTAGAGTCTTTCCAACGTCCGCCAGGGTCTGGCACTGCAGACCTGGCGGTGTATAAACCGAGATCAAATTAAGGGCACTCCCTTCCCAGCTCCCTGAACAAATTACATATCTACCCTGAGGCTCAGTGGAAATTGTGTGTATCACATAGGGGCAGCTCTTTCTAAGGAGAATTCCCACCCCTCTGGAACCCGAGGTAAAGCCCGAGTGGGCAACCATGCGGTATCCCTTTCGGTCTAGGGCATGACAGGCGTTGCCTATAAGGTGTGTCTCTTGGAGCAACACCACGTCAATACGATGGCGGTGTATGTAATGCTGCACTACGCTACGCTTAATTTTATCGCCCAGTCCGTTAACGTTCCAGGTCATTAAACTAAGTCTTCGAGCCATTGCTGGTTGACCTCAGTATAATCACTCCTGAGCGGCCGAAGTGTGCCCCGTATATGGGTACCATAGTGTTCCCCCTCATTGACAACCCCCGCCGCTCCTGAACGCGGCTGAAAGGAGACCTGACATCAATTGACGATCCATTCTTGCCCCATGTTGACAAAAGGTAGCGTGCATAACTGCTGCAAAAAAACAGTGCAAAACATCCCCCCCCCCTTAAATGCAACCCCCCAACAAACCCATCCCTCCCTGCTACCCTGCCGTACGGGGCTAGAACCCCCCGCCCTCCCAACTTGCAGAGTGCCTGTCGCCCCCCCAGAAACATTTAGAGGAAACGTGTGCTGCCCCACTCCCAGCAAGGCGGCCAATATCTCACAAAGCCCCTTATCGTGTCCCCAACCCCTACTCACGCTAGGCCATAAGGAGTCTCTGGGAGTTTATCCGGCTATCCCAGGCCCCCCTCCCCCAGCAGCCCCGTGGCGTTACGAGAGGAGCTGCCCGCACCCCTCGGGCGTCGATCAGGAAGGGCCCGCTGGCAGTCCATTCAGGGGAGCAGCTCAAGGCCCACCACATTAGCACCTATACAAGGCCCCCCTCCACCCCAACGATAGCACTCCGCCCACTAAACAGCCAATGTGGGAGCACAGGGCCGCCCCGCAGGATCCCCGGCCAGCTTACCAGCGTCCATAGTCTATGTTCCTCCACTGGGCCCCAGGCCCCAGAATCAGAGCGTGAAGTGGAGCGCCTCTGTCGGCGCCAGTCCGCGGCCGAATCCGCCGCCGAGGGTTTTGTCTTTCTCCGTCTGTCTACGGTGCGCCACCCTTCCAGCCAGTCCCAGGCATCCTCCGGGCACAGGAAGAACCAGGATTTGCCCTCAGCCTCCACCCGGAGCCTGGCCGGGAACAACATTGCGTATTTGACAGCGTTCTCGCGGAGTGCCTTTTTGACTTCAAGGAAGCTCCGCCGTTGTTTCTGGACTCGCAAGGTAAAGTCTGGAAAGAACGTGATGTTACTGTTCTCCACGACGACAGGCGGTGCCGCCCTCGCCGTTTGAAGGATTACATCTCGGTCCCGGAAGTTAAACACTCTGACCAGGATAGGTCTAGGGGGGGCCCCGGGTCGCGGGCGACCCCCCCGGTACCCGATGGTCCCTCTCAATAGTAAAGCACTTGGAGAGTCCTCGCGGCTGTAGGTGATTGAGAATCAAGTCTTCAACATAGAGGTCGACCGCCTGCCCCTCCGCCCGTTCCGGAACACCTATAATGCGCACATTGTTCCGTCGCATTCTACCTTCGTAATCATCCAGCTGTCGGGCAAATCCTTCCTGGGAAGCACGTAGGTCACTAACCTCTCGCTTGAGGCGGTCGGTTTTGCCAGACAGTTCCTTGGTTACAGTTTCCACTGCCCCCACCCGGTCGGCGATCTTTCGGACATCCTCTCGAATCAGCCCCACATCAGTGGCCACGGTCTCGATTCGCTGCTCGAGGGACGTCTTGACAGCCTGTATTGCATCCAGCAGGTCTTTGTTCGATGGACCGGGCTTACCGTCCGTGGCCGGCATCTCTGCCCTGTCGCCACTCGGCTGCTGGTGCCAGGCGAACTTCTCCAGCTTAGCCTGCGTCGTTGTTTTACCGGTCCGCCCAGGCGGCATGGCCACCCTGAGGTGGGCACACCCCAGCTAGAAGGCCCAGCCGCTATTCCTCCGCCCGGCCTGTCGGTTTTCTCTGACTGCTCCCTCGTCGCCGGTGCACACCACCCTCGGTCGGGGCTCTACCGGCGAACGCGGAGAAGGCCGGTCGCAATCCACAGCGATCTCCGCTGCCCCACTGTGGGCCGAGCACCCCCCGTCAGAGGCCTCCACTCTCCGGAGTCCGGTAACGCCGTGCGGATGGCAGCTCCGGGATCAATCCGCTCGGCTGGGCGGCGTCTCCCCCGTCCCGAATCGGCCGCCGTCGAATCCCTCCAGACGGCCCGGGTCAGTGCCGTCGCAGTTACGGGATCTCGGAGATCCACCCGTCAGTCCCTTCACCCACTCTCCGGTACATCCGTGGTACCCCCAACAGGCGATCTTCTAGCCCTCCTCGCAGGCTACAAATTCCGGGGGGGTCAGCGCCACCCCCAGCACCGCAGATCTGGCCTGTGTGGCTGTGTCACTCCGGCCCAAGCACCCCTGCAGGGACCGCTGCCCGGTATATCCTGCGCTAGGGTCAAACCTCCAGTACGGCTCTCCACGTGCAGCTAGTCTCACTTCGCCATCGCCATTACACCGTCACCACCACTCTCACCCCACTGCCAGTAGCGAGGCCTCTCCCTTACCAGCCGCCGGGCCGTCGGCCGCTCGTCGCTGAAAGATGCTGCTCCCAAGTCCTCCGGGCGGCGCCGCGCCCTCACTCCCCGCGCCGAGGAGATCACCCGGTCCCACCGATCAGGCCTGCATCACCGGGGGAGGCGTCGCATCCACAGCGGGCACCCAATAGGCGCCACCACAGCCTCATTGTGAAGGTTCCCTGCCTGGGCCTCGCCCCACACTCGGCCCGGTCAGCAGTGCGCCAGTGCCTGGAGCCGACGGGCAGATACAGACGTTGTCCCTGCACTGCGGGCTCGAATCCCGGCTCCATCGTCACAGCCGTCAGTGCCCCGCGCAGGACTCACCGCGGCCACACCACCCGGTCCGCCGCTCCGCTCCGCCCTATCATGGTACGTTGCCCAGCCATTTCCCCCAGACTTTTCGGTATTTCTTGGGGCAACCCCAAGCCCGGTAAAGAGTTCGCTCCTGCGCCGCACACCAGTCTACCCCGCCGCCCCATTTAGCCAGGCTAGGCGGCTGCGGCTGCTTCCACGCCGCTGCAATGTCACGTTTGGCCACCATTAAGGCTGTCATGAGGAATAGCTGCTCTGGGTGTGTGCCATCCAGGCCGTCAGTGATGCCCAGTAGGGAGTGTCTAGGCTCATGTGGCACCTCTCAACCCAGGACCTCCGTAAGTTCGGACTCTATGCCCCTCCAGTACCCCTCCAGTTCCGCGCAGGACCACACCATGTGAATGAAGTTGGTCGGCTCAAAGCCACAGCGGGGGCAGGCCGCGTCCGTGGAGAGGCCCGCGCGGTGTAGGCGAGCCGGTGTGAGATAGGCGTTGTGCAGGTAGTAAATTTGGATAAGTCGCAATTTGGCGGAGGCCGTCACCAAGCGGGGGGCCATAAGGGCATCCCGCCAGTCGGCCTCATCCAGGGGAGCCACCCATCCCTCCCATCGTTCCTTAAGGCCCTCCAGGGATGTAGGGGTGCAGTTGATTAGGGAGCGATAGATCCTGGAAATGCCCCCCCTCCCCAAATTGCCCATCATGACGTGAGCCTCCGGGGGCCTGTGGTCCGGCAGCCGGACGTCCAGTGGGGTGTAGGTGCGTATGGCGTGGCGCAGCTGGAGGTATCTATAGAATTGGGAGGAGTGGAGGGAGAAGCGCGCCTGCAGCTCTGAATAGGAACACATCCGCCCTCCCCGCCAGACGTCCCCCAGCTGGGAAATGCCGAGTAGGTCCCATGATTTAAAGCCCTCCAGCTCCGCGACCTCCCGCAACCACGTCCCATGCCACAAAGGAGTGACACGGGTCAGCCTCCCAGTCCATCGGGTGTGACGGAGTGCTGCTCGCCAGGCCAGGAAGATTGCTTTGGTGATATCTGGGCAGGAGGCGGGGATGGAGGCACCATACAGGCGGTCCTGAATACTGGAGAAACCCAGATCCCCAAGTTCTACCCTGTAGGCCGGATCGGACCATCCCCCCCCCAAACCAGTTATGAATGACCAGGAGGCGGGTGGCCAGATAGTAGAGGTAGAGATTGGACATGCCCAGGCCCCCATCAAAGGTGGGCAGGCGGCATGTCGACAGAGCCAACCGAGGCCTCCCACCACCCCAAAGAAATCTCGCCGCCATCCCGTCCAGCTCACTAAACCAAGGTCTTGGAAAGGAAAGGGGGGTATTTTGCAGCACATACAAAAACCGGGGAAGAATCATCATTTTGTAGAGGGCCACCCTCCCCAGCGGATTGAGGGGTAGCTGGTGCCATCTTGCCAAGTCCGCCTTGGCTTTCTTAACCAGGGGGGTCACGTTAAGCGCCCAGCTCAGTTCCGGAAAAGGGAGACCCAGATGCCCAGGTATTTAAAGGACAACCGGCGGAGGGGGATGGTCGCTTGCCAATCAAAACATTCCCGGGAGGGGTGCAACGGCACCAGAACCGACTTCCGCGAATTTAGAGACAGACCAGACGCCCGGCCAAAGCGGCCCAGGATGTATAATGCACGGGGTCCGGAGCGCACCGGGTTCCCAAGATACAGCAGGACGTCGTCCACGTAGAGGGCGATTTTGTCAGCCTCTAGGCCAGGCCATTCCCAGCCCTGAAGGAGAGGGTCAGTTCTAATCAGGGCAGCAAGGGGCTCCATCGCAAGCGCAAAGAGAAGGGGCGACAGCGGGCATCCCTACCGCGTCCCCCGGCCGATCCGAAATGGCCTCGACAGCGCTCCGTTAACCAATACCCTGGCACGGGGGCGGGCATAGAGAACCCACACCATCCCCAAGAACTTAGGGCCAAATCCCATGTGGGTCAGGACGTCAAACAGGTAGGCCCACCCCACCGAGTCGAAAGCCTTTTCGAAATCAGCAAGCAGGAGGGCGAGGTATGGAGTCAAACGGTGGCGGTGAGCCAGGGCCACATGGAGGCGGCGAAGACAATGGCGGGTGCCCCGATCGGGCATGAAGCCACATTGATCCGGATGGACCAGGGTCGACAAAAAGGGCCGGAGTCGTTGGGCCAGGACCGCCGCATAGAGCTTCATGTCAGTATTGATAAGCGAGATCGGTAGGTAAGCCGCTCTGTCAGTGGACGGCGGCGTAGACTTAGGCAAAACCACAATTGTGGAAAAGTCAGCTTCCTTGGGGAAGGAGCCCTTCTTAGTCGCCTCCGCATAGAGGTCCCGCAGCCGTGGGACCAGGCTATCCCAATAGGTGGCATAGAATTCTTGGGGGAAGCCGTCGGGTCCCAGGGTCTTCCCAGCGGACGTACGCCCTATGGCATCCCCAATTTCCTCAAGGGAAATGGGGGCCTCCAGGCTCTCCCACTCACCCGGCCAAAGTTGGGTGAGTCGCACGTTACCGGGCGCGAGCAGAGTGGCCAGATAAAGATCCGGTGCCCGGGCCCGGTAGAGCTGAGAGTAGAACTGGGCGAAAGCTTCCGCTATCGCCATGGAAGAAGACTGGAGCACGCCGTCGGAATCGGTGATCGCCGTAATGATGCGCGACGTCCTGGGATAGGTGGCCAGGCGATGTAACAGCGCGCCGTTCTTATCGCCCCAACCATACACCCTCGCCAGCGAAGATTGCCAGAGAAGCTTGGCCGCCTCGAGGGATCGCTGATGAATCTCCTCACGAAGGAGCCGCAGCTGCCGGTTCCCAGCTGGGTCGTCGAGCTCAGAGAGAGATTGCTCCAACCGCAGCGCCCGGGCCTCACAGGCAGTGAGCTGCTGTAGCTGCGTCTGGCGGTGCTGCACCACATGCGCCTTGGCTGCGCCTCTAATGGTCGCCTTGCAGGCCTCCCAAAGGGTGCCCGCTGAGGAGACCGAACCCTCATTGGTGCAGTAGTACTGGGTAAGCTCAGTGCCCACCGCCTTACGAAGTGTCTTGTCTTGGAGGAACCAAGCGTTAAAGCGCCACATCGGCCGGGCAGCGTGAGGTGGAGGGCCCAGACCCAGGAGGACCGGAGAGTGATCCGAAATCCCCCTGGGGAGGATACGGACATCTTGGATGCCCCCGCAATCGGCGGGGGGGACGAAAATCATGTCAATACGTGCGTGAGAGTGGTGGGCGGCCGAGGTGTGGGTGTACTGACGAGTGTGAGGATGCCAAATCCTCCAGGCGTCGCATAGGCCCTGGGCCTCGGCCCAACCCGCCAGTTACCTCGCTCGCTCGCGCAGCGCGGGAGTCTGAAATCGGTCCCGACGAATCCAGCTGAGGGGCCAAAAACGGCATTAAAATCCCCTCCAAGCACAACAGTACCCAGCGGGAAGGTCTCCAACAGAGAGGCGGCGTGAGATAAAGCCTGCGACAGTCCTGAGGGTGGCGCATAGAGCGACAGAAAACTGATCGGCCTACCGTCGAGTGTGCCGCAAATAGCAATCACGGTTCCATGAGGGTCGTGGGTCACCTGTGTGAGGACAAAGGGGAGGGAGCGGCGCAGCAGGACGGCCACCCCGCGGGAGCCACGGGAAAATCCAGAGTGCCACACCCGATCATACCCGTAGCGTGCCAGAAAGGGACATCTCTCACCGAGAAGATGGGTTTCCTGAAGCAAGAGCACATCGACCCCTACGCGCTGGGCATACTTAAGGACTGCAGTGCGCTTGAGCCTATCCAACATGCCGTTCACGTTCCAGGACAGGATGCGCAGCTGGGCCTTGGGGGCTAAGTCTTCCATGGAAGCAGTGGACGTGAGTCGCAGCGGGGGCGGAACAACCAGGGGGGCGCCGGGAGGACACCGAGCAGCGTGGGCGCGCGGGGAGGGGACGAGGAGCATACAGGCACCAGTGGGATAACGAATGTCATACTGAAGGGAGCCGGGGAAGGCCGGCTGAGAGCGGGCTCCAGCGGAGCGCGTGTAAGTGTCAGTGTGGAGCCGCGCAGTGGCGCTCGCAGGATGCTGCTGTGTGACAGGCCCAGGAAGAAACAAACCCAAACTAAAAAGAACACCCTCCCTAGGAGGAACAACCAACAAACCCCCACCCCGACCCCCCACCCTACACTTCGAGAACGGAAGCATCTGTCGCCCTAACTGTGAGAAGTTGGCCTGATGTATGATGTCACTAGTTCTAGTGCACACCTTATATCAGTCCAAACAACCCTTATGGTGATTGGTTGTAAAGTCAACCTTGTAGACCAGCTATCCTAGTGGTAGCATGGACAAGAGCAGTCTTAGTCTAAACTCTGAATGGCATGTGAAGCCAGCTGTGATACCATATATAATCCCTTGAATACCAAATGAAAGGACACCACAACAGATATATATATAAAATAAAGTGTATTTATTCTAGTCAAACCCTCAGCACTCTTTATGAGATTCGAGGTAAGTACAACACAGTCTTATTTAAGCATACATTAAGTCACGCAGGTAAGTAATACAGTTAGGCCCTAGGGGCCACGCAAACCATATACTAAAGAAGTGGTATAAGGACCACTGTCACGGAAATAGAATAGGCCTAGGCCTAGGGAATCGCTGGGGCTACACTACCAACAGTTAGGAAGTGGGAGGCCCACGGGATTCAGGTGCAGAATGGAAACACTTGCGCGTAATGCGTATAATCGATAGAAATCACTAGCAGTTAGAAATAAGCAGTTTTAGGACACTTCTGGTATAGCTAGAAAGTCGAGACTCGGAAACTAGACCCTAGGATAGTCAATACCCTTGTGAGCACCGAAGTACCCAAGTTACCTAGCCCACGGGCTGCGGGTGCATAGGTGTGAACTTGCGTCGGGTTTCGTCGTCAACTCCTATGGATGCCTGAAGGAAAGTTGCTGACAGGCAGTCAGTGAAGAGTGTCCGGTGGATCCCAAGGCTGGGATCAAGAAGAGAGGATACCTACAAGCAGAAGGGACAGAGTCTGGGTCACTAGCCAGTGACCACGTGGAACCAGGAAGGAACCAGGCGATGTCGTGAAGATTGCAGGTGAAGAGGTGAAGCTTGTCGCAGCAGCCACGGGTACCAGGAGACGTCGAGGACGACCAGGACCAGGAGGCGAGCTGTCCCACGAAGGCTCTTGCTGTCGGCGGCGTCGAAGTCGAGCTAGGACTCACCAAGCCTTGGCAAGCGGAACCCACGAGGAACGGAGGACTTGCTTCTGGTGCAGACCAGGAAGGTCTGGGGTGCTTCTCTTTTGCAGAGGAGCGGGAGCCAGTCTGGAGGAGCCAAACCAGCAGTGAAGATTTAAAGGTGTGTCGTCGCAAAGGCCGCTAGCCAACGGGCAAGCAACCGGACAGACGCGGCAAGCAGGAAAATGCAGAAGGGCCCCACGCAGGACTCGTGGAGTGTGGGGGGCTGATCTTCGGTGCAGATGGTGCTTGGGGTTGGGGCTTCTCACTCCCCGGTGCACAACTTCGAGGGAATCTCAGAAGCTGCGCTGGAAGATACTCGCCACTTTTCCCAGGTAGCCGGTCCCACGTCTCTCGTCGCCTCCACGGATCTCAGCTCGGCTGTGGATGTGGATCAGGGTCGGAGAAGTCTGGAAGTCGAGGCTCTGGTCGGGCTCTGCAGTCGGTCCCTCGTAGAACTTCAGCAAAGCAAAGGGTAAGTCTCTTGATGGTGCCTGTTTGCACAGGGTAGCCACTCCTTGGCCACAAGGGAGATTCTTCAGTCTTCTTCTTTCGTCGAATGTCGAAGGTCCAGAGTTTCTGTTCAAGTTGCAGGTTCAGGATAATCTAATCTCCTGGGGCCCAGCTACTAATCTGGGGGGCTGGGTTGCCTGCTAGGTCATGCCTTATGGGTGGGACCTGGGAGGAGGGTGGTTACACCCCCTTCCCTTTGTCCAGTTTCGCGCCAGGACTGGGGCTGGTGTGCCCCAGCACCGGTTTGAACTGGACTATGCATGGGACACCTTGTGTGCCCCAGGCAGTGTCTCGTTTCATTCATCCCTCCCTGCCCCAATACACTAAGGCCTGTCTGGGGTGGTGCTCGCACCTCCCAAGGCAGGAAACCTATTGTCCAAGCCTCCCGTGCCGGGATCACTCCCAGCAGCAGGAGGTCAGACTTGTGTCATGGCAGCAGTATACATTTTGTGATGCTGGGGCTCTGGTTAACTTTAACCGGGTAAGTAGGTTTCAGCATGTCTTCTCCCTCTAGAAGGGAGGGATAATATCCTCATCCCCAGAAATGGGATGGGGATATTATTCCAAAGTGTTAGACACCTTACACGACATGTTTTGATACAGCCAAATCATAGTTACCATAACCGATTAAGATTATAAGGCACTTTAAGAGTACATGGTAGGCTATATCATAGAACAGCTATAAGGACATGGTTCCGAAAGCTGCAGACAGGCTCAGCTCATGCTAGAGCACCATCTCACATGTTACCAAGCACTCTGCCTCCAGGATTGTTAAGGCCTGCCATAGGAGTGGCTGATAGGTACACATGTGTCTATATATAAGATAGGTATAGGAATACTACACCTAAGCAAGGGGTGATTACACGACCTTGCCCCAGCTGAGTGATCAGCCAGTTGTGTCAAAATGGAAGGCCATGCCAGGGGTGGCATAATACATGCTGCAGCCCCTGGTAGGCCTAGGGTACACCTATGCCCTGGGTACCTAAGGTACACTGTACAGGGGCCAATAAGGTGATCCTATCCAAATGGGTTATGCACCTAAAGTACATAGTATTAATTTAGAGAGAGAACAGCAGGGCTGTGGGTCTGATTGGCAGGCCCACAGCCACATCTAAGTCGAAAACCAGTAAAGCAAAAAGTGGGGGTGAACATAGAAAGCAGACCCTACTGTCCTACACTAACTTTAACGAACAACTACAAGGCCCCAAGCAGGGGCGCTCGGGTGTAAAGAGCGTGGTGGACCCCTCCTGAAGTACGGATGTAAGTGTTCTGTCCTGTTACTACATAAGAGCGGGAAACCGCTGAATCCAAGTCCGAGACTGATGAACCCGCAGCGGGACCAGGCCGTCGAATTCCCTGCCAATACAGAGGACGAAGAAAAGTCACATGGCGGGGCTGCGGGAGAGGTCGGAGAGGTCTATGTGCGTGGGGAGGGGGGTCGGGGATGGGTCCGGCAGATGCGATGGGTGGCGTTGAGAACCTCCAGCCGCTTGAGAGGACGTCCCGGATGACGCGGATGAGTCCCTCGGTCTCCTCCCCGACACACTCGCGGATCGTGGCCCGGCCGCCACCACACCTCGGGCCGCCGGGATTGCGTGCGCCTCCTGCGTCGTGGTCGCGGGAGCCTGGCAGTGTCCTGGTCCGGAGGTCGCCGAACAGGTGACACCCGCCCGGGCTGGCGCAACGGTCGTTCCTCGGTGAGCCAGGTCCATGCCGCCCGGGGAGTGTCAAAAAATAGAGTCTTGCCCTGGAAAACAACGCGGAGGCGTGCCGGGAATTGGAGCTGATAGCTGAGGCCCAAGGAGCGCATCTTGTGTTTCACCTCCGTGTAAGAGCGGCGTTGCTCCTGGACCTCCCGGGTGTAATCCGGGAAGACCATGATGGTGTGGTTGTTAAAGGACAAGGGGGCTTGCACCCGCGCTTCCCTCAGAATAGCGTCCCTGTCTCTGAAGTTGAGGATCCGCAAGAGGAAGGGGCGCGGGGGGGCCCCCACCGGAGGCTCGGCCGCCAACGACCGGTGTGCCCTCTCCCCCACGAACCAGGTAGACAAGCTGGCCTCCGGCATCCAAGACTTGAACCACTTCTCCAGGAAGTCGTCGGTGCGGCCAGACTCGACCCCCTCCGGAAAGCCCACCAGGCGAAGGTTGTTGCGGCGGGCCCGGTTTTCGGCATCCTCCGCCCGCCGATGCAGCTCCTTGGAATGGGTCGTAAGCTCCCTGACTTGGTCTTGGAGCTGTCGGATGTCGTCCTCCGCCGTCGAGATCCGCGACTCCGTCTCCGTGATGCGGGCCGTGGCATTGCGGAGGTCCTGTCGCAAGAGCGTAACGTCCACCTTCACCTCCCCAACCATCCCCTCCAGGGACGCGTGGGAGGCGTTTATGGCCTGCAGGATGGCGGCACGGTCTGTGCCAGGAGTTGACGCCGCCTCTCCGCCCGCGCCCGGGGGGTCTGGGTTCGTAAAGCGGTCGATTTTGGTCATGTGGGACGTGGTCGTCGATTTGGCACCCCTGTCCTTGCCCATGATGGCGCCCGGGATGTGTGCGCCGGTCCCTAGGCTCGGTATGGTGAATCGCCGGCCCGCCGCGCCCCGCCGCCAAGCGACCGGCCGGTGCGGGGCCAGGGACCGGAGAGTCAAGAAGAGAGGAAGAACAGAGGCACTGCCGTCCCCCAGCGGGGGGAGGCCAGGAGTCCGCCGGAAACTCCGCTGCCCCGCTCTGATCCGGGCCGGGCCGCCCTCTCACCTCACCACGGCCGCTCTGGCGCGACCCACTCCTGCAGACGTCGTCAGATTAGGCGCAGTCCCTGGTCCGCCACATCGCCGTCCCTCGCGGCGGGCCCGCAGGTTTGCCCGGTGCAGTGGGGCCACCCCGCAATCGCCCCCGGGCCCGATCGACAGCAGGACCCCTCCGGGAATAGGACCGGGACGTCACCGCCCAGCCGGCAGCAGAGTCAGCCCGGGTGAGACCTGGGGGGGGGGGGAAACAGGGCGCCCTCTTTTCGCCGGAGGCAGGGCCCAGCCGGTGGGGGGGGAGGGGGGGGAGTCCAATGTCCGCAAAGCAGGGATGAGCTCCCACGCAGGCCGCCTTCGTCCGGCGGTGGATCCACGCTCAAGGCCCTCTAGGAGGCTGCCGCCCGGCCGTCGCCGGTGCAAGTCCCAATCAGCGGCGTGGAGAAGAATCAGGAGCCAGTCTCAGCGCGTCCTGATGTGGCCGTCTGCGCAGGCTCACACCGCTCGCTCCAGGCCGTCACCGCTGCGGGGCCCCTGCAGGTCCCGGCGCACCCCACTGTGCCCGTTGCGGTGCCCCGGTGGTCCATGGAAGACTGGGGTTCGCCTCCCCGGGTCCCGCGATGGGCGGCAGGCCGCCGCCAGCCACCCGGCCTTTGCCCCTCACTGGCACCGCGGGACTCGCGTATCGCCCGACGCCGGTCGCGGAACCAGCCTGCCGCGTCCCTCACGGCCTCGCGGCAAAGGGCACCAGATCTCGGCCCCGGGAGCAGGAAAGCGGCTGAAAGTTGCACCGAGTGTTGTGCAGCGGTCCCGCTTCGGGCGGAGACCTTCGGATCGCTGCTAGGACAGCGGGGCACGGATGGAGGCCGGATGCGAGGGGTCGAGCATCAGGAGCCTCACATCAGTGCGGCCATCTTGATTAGCGCCACCTAGCGCTCCCACCATTCCAATTTAGGTGAGAAAGCACAGAGACTAGGGTCCTGATTAGCAGGATCCCAATCAAACTTGTCAGAAACCGCATAGCACCAGGCAAAAAGTGGGGGTAACCATAAAAGCAGATCTTACTTACCTACAGGCAGTCTTCCGTCATTCCCAGTCAAACAATGACATTCCTTGGAGCGGACCCGGACACAATCCAGAACTAAGCTTTCCTCTCTGAAGACAGACGAGCAGTGGGCAAACTTAGCACGAAACACTGCAGGAAGACAGTACGTTTCTGTGAGAATATACGAATCGCTCCTAGGCATGCTTTCTTTGACAATCTATTTAATTCCACTGGCTCACCTAAAGATGAGGCCGTTGCAGGAAGAGCTTCAACTTCGGTGGGTGCAGGCGATGGAGTCCTTAGAAGACTTAATCTCCACCCCACGCATGAGGGAAGAATTGAGATAATGGTGTCTTAGACTGCATCTTTCAGAAGGCTTCACCTTTCTACCATTGGATCCAGACTTCATTCTCACAATGGATGCCTCTATGGAAGTCTGGGATGGCCATTTACAGGACCTCCAAATCCAAGGAAAATGGCCCTCATCTCAACGACTAATGCACATCAACAGCTTCGAGCTCAAAGCCATATTCCTCTCCTTGCAGGCTTTCCTCCCAAGGATCTCATGATCCTCTCTGCTGGTTCGTACGGGCAACATGACCAGCATGTATTACATCAAACGGGGAGGAACAAAATCTCCAACACTCCCCCCAAGAAGCCGAAGAGCTTTTGCTCATGGATCACGAGATATCCTTAAGAGCCAAACTTGTTTCAGGACTATAGCATACTCTAGCAGATGCTCTCAGCAGGACAAAGAACAGTTGCCACAATTGGGAACTGGACCAACATCAGCTAGACAAGGGGTTCTTGAGATGGGGGAAACCAGCACTGGACTTCTTTGCTACGGAGAGCTATACCAAATGCCAGATTTATGCTAGCAGATTCCCTCTCCCAAGATTGTGGGGAATACCCTTACGATGCGATGGTCCGGGATATATGCATACACTTTCCCCCCCCTTCCCACTGATTCCCAAAGTCCTCACTAAGTTGAAGGCAGAACGTTTTTGTCTCCTTCTGTTCGCCCCCAAGTGGCCCAGGTAGCACTGGTTTTCGGAGCTTCTCCTCCTCTCAGAGACCAAACCCATTTGCCTTCCACCAGCGTCATCTCTTCTGACCATGAACAGTGGCCAGATATTTCACCCTGAGCCAGCATTTCTCCAATTGCATGCATTGCTCCTTAATTCTGTGAATTTCAGGATCTAAAGATATTTTCTCCAGGTCTAAAGCGGACAGCACCAACACAACACATAGATTAATATGGAAAGGATACTGCATTTGGTGCAAACAGAACAATCTTTATCTGTTCCGCTCTTCTCCAGAACAGATCTTATCTCCTCTCCCTGGCAAAGTCAATCCTGGTTTATGCATTGGTAAAAGGACATCTTGCTGCAATCTATACACTCGAGCTGAGGGTAGAGGCTGTAAGGGACTGTACCTAACAAATGAAAAAGTGTCTTGTGTTGTCGTGTAGTGCAGAGAACCAAGAAACAATCCCCTCCCTCCCCCCCTATGTCCAAGATATAAATATCTTAAAAGGATTTCTCTTTATTTCACGAAACGAGAAATACAGAAGCGACGGGCTACCAGGCCTTTTTGATAATACCCACCACGTAGAAGTTTTTCAGAAAATTTGGAATCTCGGACATTTGGTTGAACTGTACAGACGCCCATGTGAATACACTTGTTACTTTGTGAAGCCCTGAAGAAGTCTCTTTGAGACGAAACGCGTCGGCTATGATCCTCTACTTTTATGAAAACATGAAATAAAGAGAAATCCTTTTAATGATATTTATATCTTGGACTTGGACTTGGACATCTTTTGGTTTGCTCACTGATTGGCTGTGTTAAAATAATTTGGTGCAAATTACTCCTCATTCTGTATCGCACACTTAGAGGTTTCCATGACTGTAGAATTGTGGTGGACTGTAGACTGACTCCGTTCATCTATCCATCTGTGGGGATACTTCTTATGTTCACTTTCATCTTTCAAGCATACAGGAGTAAATACAAATGCAAAAGAAGAGGACTGTAAGACTCTGTCCTAAACACCAGGTAGATCTTTTTCTCTAGATCAACTGTTTTGGGCACAATTTATTCTGCTAAATCCTCCACATTTTTCACGATCGACAGCTGGCTGACACCTTTCACCAGGCTTTGCATTTTCAGGGGTAGAGCAGATAATGAGAGAGTGATTGCTCGAGTGCCCCCTCCATGAACATTCACCCATTCATACGGAGGCAATGTCAGTGACATGAAAAAGAATGAGTGCACCATGCTTGTACCAATTGAACAGGTTGAATTTATTATTGGCAGGATTCGCGCTTGGTTTTGTCAGACCTTGCTTTAGGCTCAACTCTTTTACGGCGAGTGCAATAGTTTCTAACTACTTAAAAATAATAATTGTCTCTGATTATCTTAACCCTCCCTTCCTCCCTTATCTCAACCCTCCCTTCCTCCCTTATCAAAAAAGAATAATGAAGTGACCTAGTTCTCTTCTGTCCCTACCATGGTTAACATTTTGATTTCACAGTTAGATCAATAATTTTCTTGCTTTTAGCATTTGGAAAACTTTTAAGAAATTTACATGAGAAATTTTACTACGTTTCTCATATTCAGAAATTCAAAACGTTCAAAAGCCACATTTATGTGGAAAGGGGGGGTCAATATGCCAGTCTCTTCAGCCATTGGTGGTTGCCATTCAGGTGGTTGTCATTCAGGTGGTTGTCGGCACATAGTAGCAGCCATTGGTGGATGTAACAGTCATTAATGATGGATGGCCAGCATATGTCCATTTCATTGGTACAGCAATTGATACAGCCTTTATTAGTCTGCACGGGCAGACACATTACTTTTTCTTCTTTTTCTTTTGAAGTAAGTGCTTTCTCTCCTCATCCCCTGTCACTTGCTGGTCTGTATTGGCTACCCCTCACTTCCTTGCAACTTTGGATGTTGGCAGTTGTCTCTGGCAGTTGCCTGTCCCCTCCTCATACCCAGTCCTGGCAGTTGCTTAACTGGGCTCGATAAGTAAGAACAGTGGGTGCAGCCGAGAATGTTCTGCTCCAGATTAGGCGCTGAAGTGGTGCAGGTGCCATAGGTAATGCAGTCCTGGAAGTGCATCTCATACAAGGTCAGTGCAGGCCATTGGTAGTTCTGCATAGCATGTAGCTAATGAGAGTGCTTGGCTGTTACTTCCGGAGTTATGGGTTGCGGCTGTCTCGCTGTTGGGTGGAGACCCCTCCCCAGGCCCATATTTTGGGGACATACTTTTCAAACCACACCCACTCTACAAATTTCAGAGGGCACCAGCTTGGACGGTATCTTAAAAGGAACAGAGTCCTTCTTCAAACATAACAGTGCTGCATTTCTAGCCAGGACTGTGCCGTGTAGTGTCTTCATCCGCATGGAGCCCTGGCTCACCCCCTTTCCTTTTACATCTCTTCCACCTGTTTCATGCTTTGCCTCATTTTGCTTTCCTGTAAGACTGCCACTTCATGTTCTCCATTCCCCCTATAGGAGTTTGATATCAAGGGGATCTTCCTGTTAGTGGTGGGGCAAGTCTCCACAGTTGTTGTCCAGTGGTTTAATGTCAAAAGCTCCACCATAACATGTTCAGTTTGTGTGACAGCGTCACTTGAGATGTAATTGTGACAACCAAAGATGAGCTCTCTTTCGGCTGTCAGTCTTGGTCACACTGTCTGTAGGTTATGTTGTTATTCTGAACTGCAACTCAGATTTCTTGAAGTTGAAAATAATGTCTTTCTCATGGGGAATGTGTGCTTGCCACAGCTTCCTTCTGTGTATGCATTGTTCCCAGCGGTGGCCGGCACAGGTAAACGCGGTGAGAAGGGGTCGGGATGGAAGGGGGGAAGTCGACAGACGACGGAGTAGGTATAATTTGAATAAATAAATAATACCTTTTCCGTCGTCCGTCAGCTTCACCCCCTACCTTGCCATGCCCCGCCTCACCGCATCGCTCCACCGCACTTACCTGACCCGGCCGCGCGCCCTCTTGCTCTTAAGGTAATTTCTTTTTAGATCAGCCATTAGCCAAGACCTTTTGATTTTACCAACACTATCTGTATAATAAACTTATTAAAGGGCTTTTAGTCACATCGCTTTGTCCATTTGTTTGTTGTTGTTGTCATTCACTTTTTGATTTTGCCCACTACAGCATACAGCAGGGGGCAGTGAGGCAGCTTGCTTAAGACACTGGTTAACTTCACTTTTACTGACTGCATTTTTCTCTTTCACAAGGAGCACATCCATTCTGTAAGGATCAATGGTTTTGTTCCGCAGGAGCGCCAGGAATCCTGAAGAGAAGTCCTCTGTCGTCCCTCACGCCCCTTCCGCTCTATCAGACTCTAGAGCCAGGAGGGACGCTAGGGAAAACAGGGAAACAAAACAAGGGTAGGCGGGGGAAAAAGGCAGATCGTGCAGCACCCAACTTCTAGGTAACAGGCAGAACTTCACAGCTGTAAGACAAAGACACTTCGTTAATGTGCATTGATTTCCCCTCTTTCAGTCTAACCTTGTGTGAGTGAAAATACACATACCATGCTGTTTTTGACTTTGGGGGATTCTCAGCATGTATCCTATTGTAGACGTCAAGACCCCTATGTGAATACACAAAGATTACAACCAATGTTCACCACTTTCCTGGACCAACAATCTATAACTGTAATGGTGGCTCTTACCCCTATCTTCTAATGAGTGCGAATCGGCGGTATGCTAGTCTCCTTGTGTGTTCACTGATAATTGGAGATGAATATGACAACGAAGAGCTGCAGGGAATATGGGTGGAAAAGAATGTAAGGGATATGCGTGAACAACTTTCTCCCAAATATACTCATGCAATGACCAAAGGTTACCGTGTTTAATGATGAAGTACCACTGTAACCTATGATACACCCCAAGGGTCCACGCCAGTTTCTCCTGCCTAATGGGGAAGGTAATGAAATACGAATGGAACTAAAGAGAAAACAATATTGCTCTGGCCAGAAGAGTCAGAGAGAATCCTTAACCGCAGGATTCGTGTAAAACAAGCACAAGAAGTCCACAACAGCGAAGAGAACCGCCCCGTGAGTAGCACCACGCTACTAACACCGAGGCCTTACTTGACAGAGGCTTCTGGACCGTGGGCGACCTCAGCAGGGCAATTGGACCAGCGTGCGGCTACCGTTGATGTCCCCCAACAACTCCGGGAAATACAACCACTGCCGCACAAGGAACAGCGCGGAGCTCGTACGGTCCGCGACACAACGACCTCTGAACCAGAAACAGGAAACGCTACTAAACAGGAAGTCAGGCAACACAATGAAGGGGCGGAAACGGGCTAACAGCTAGAACGCTAAGCAGCGTTAGAAGCCCTCGATGCTCCTTAAATACCTTCCGCATCTCCAGGCTTGTCCGCGGGGCATGACAGCACACTCCCCCTAAGAAACTCTCCCCTGGGTTTGGGTTTGTCAGGGTACCGATGATGGAACTGCCGTACCAACCGGGGGGCATGTACATCACGAGCGTATTCCCATGTGCGCTCTTCCACCCCATACCCTTTCCAATGCAACAGATATTGGAGAGAACGTCCCCGGGAACGCGAGTCCACAATGTCCTCCACTTCATATTCCTCCGTGTCGGAAACAAGGACAGGAGCGGGTGCGCTAGGGAGACTCGTGCCAGGCTCAACAGGTTTTATCAAGGACACATGGAAAACCGGATGAATCCGAAACGAAGCAGGTAACTCGAGCTTCACCGCCACTGGATTGACCACCTTAAGGACAGTGTATGGACCGATATATCTGGGAGTAAACTTGCGAGGACCCTTGAGTGTAATGTTCTTTGTGGAAAGCCACACTTTATCCCCTGGAGCATAGATCGGTTCCAACCTCCTGTGCAAATCAGCCCCCTCTTTATATCGTGTTTTGGCCATGTCTAGCTCCTCCAATGTCTTAGTGTGTAGGTTCTGTAGTTTCAGCACTAGATCAGTGACAGCGGGAGTAGGGCAGTCAATCGAGACCCCCTCAGGCAACAACTTCGGATGAAAACCGTGAGAACAAAAAAAAGGTGTCATAGTGGTGGATGTATGTGGACTGTTATTATACGATATTTCTGCCAACCATACCCACTCGTCCCAGTCAGCCACGGAGTGTAAAGCTTGATTTCTGACATATTGCTCAAAACACTGATTGACCCTCTCGGTCTGGCCATCTGACTGCGGATGATGGCTAGAAGAGAGTCGCACATCAATCCGTAGCAGAGCACATAAGTATTTCCAAAACCGAGATACAAATTGAGCCCCTCTATCTGAGATCAGAACCGAAGGCAAGCCATGGAGGCGGACAATGTGTTGTAGGAAAATAGAGGCTAATTCTGAAGCTTTGGGTAGACCAGGTAAAGGGATGAAGTGTGCAGTCTTAGTGAAATGATCCACAACTACCAGCAAGGTGTTATTCAATTTCTTTGTTACTGGTAGATCCACTATAAAATCTAGGGAGACCGTATGCCAGGGACCCGGAGGAGAGGCAATAGGCAGGAGAAGACCCACGGGATTCTGATGGGAACTCTTGGTTTGGGCACAAACATGACATGTCTTTACGTAGTGTTCTATGTCTCGCAACATGGTTGGCCACCAAAACTTTTCCCGTATGGTCTTAGTAGTTTTCTTTATTCCGGGATGCCCTGACAGGGGATGTGAATGATACCAATCTAGTACCTGGGCTTGCAAATCAGATGTAGGTAATACTACTCCTCCCTGGACGCAAACATACCCATCCACCGTGCGAGTCTCATGCGACCCTACAATGGCCCGCATGTTCGCCGAGAGCTGACTCTCCTTAACATGGTCCTGAAATATATCTCCGGTGATCACTCCTCCTATGATGTGTTTCTCGGGAATGATAGATGGCGCTTCAACCGGATCCTCTAAATGTTGAAACCCCAGCCGGGATAGGGCGTCTGCTTTGCCATTTCTAGATCCAGGACGGAACTGTATAGTGAATTCATATTCACAAAAGAATTGAGACCAACGAAGTTGTCTCATAGACAGTGCCTTAGTTGTCTTAAGGTATTGAAGGTTGCGATGATCTGTATATACAACAACAGGAAACCTGGCTCCCAGTAGGTATTGCCTCCACTCCTCAAAGACCTTTTTTATCGCCAATAATTCTTTATCACCCACAGCATAGTTGTATTCAGCCGGAGTGAATTTATGAGAGAAATAAGCTACAGGATGACACTCGCCACTCTCTGGATCCGTTTGACTCAGGACCCCTCCCACTGCCACCTGCGAGGCGTCCGCCTCCACCACAAAGGGCAAGGCCGGGTCAGGATGTCGCAAGACAGGTGCGCATGTGAAGGCCGTCTTCATGCGCTGAAATGAGGATTCAGCTGCAGCAGACCACACATACAAACTCCCCTTTCGCAATAGCGCAGTGAGAGGAAGTGCCAATTCCGAGAAATTCTGAACAAAACGCCTATAAAAATTGGCGAACCCTAAAAACCTTTGAAGCTCTTTGATCGAACCAGGTGCCGGCCACGAAAGGACTGCTTTGACCTTGATGGGATCCATGCGGAGACCGTGGGGCGTAACAATAAATCCCAAAAAGGGCACTTCTTGCGTATGGAAGGAGCATTTTTCCAATTTGCAGTACAGATTATTATCACGCAAACGTTCTAATACCTTTCGGACATGACCCATATGTTCAGACAGAGAAGAGGAATAGATCAGTAGGTCATCAATGTACGCGATGACATGAACGTCCAGCATATCCCAGAGCACCTCATTGATGAAGAATTGAAATGCCGCTGGGGCGTTACAAAGCCCAAAGGGCATCACTAAGTACTCGAATAATCCGTATTTCGTGCAGAAGGCCGTTTTCCATTCGTCTCCCTCCTTGACCCGTACCAAATGGTAGGCGCCCCTCAGATCTAGTTTAGTAAAATACCTGGCGTTGCGTATTCTGTCAAGGAGGGAAGCGATCAGAGGCAAGGGATAACGGTTTTTGATGGTGATATTATTCAGTCTCCTATAGTCAATACAACACCGCAAGCCCCCTTCACGCTTGGGAATGAAAAACAGGGCCGAAGAGGCAGGTGATCTAGACGGTCTAATAAACCCCTTCTCCAACATCTCATCCAAGTATTCTCTGAGATATAGGTTCTCCTTCTCCGTAAGGGCATAGACTCTACTGCACGGAATCCTGGCTCCAGTCTCAAGGTCTATTCTGCAGTCATATACCCTATGCGGAGGAAGGACCTCTGCTTCCCTGGGATCAAAAACTGTGTACAAGTCATTATAACAGGCAGGTAATTCGGGTACAGGGTTGGTCACTTCAATCTCGAGCGGATGCTGGACCACTGCCACCTGAGCCTCACAGTGTGTATGAGGGCGGAACGTGAGGGTCCCTTCTTTCCAGTCAATAATGGGGTTATGCGTGTGTAACCATGGAATGCCTAGGAGAACAGGTATTTGTGGTGACCGAATTAAGTCGAATTCAAGGACCTCGTGATGATCAGGTTGTATGTGCATATGGAGATTAACTGTCTTATGAGTCACTGGCCCCGAGACAAGCGAGCTCCCATCTATCGTAAAGACCTTGGTGGAAACGTCTTTCACGACACAGGGAATTAGATTACTCCTTGCCCACTCCTCATCCATGAAATTCCCAGAAGCCCCTGAATCAATCATGGTGGATACATGGATGCCAAGATTTTCTACAGTGAGATAGGTTGATACATAGAGGTGAGGGATAGGTGTAATGTCATGTTCAGTAGAGGAGACTGTTAGACCAGAACTGCCCAAGGCTCCCGTCTCCACGAAACCCCGGCTTTCTAGTTTCCCGAACTCTTGAATGTATTGGGTTTGACTGGGCATGTCCTTAGGAAATGACCAGCCTTTCCACAATATAAACAGAGCCGATTAGCTCTTCTCCTTTGCCTCTCCTCCGCTGACAACGGCCCTCTCACTATCCCTATCTGCATTGGCTCGCTGTCATCTGTACCCTTCACAGCTTCCACTCTCTTCTCCTTAGCAGGCACAAAACGTGGTTCACCCTTCCCTTTTTCAAGTTTTCGTTCTTGGAGGCGGTGTTCGATCCTAACCACTAAATCTATCAGCTCATTACAGGCAGAGGGCAAGTCCACAATTTGAGAGAGCGCATCCTTTAAATCGTCACGGAGCCCTCTATAGAATAAAGTGCTCCGTTTCTCCTCGGGCCAATTGGCCTCGACCACTAATCTCTGAAAGGAGGTAATGTAACCCACCAAATCCTGGTTACCCTGTCTCAAAGCTAGCAGTTCGGTGTCAGCTGAATGGGTGTACGTATGCCTGTCGAATAGTTTACGAAATTCCCCTGTAAAGGCAGAGTAATTATATAAGAGGGGATCATCTCGATCTATCAAGGGTATAGCCCAATCAGCGGCTGCTCCACTGAGGTAAGACACTAGAAAGGCTACACGGGCTTGATCCGTGGGAAAGCAAGAGGCTTTACACGAAAAGTGCAACTGGCAGTGACTGAGGAAAGCCCCGCACCTGGAAGCATCACCCGAGAATCTCTCTGGAGGGGCCAGAGGGATGGAGGTAGGGGTAGTGACATGGATCACGGAGGGCGTGGGTTCGACTCTTCCCCCAGCAGCTCCTGGCTCATGCCTGTGCTGCAGAGAGTCGAGTCTGGTTGACAAAGCCTGTGTCTCCGCCTGTAAATTACCCAACATGCCCGCTAAATCAGCGAGTGTGACTGCTCCCAGGTCCATGGCGCTCGGGCAGAACTATCTATTTTAGGCTTAGCGTTCTGTAAGGATCAATGGTTTTGTTCCGCAGGAGCGCCAGGAATCCTGAAGAGAAGTCCTCTGTCGTCCCTCACGCCCCTTCCGCTCTATCAGACTCTAGAGCCAGGAGGGACGCTAGGGAAAACAGGGAAACAAAACAAGGGTAGGCAGGGGAAAAAGGCAGATCGTGCAGCACCCAACTTCTAGGTAACAGGCAGAACTTCACAGCTGTAAGACAAAGACACTTCGTTAATGTGCATTGATTTCCCCTCTTTCAGTCTAACCTTGTGTGAGTGAAAATACACATACCATGCTGTTTTTGACTTTGGGGGATTCTCAGCATGTATCCTATTGTAGACGTCAAGACCCCTATGTGAATACACAAAGATTACAACCAATGTTCACCACTTTCCTGGACCAACAATCTATAACTGTAATGGTGGCTCTTACCCCTATCTTCTAATGAGTGCGAATCGGCGGTATGCTAGTCTCCTTGTGTGTTCACTGATAATTGGAGATGAATATGACAACGAAGAGCTGCAGGGAATATGGGTGGAAAAGAATGTAAGGGATATGCGTGAACAACTTTCTCCCAAATATACTCATGCAATGACCAAAGGTTACCGTGTTTAATGATGAAGTACCACTGTAACCTATGATACACCCCAAGGGTCCACGCCAGTTTCTCCTGCCTAATGGGGAAGGTAATGAAATACGAATGGAACTAAAGAGAAAACAATATTGCTCTGGCCAGAAGAGTCAGAGAGAATCCTTAACCGCAGGATTCGTGTAAAACAAGCACAAGAAGTCCACAACAGCGAAGAGAACCGCCCCGTGAGTAGCACCACGCTACTAACACCGAGGCCTTACTTGACAGAGGCTTCTGGACCGTGGGCGACCTCAGCAGGGCAATTGGACCAGCGTGCGGCTACCGTTGATGTCCCCCAACAACTCCGGGAAATACAACCACTGCCGCACAAGGAACAGCGCGGAGCTCGTACGGTCCGCGACACAACGACCTCTGAACCGGAAACAGGAAACGCTACTAAACAGGAAGTCAGGCAACACAATGAAGGGGCGGAAACGGGCTAACAGCTAGAACGCTAAGCAGCGTTAGAAGCCCTCGATGCTCCTTAAATACCTTCCGCATCTCCAGGCTTGTCCGCGGGGCATGACACATACGCAAGCTAGTTCCCTTCAGGGCCAGTGTTTTTGATTTTAGTTTGTAATTACTATAGTGTTGCCTTTGTGTTTAGAGCCTAGTGTGATAACAGGGCGATTTTGATGTGACCACTGAGCACGTTCCAGCTTTGTCACATGCCATTTGCTGCTAATGCTCTTGTAAATTCCCTTGGGATGGCCTTGTTTACCTGACTGCTTCTATTTCACATCTGCTAACATGAATTCTGAATATAAGCTAACCAGTGTGCGCTATCTAGCTTTGTAACCCTGTGTTTCTTTCCATCTTTTTCTTTCTTTCTTGCCTTCCTTCTTGCCTTCTTCCTTCTACCTTCTCTTTCATTCTTTCCTTATTTTCCCTTCCTTTCCTGCCTTTCTTTGTGTTTCTTCCCGTGCCTTTGTTTGTCTTCCTTTGTGTTTCTTTCTTCATCCTTCATTTCCTTATTTTATCGGTTTTTTCTTCTTGTACCCTTTTGCTTTCTGTCCTTTTATCCTTCATTAATTTTTTCTTTCTTTTTCTTTCCTTTATTCTTTCCTTTCTTCTTTCTTTTTGTTTTCCTTCATTTTTCCTTGCCTTCAGTTGACGTTAACTCTAACTATGAGCTAATCAGTGTGCTCTAGTTATCTTTGCAAACCTTTTTCTTTCTCTCTTCCATTCTCTTTCCTCCTTTCTTCCTCTTTCATTCTTTCCATCTTTCGCTCTTTGTGTCTTGATTTGTTTCTTGCCTTTTTCTGTCTCAGGCAAGAGGCTTGCAGCCAATGGCAGACCAATTTTTTAGATAAAGATCTTTTGATTTAGCTAAAATTATATGTATACTATACTTATAGGGGTTTTCAGCCAGACGTCATCCATTAGTCTGTTTAGTCATTCACATTTTTCTTCCACTGACTCTGAAACCGTCATACCAAGAGTGTGGAGATGTTACCCCCCTCATCCGCAGCAGCTCACTCCACTCACTTTGGTGCTAATTTGGTCTATTTATTCGTGGTCTTCCACAGCAACCGACAGAAGCATCAGTACGCAGAGCTGGCTATTAGCAAAGATCAGTGTGCTGCAAATACCGCCTCTCATCTCATTTAACATAAGGTAGTGTTTACCAGACCTGGCAAATTTACTGCTTACTTATATATATTTTTTCCTTCTATGTGAAAGACTATCTGCCAAGTGGCCTCGTGCCTTTTTTGATATCTTCTTCTTCTTTAGGCTATTTTTCCCCAACAGACTTTAAATTATGGAGTTTTTAATTGTATACGTTAATGGTAAAATAGAAACTACAAGTATCTATATGGAAATTATTGTTGGGGAAAAGACCGGAATATGTGAATGTCATCATGACATTTGTTCATATGCCAGCTTTTTTATGCATTTTTGTCTTTCTTTATACTTAATTAGTAAATTGAAAAATGTACACCCATAAAAGAGTTCTCTTGACACGGTCTGTCCTACACGATGAAAGCAACCTAATCCAGTAGTGGTATGATAAAGAATTCAATACAGGAGCCAGGTTTTCAGCATTTTACTAAACCTTGATAGGTGTTCTTAATCTCTGAAAGAATGAGGAAGTTTATTCCACGTATCTACTCTTCAGAGCTTTAAAGTTCTCTTTCCAGGTAAAGAGCTTGTTCATTGAGATAGCTAGTTGTTTGCAGGTGACTGAGCGTAGCCGTGGATATATGTGACATTTTGAGTGCTATTTCCAAGGGCACCAAACAAAACAATTTAAGCATATGTAATATTGTGAATTTCTGAACGGACCTCATTTTTGCAATGTAAAGATCAAGGGAACATAAGGGCTTAGACCTTAGAAGATGACACAGGATGAATCTTAGTGTCAGTCTGTCTGACACCCCAGTTCTCACTGACATGGGGGACACAACCATTGTGGGAGAACCCTATATATTAGGACTGAGAGTGAAGGGCATCCTGTAGCAGTAGGTGGGAACCACATTGGATCTCACTCATTCACCTATTGATTCTATCATACATTTACTCACCTGTCCATTCACAAATTCATACATTCACTCCAGTCACTCATTCAGCTATACTCGCTCATCCATCATTTATTGTAAGAATGTGTTCATTTACCGATTTGTTCATCCACTTTCATGTATGTTTTCACTTAACTATTCATCTATCCTTTCACTTACACATCAATGCATCCATTGTTTCATTCTCGGATTCAATCACAGGCTCCACACCTACACAATTACATTATATAAAATGACCCAGTTCTGTTGGTCTTCTAAGTGCTCATTTTTAAACTATTGTCAAATCTTTTCTTCATGTAACACTGGTGGTCTTCATCTGTGAAATATCAGTACTCCACACTTTCACATACAAATGGCCAGCTATTTCCCAAACGATAGTTACACCGCTGCTCTAAGCATGTATTTCAAGGTGTATGCATCTCTTGTAGTTTAGAGCTTCTAACAGCCTCATAAAAAGCACCTTATGGCATTTTCACACCCTATTCCTATTCTAGAGATTGGAAAGTCCCAGGATACAGCAGTCTCTGGATTCACCACATATTACAAACTTCGCAATAGATACGTATGCTTCAAAATCTGCTTTCCTGATGCCCGTAATTTTCTACATTCACAGGGGACTGTAAACTCATAAACTCTTGCAGAAGACATGTCTTTTACTTGCATGCCAACTTGACAACCATTTTGACTTCAATTATGATGAATAAAATTTAGTGCCTTCAGTTTGCAACTGAAACCTCTTAAACAGCTATATTATTTGGCATGGAGAAAGCACCATCTCCAAAAAAACACTATTGCACCTTTTCTTTTTTTAGTGATTATGATTGCTATTGTTTTCTTCAAATGTCTTTTTCCAGGATGGAAATGGAGTGGTGCGCGGTTATTACCTGTCTGTCTTCCTCGAATTGTCAGCTGGGTTGCCAGAAACTTCAAAGTATGTACATTTCTTTCATAATTTTAGTGCTTGGAATCATTCTTCCCTAGAATTTCTAGAGTCCGCATTATGCACCTTATTTGTTTTTTATCTAGCCTTGACAGAGCTATTTGTTGTGCCTTAAATTTATAGAGTTTATATTTGGGATAGTCCTTTGTTACAGCAGATCAAAGAATTCTGTGGCAATACGCCTACTAAATACACAAAGAGTTTTATACTACTTTGCATTTGTATTATAATTAATCATTTACCCAACACTGAAAAACATTCAAAATAAAAGTTGCCAGCCTTTAATACTTGATGTAAACTCGAGGAAGAACGAATGTGACAATACTCCTAGTTGAACTGCACTACAGACTTCTGCAAAAATTGTGTTAGAGTTACTAGTCTAGTATATGTGTTTTTTCTTGTGTAGCCCTCTCTCTCTCTGTAATGTTTTCAGCAGCTCAAAGACTGTTCTGGGTTATCGGAGACTTAATAACAATCCCCTCTATTAGTTGCTGTTGAGCGGGCTACACTGGAAACTTGAATACCGATTTACAAGTCTATATAGGAGTAACTCAGAATGCGAGCACTGTGATCCTTCCACTGCAGTGCAACCACTTTCTGGTGTAGTCTCTGCAGGATAGAGAAGCAGAAAGACATATGTGAAACCATATTATATGCAGGCATTCGCCACTAAAACATAAGTTTAAGTTTTACCAACTATTACATACTTAAAGTGATCGTGTCAGTTTATATTAATCTTGGCTTTTATGAATGAAAAATGCCAAACATTCAGTTTGACTGATATCTTGTTTTAAAAATTAAATTCTTTAATTTTGGTCCATATTTGTATTATTATTGACACAAATCGATGTACTGCTGACACAAATTAATGATTTTCTTTGTCCAAACTAGGGGCAGGCTAACTAAAACCTATTTATTCTTGTTATATCAATTTTACGAGAGCAAGGAATGAAATAAAAGAGGGAGAAAAAGGAAAGGAGGAAAGTTTGAGAGGGAAGGACACGGACAATAGGAGGGTAGAGAGTGAGTTAAGGGACTAATGGGCAGGGTAGTTAGGCAAAAGTGAGGGAGAGACAAATGGATTAGGGAGAGGGATGAGACATGCGGCAGCAGAAACAAAGACAGCGAATGTAATTGTAGAAGACCAGGGAGGAAAAAGAAAAGGCAAGACCAGTATCAGGGAAGATGAGTGAAAAGGGAGAAATAGGAAAAGAGACAGAAGGAGGAAGGAGACAAGAGGTGAGGTCAGTAGAAGGGAAAGGCAAAAGGAGAAAGAGAATGGGAATGTCAGGAGAGAAACAAACAGAGGCGAGACACAAGGGCAGAGAAGAGAAAAAAGGGTGTGATTATAGCGAGGGAGAGGTAGAAGATGGCAGAGTGAATAGGAAAGCTAGAGGATGGATGAAAGGATAACCCTTTTAGAGAGAAATGGACTTGCTCATTCACTTCTGTTTCAGATGTAGGTCCAAGTGGGGGATATTGATTTTTTTCTGGTTATTCATCTGATTTTAATGGATGATATGCAGTATTTCATTGAATAGCAGCACTATTATAAAAGCAAAGGTGATTTCCCATAACAGTTATAAGAATTCAAATAATAAGCAGTCTTTAATATGAGTGCAGATACCTTCTTTTTTTAATTTCAAAATCATTATTATTGAACATTTTATATGACAAGAATTATAGACCTAGTACAGGACAGTGAGGAACAGTTGCTTAATGGGGTATGAGCATTGAATTATGGTACATCACCATTTGCTTTCTTTCAAATCGGTTTATTAGAATTTATAAGAGGGAACAGACCTCATCATAATAAGGTGCATTTGAGTTGGAAGGAGGCATCACAATAGCTGTAACATAGACAATGCATAGATATCATACATCATAAGGCATATTTGAATGAAGAGCTCAACATTACACTAGTGGTGCCATCGTATTTGTCGCAGCAGATATTGTTTCTTTGGTGAGGACTAAACAACATAACTTGGGGAAGTAAGAAAGAACAGGGTCGGGGGAAGATATCAATGTGGGTTAGGGAGAGGAAGGAGTGAGTCCAGGGCAGAGTCGAGTAGGCCATAGAAGCGTCTAGGGGGGAAAGGGGCCTCCTTTCGGGTCCGTGAGAGGAGAGTCCGATTGAGGAGTCCCTCGAATGTGTATGGCAAAAGAGCGTCCTCAAAACGCTGGGGGGCCCTCAGCCGAGGGGGAGAGTAGCAAGAGTTTTCTACTTAGGACAAGTGGTGGATAAGCAGTTGCCAGGTGTAGGTGAATTTGGTGTCCGTGTGGGTAAGGCGGGCAGTCAATAGCTCCATTGCCATGATGTGCCAAAGGCACAGAAACCATGCTGAGATAGGTGGGGGAGGGTTTTTTCCATTGAAGAGCAATGGTTTGTCTTGGTGCCCTGAGCATCTGTGCAATGGGGTGCCAGTCTGAATGAGTCATGGCGGCGAGCCAAGATGGTCTGATGCCCAGTAGGGTCACCATGGGACAGCTTGGTATGGGGAAGCCCAAGGTATCCTTAATATGACTTAGGTCCTCCCTACAGAACATTATCAGGGTTGGACAAGTCTACCAAATATGGATGAAGTCGCCCACCGCTGTCTGCCATCTCCAGCAGAGAAGGGAAAGGGTTGGGAGCATTTTCTGAAGATGCGCAGAAGTGTAGTACCAGCGCGCCATTCATTTGTAGGCTGATTCGCGTTGGGGATTGCTCCTGTAGATTTTGGGAATGTCATTCCATAATTGTTCCCAGCTTTCTGGTGTCACCTCTTCCCCTATGTCTGTCCTCCATTGCTTCTGATATGTGTGAGACTGAATGGGATATGACTGTTGTAGTACCTTGTATGTGCCGGAGATTAAGCCACGGGTGCCCATTAAAGGCTCGGACCAGGGCTTCGAAAGGGTTAAGCTGTCTGGTTGGTCCCCGAGTATAGTTGAGGGTGAGCAGCCAGAGGCGAAGTTGATAATATTGTAGCCTTGAGGATTCTGTGATGTGGAAAGATTTCTTGCATTGCTCAAATGTTTTGAAAGTGTCCCCCTCAAAAAGATAATGAATTATGCAAAATGCGCCCTCCCTCCAGGAAATGAATGAGTGTGGTTGTAAAGCTGGTAGAAACATTGGATTGTGGGCTACATGGGTGTTGGGGAAGGGAAATGAGACTTCTGGGAACTGCGATTTTGTCCCAAATGTTAGGTAATGTTTTTGTGGGGGTGTCTATATATGCACCGAAAAGCGGGAAGTTTGGAAGTAGACAAACTAAAAGATAATGAAACGAGATCATTCAATAATCTATCAACTATGGAACGCAAGGCGATCTTGGAAATAGATAACATGCAGGACATCATAATAAAACCTGCAGACAAGGGAGGAGCAACAGTGGTATTACCAATAGATATGTACCATAAAGAATGCCGGAACCTCTTGAATGACGCTCGTAACTATCTACGATTACAAAAGGATCCTACTGAGGAACTAAGACGAAACATACACAATATGGTAAATAGAGCGGCTGAAGAAGGATGGATAACAGCTGCAGATAAAGTTTTTAAAAAAGAATCTGACCCTAAAACACCGTACTTTTACATCCTTCCGAAGGTGCACAAGAACAAAAACCCACCCCCGGGAAGACCAATTGTATCCGGTATTGGATCTATACTGGAACCTTTATCCAAATTTACAGATCATTTTCTCAGACCGATGGTACAAAAAATGCCTTCATATTTGAAAGACACACAAGATATTTTGGTAAAATTTCAATCACTGACATTTGACCCAACAACTGATTATCTGATTACTTTACATGTAGAAGCGCGGTATACCAGCATTCCACAAGAAGCATCACTCAAAGTAATAGAGAGTCTGTTGGAAGCCGAATCATGGACATCGATCACCCCCATTAGATGTATCATGGAGTGTGCAAGATTGGCCCTAACTAAGAACTATTTCGAATTTGAAGGAGAATTCTTTTTACAAACCCATCAAACTTCGATGGGCATGACTTGTGCTCCTAGCATAGCCTGTCTATACGTCCATGATTTTGAGACAAAATTCATCTACACGACTACCAACCCGTACCAGAACAACATGGTGGTTTGGAAGAGATTTATAGATGATATTTTTCTCATCTGGAAGGGTGAAAAGACAAAAGCGTATGAGTTTTTAACATGGTTAAACTCAAGGGACAAGTATCTCAAGTTCACAATGACAATGGAAAAGAATTCCATTACGTTTTTGGATTTAAAAATCTGGCTGGTGAATGGCATTCTAAAAACTGAAGTATTTTATAAACCAACTGATGTGAACAACTTGTTGAGATACGATAGTTTCCACCCTAAGTCCTTAAAAGATAACCTGCCAGTAGGACAGTTCCTACGGGTACGGAGGAATTGTTCAGATAAAGAGACTTATGAAGTCCATGCAGAAAAACTTTTTAAAAAATTAACAACAAATTTCTATCCGAAGAAATTGATAAAACAAGCACATAAAAGGGCCAGAAACAACATCCGTGATGGCCTCTTGGAAACATACCAAAAACCTGAAACCAAAAGATTAGTATGTGTCACGACCTATGGAACAAAATCCAATAAAGAAAAACGAATAATTTTGCGACATTGGAAAACTTTAAATTCAGGGCATTTAAAAATGGAAAAACCAATGTTTGCTTTTAAAAGAGGAAAATCATTACGAGATTCATTGGTGCATATTCGCCCTAAAAAGACAAAAGCTAGTCGTAAACAACAGACTAATACTCTATGGAACCTTCCTGATGTGGTGGGACATTTCCCTTGTGGCACATGCAACATATGCTGTTTAACCAAAGCGAGTAAAGAGATAAGTTTGGGTTTGAAAACTCCTTGGGAGCAGAGAAATTTTACAAATTGCAATAGCCACAACGTAGTATATATAATGACTTGTACATGTAACCTGCGGTACATTGGAATGACCACCCGAAAAGTTAAGATAAGAATAAATGAACAACGTAGCACTTTCAGATGTGGGAAAACAGCCACTAAAATGATGCGTCACTTTCAAACAGCCAAACATACTTCACATGGACAGTGATTGAAAGACTGCCAAACTCCTGCCTTGAGAAACAACTCTTTAAACTTGAACAGCGATGGATTTACCGTTTATCATGTGTAACACAGGGTTTAAACGAGGAAATCCCATGGGTATCGCTGGGATAAGATGGCAAGAACACTATTAACATAGCTATATTATGATGTGCATAATGGGAGACCCCTTAAAAATAAGGACCCAGTATTGTATCCTAAATACATGATAACACAAACCCAAGTAATAATTGAGGCACGGATGGAAACACACAAAAACAGCAGGCAACTGACATGAGATTCATTAGGGATTTGGGTTTGAGTAACTGACCTTATTGTAGTCCTGCGGCCAAAACATATTGGGTATAGGCAGTTCCAAGGTACACCAGCAGGGGTCTATAAAATCATTTTGAATAAACAAAGAAATAACCAACTAAAACAGGCTCCCTGTTTCACACCCTGAATATATTAATTACTCAAAGCCCGTACTGGACTACGTGGTCGTTCCAACATGTATATATGCTTTATTTAAAAAAAAAAACGAAACTATCATCTTTTTTGAAAAAAAAACGAAACTATCATCTTTTAAAAAAAAATTCGTAACTGTGTTGGTCCATGAACATATAAACAAATAAACAGGACTACATGGTCCATGAATCTTCACGTATCAGAGACACTGAATACGGACGTGTAACGTAAGGGGGCGGGAAGCTAGTCACGAACGACGTTCCCGGCCACGCGTAAGCAAATTGAAACTAAAAAAAGTGCTTAAGACGCCGAAACGCCATTACGGACTGACGACGGCGGGCGATGTGGAAGATTAGGTACAGACATGGTGTTTGATCTTTGACGAAATGAGTAAATTTTTAGTAAATGGATTTGGTGTCTTGAAACAAAAACAGTCATGGCGAGACATTACAAACAAACTTTGTCTTTTGTCTCCGTAAAGGGAGATTGGGGCCGGAAAAATAAGTATACGATCAGCCCCTTGAATCTTGATTTATACGTATAGGTGCCGAGTAATATCGCAATGGTAAAGAAGTAATGAGTAATAAGAAAATATCATGTAGTATTAGTTGATCAGACAGCATATTTTAATCTGTTTTATCATGGGTAACCATATTTTTCGTTAATATCGGCATCCCGACTTTGTAACATACAGGGAATTTTATTATACAATTCTGAAGAGAGATACATCAGACCAAATGACTAATAAGAAAACATCTATGGATACATATACCTGTATCACCTTAAAAAAAAGCAAGGTCTTTGATTGTAATAACAGGTGTTGAGAATAGTGAACTCGCTGTGAGAAACGTTATGGTGGGAATAACATGTGAAAAACAAACAATGGGGCCAGAACTAACATACTCGGTCATTGAGTTGGACACAATTGCGAACAAATCTTGAGTGTACATAATGATGAGGACACAGGAAATGGAAGTGAAATCTTGAAAGGGTTCTTAAAAATCCATTTATAGAAAAAACGGTATCAAACGATGAAGGTGACACATAAGATGCATGCAACCGATAAGAGAAGGAAGAAGGGCCCATTAGGTGACACTGAGCAAAAACGTGGGATATAACACTACAAAGAGAGAACCATGAAGTGTTTGTTTCTGATAAACGTGAAGAAGCAGTGGTCATCTATAACTATCACAAAATGGAAATTTGTAAAATCAAAATTACATTAAGCCTCTCACTTATGAGGTACCAACCGTTTGATCCTTTGATCCCCCTGATTCCCCAGTGTGTGACTACAAGACGACACCGTGACACACCAGACCCGCATGGTGCTCAATAATACCACACAGTAGGTGAGGACAAAAATAAAGAGTATGATAATACAAGCATCAGTGTGTTTTGCATGACACTAAAAGAGGCACCTTAAAGTTTGGGTGAGGGACAGATCTGGACCACGAATGTGTGTACCACTAAGCATGCTCTAGAGTAGTTTCCTAGAAACGCGTGTGAATTTAGTAGGTTGCACATAGGGCTATCGCGATTGTGAGAGATCACTTTGATCCACACGGTTTGGTTTTCATATGCACTATAGCGTATTGAGGAAAATCACAGAGAAAATGAAAAATACTGAGGTAGTAGCACTGGTAGTGATCCTGTGGTGGCTTAACACATTAAGCAAAAATGAATCACGTAACTAGGGTGGATATTTAGATATGGCACATGTGTATGAAAAGTATTACACCATAGTAACTACAGATTACACACAACCACTAATAACATTGTCTGTAATTGTTTATATCCCCTTTTATCTTTTAGAAAATCTACTGGATATTACTCCATATATCTAGGTGAGTGCAATAGGCCTCATTTTTTGTGCATGGAATTGTTTGCCAAACACAAGGCAGGGACTTTAAAACAAAATAAACAAGATTAAGATATTTGAGCCCTGACGAAGGCCCCAGACCCGATAGGGCTAGCACCGAGAGCCGAAACATGTTGCCTTTAGCAAGTGGGTATATTTGAAAAAATTGTTTTCAAAAGAACCCCATTTCACATTTTTTAATATACCACGGGTACCCTATAAATAAAGTTTTGCATTGGGGTATACCTGTAGGTATTTTTTAACATATCACTTATCTGGTTCCCTGCGTAACCAGTTCTTACACTTTATATAAGAACTCCCAGAACAACTTTGGTTGAGTCCGCCCAGGTAGTACCATCTTACCTGGGTGTGGAAAGACGCCCATGATGAAGCATGTCACTATTAGTGAGTGAGGCGTCTTCTCCAATATCTTGGATATTCCACCTGTTTGAGTGACTAATAGGACATATGAAGGGTCCGAGGCTCTTTTGATTGGATATTTGGTCCAATCTTAAAAAAGCTGTATACCCATTTGGGACAACAGTGAACAACAGTTGCTTTTAGTGACAATATAATATTTGGGAGATTGCAACTGTGCTGCTCTTTTCTCTCACTCTCTTCTGTGAAAACAAAAAATAAAACAGATCCCATAAGGGCCTGTAGGTGACTGCGCTGTCCATATGGAACTAGTATTTTTTGCTTTCGCGAACCCCCCTTTCTGATATATAGCGAACATGAGATGCCCGGTAGTATTGTAGTAGGTTAGGGCAAGCAAGACCCCCACTGTCTCCGGGCAACATGAGCAGTTGATTTGAGAAGCGCGGGCGACCTTTGCCCCATATTAAATAGTTTAGATCTTGTTGGAGGCCCTGAATGTCTACCTGAGGAATCGGAGTTGTTAGAGTTTGGAACAGGTTAAGTACTTTTGGTAAGAGTGACATTTTGACCGCCTTAAGGTGACATAGCCAAGAGATTGGAAGTTTCTTCCAGCGGTGTATGTCTTCCCGGATGTCTTGTCTACAGGTCGGCCAGTTGGCCCGAGTCCATGAGGAAAGTAACTGGGTCAGATTAAGGCCCAAGTACCGAATCGAATGTTCGGCCCAGTGCAAAGGAACAAGGGATTGAAGCTGGTGTACCTCTGGGGTTGGGAGGGTTGGATTCAGGGCGTGGGATTTGGCCATGTTAATTTTGAAGCCCGAGGCTTTTTCAAAAAAGTAGAGGAGATAGGCTAGCGCCTGTAAAGAGGAGACCGGGCCGATTAATGAGAGTAAGAGGTCGTCCGCAAATAAGGACACCTTGTGTTAATGGCCTTCAAAAGAGATGTCTGTTATATCTGTCTATTGGCGTATTGCAATAGCTAGGGCTTCTACCTCCAAGGAAAAGAGGCGAGGCGAAGCGGGCATCCCTGTCTGGTGCCCCTGTGTACAGAGATGGGGTGTGTGAGTTGGTTGTTGATACGGATCAGCGTTGTAGGGAAGACATAGGGTGCCATTAATTTGGAGATCATAACAGTACCTAGGCCTATTTGATGTGGTATCACACGTAAGAAGTGCCAATCAACGTGGTTAAAGGGCTTTCTCTGCGTCCAGAGACACCAGACAGGTCGGACTATCTCGGCGTTGAACCTTCTCAATGAGATGGGCAATGCGACTAATATTGTCTGCTCCCTGGCGATGTCGGATGAACCCGACTTGATCCGGATCTATCAGTCCAGGGAGGTAGGGTTCAAGGCGATTCACCCTTATTTTAGTGTAGCTCTTGGTGTCAGTATTTAGTAGGGCAATATGTCGGTATGGTGTGCAGAGCGAGGGGTCCTTACTGGGCTTGGGGATGAGAACACCCTCCGCCTTCAACATTGTTGGGGTCAGGCCCGATATTTCAGATGTTAATAAGATAAAGGATTACACTCCTAAATAGAGCTGCACTTTATAAAATGATGGCACTTCCCCGCTTTCTCTACGTTTTGCAAAATACACCCTTTCTGGTTTCCCCTCAATATTTTCTCTCTATTGATTCTGAGGTACGCTCCCTATTATGGAATATTAGTACACCCAGAATCGCCCCCGCCAAGCTCACTAAAAGTTGGTATGATGGCGGAATAGCTCTGCCTGCCATCAAATAATATTATTGGTCCTCGCAGCTTTTGGTACTCAACCACTGGATGCACCATCCTATTACAGACCCGGCGTATACAATGGATAGGTATAATATGTCTTCGGGTAACTACCTCAGGGCTCTGTATGGCGGGAATAAATACATACCTAACTATACTCCGACCTCCACTACGGTTTCTTTGTGGCACGCGGCAACTGCAGCGTTGGGTTGGAGGGGTAGGATTACTCAGGCCACCCCGTTGCTTGAGTCCAGTCAGCTAGGCATGCTCTCACGACACCCTGGATTTGACAAATGGGATTCAGTTGTCCTTTCGACATTGGGTGATCTCTGGACAGGGGGGGTGGGGGTTGTCCCGTTTGGTGACTTACAACGGCAATACCATCTTAAAGCAGGGGAAACTTTCCGATACCTTCAGGTACGTAGTGCACTGCAAAAAGCGCTCCCTAAAGGCTCCGACCCACCTGTTTCCTCTCCGTTGGAGGACAGATAGTTGGATGGTTACCTCCCAGAACAAGCAATTTCCCTGACGTACCGTAAGATTATTAATAATATGCCTGAATCCCTGGGTAAATTACGGGCAAAATTGAACGAGGAGGTGGGAGAGCTTGATGACGAAGAGTGGAGGGAGGCCCTGGCGTCATCTCGGGAGGTGGCTATCCGTTCTTGTTTTAAATTTATACTGCTTAAACTACTGCATAGAGCGTATTATACCTGTTCGGCTCTGGCCAAGATGGGTCTTTTATCCTCTCAGGTCTGTCCCCGTGGCTGTAGGCAGATGGGAACTTTCTTACACCAATGGTGAGATTGTATCGACCTTCAGACGTACTGGGGGAGCGTGGTATCGTCCATGTCCCAAATTTGTCATAAACCGATTGATGTATCCCCTCGTTTTAGTCTTTTAAATGTCTGGGAGGCCACTGACCTAACCAGGTTTGAAAGTCTTTGGGTCACGTTGGGTTGTATGATTGTCAAACGCAATATTGCTAGAACCTGGAAGGGTGGAGTTGCACTCAGACATTCCGATTGGGAATCAGACATGGACTGGTGCATGCAAGCGGAAACGGCGATATACGAAAGCAGATGTTCCCCTGGCAAGTGGACCAAGGTATGGGGCCCCTGGAACAAAAGTAGAGGTCTTATCTGCACCCCATTCAATGATGCGTTTTCGGACACTAACCGTGAATCACCATAAGGATTTTGTCGCATGGCTTGATGATATACTTAACCCCTTCGATGCGAGTCGTTTGCGCTGTGCGAATGATGGAACCGCTCCGTCACGGCCCTGCCCGCGCACGGAACCTTCAGCACGGCGCGGTAATCCGCGCCGCGCTGAAGGGGTTAATGTATCTTTTGACCCAACTGTATTCATTTCTTGTGTTTTTTATTTTCTGTTGTCCTCAGGAATTTCCCTTTGTTTTTTAAATTGTACCAGGTTTTGTTTATTGTCGATTTGTTTTTTCTTAATAAAGAGTTTACAAAAAATAAAGATAAAGGAGGTGGTCCTGGAGCTGGAGGAGGAAAGTGCGTTAGAAACCCATAGGGAGGCCATCCGGTCCAGGGGTTGTACCAGTAGGGAGCTGTTTTAATGCCTGGTGTAGCTCATCCAAGGTGATTGGTTCATCTAAGACTTTTGTGTATTGGAGGTTAATGGGTTCCCATGGGCATGTGCTAAGGAAACAGGTGATCTCCTCTGATGCATGGGGGGTTTTAGCATAGAGATCCTTGTAGAAAGCACAAAATGCCTGCCCTTTATCTTGTTCAGACGTGCCCCAGGAGTTGTCTGCTTGTTTGATTTTGGAGATATGGGCTTTAGTTGCTTGGGCATGGAGACGGCGTGCCAAGCATGACCCCAACTTGTCTCCCCAGCGAAGAATTTCTGTTTGAGTGTCATGAGTGACCATTCTGCTTTATTAGTTGAGTGAAGATTTAGCTGTCCCTGTAGGATAGCAAGGTGTTTCTTATGTTGACCCGAGGGCGTCAAATGATCTATGCGTTCTAGGGCCTTGATGTCTTTGGCTAAGTTTGTTTGAGAAGGATTAGGGGTTGGGCACCTAGATGCGCTTGAACCTTTAAGTAGCGACCTTCCGCATCCCGTACCACCCAGGGGGACACAGTTTCCAGTCTGGATTTACTTAATATTGCAACCCCCGCTGATTTAGAGGAGTAGGAGGACACCCAATATTGATATGGGTATTTGGGGTGGGCCATGAGGTGTGTCGGTGGATAGCAAGTGTTTTTCTTGCAGGAATATGAAGTCGGGGTCGTGTATAAGCAAGTATCGCCAAACCTGTCTCCTCTTGTTTGGAGAGGTAAGAACCTTTGACGTTAAGGGACAGGAACTTAACAAGTGGGTTTCTGTTCATAGTGGTAAGCAGGGTGGTTGGAGGCAGTTTTAGGGCCAGGGTTGAGGAGGTTGCACCGCATTGAAAAAAAGAAGTGGAGGGTGGTTGTTAAAAGCAACATTGAAAGGGCGGGGCATGTGCACGGAGTTCCCTTTAACAAGCTTGCCGCTTTCCAAGTGTGGGTACGAGGGTAGGAGGGATGAAAACAGTGTTTTTAACAGAAAACGGCCAACAGGGCCTATAGGGTCTAATGTCATCCTGGAATAGCTCATAAGTCGAAACAGGAGTCATTCTAAAGAAGTCCCTCTTCTAAAAGACACTACGCTTGTGAGGGGTGCAGTAGGTAAAGGCGATAATAGGCTGGTCTCCGTAGCCCCAGGCAAAGCTCTAAAGGCGTGGTGAAGGGCGCCAGCTATCGGTCCACCTGCGTCTAGGAAAGGAGGCATATCACTAAGTTATTGTTTACAGAGTGGGGAACAAAGCAAACACAAGGAGATGGACGCTGAAACTTTTCAGACACTCGCCTCCCCCCGTCACAGGTCTGGGTTGAATCCACCATCATTAGCTCACTTCGCCACCCCAGTTCAGACATAGCTATATGCAAATTAGTCTAGACCCTGTGCCACATGGGAACAGTCCAGCCCGAACTGCCAAGCCATCTCTTCCCTGGACTGGAAACACGCATCCTGGGACAGGTTTCGGGGCAACACCCCTCCTCAGCCAGGCTAGCTTGAATCTAGTGACAAAGTGAGCAAGGGACCCACGTCTAGGTATACCCTGCCAACTTAGGGCGAACAAAGCATACATAAGGAGATGATGGGCAGAGCGCTAAAATGTTTGACACTCGCCCCCAGTCACAGATGTGGGTTGAATCCGCCATCATCAGAAGACCTAGCTTTATATCTAATCTGGCAAAGAAAGTGTCAGACAGGTAGATTGGGGGCATGCCGATCAAAAAGCTAACAGGGTGATCATTATTTCGATGGTTTTAATGCGATCCCCACCAGGTGATGAATCTGGTGGACCATTTATCTAGAGTCTTTAATTTTGTTTAGGGTAGTGTAGGAAGGTAGGATCATTTGGGTATGGTTACCCGTACTTTTTTCCTGGTTTCAGTGTGTGTTTGACTTAGTCTGCTGGGTTCCTGCTAATCAGGACCCCAGCATCTGTGCTTTCTCCCCTAAATTGCTTTGGTAAGTACCTTGGTACCTGCACAATTGGCTACTGGTGTACCCTTATTAATTCCTAGTTTATGGTACTGAGGCACCCAGGGCATAGGTACACCAGGGGTCTCTCATTGTCTGCTACGTGTATTGTGCCACCCCTGGGAGTCCACTTAAACTGTGACTACAGGCCTGCCAGTGCAGCCTGCTTGCAGCTCTCACTGCAGATATATGTTTCCTTATATATGAGGTGTTGGAAATTCATCCTGTGCCCCGGGCAACCCCCAACTTTTTTCTGGCTGGTACTGGTGGTAACTGACTCTGACTGACTCTGAGCTCTGCCTAACCAGTCCCTGGGCCTGTGCTATGCTGAAAGAGAGACACTTAGAATGCAATGAAAACAACTACATACACTAGGGTACACTATGGATTGGGGTATCCCTGTGATTGGCATGACCTACCCTATAAGGCCCTAGTACATAATAGGACAGGGGCATTGAAACTACCTCTCAATGTCAAGTATATAATAGTATATAATAGGGCATGGCAGTTTGGAGGTCAGCAGCCATTTCTGCACTTGCATGTGGGCACTGCTGAGCCTGAAGTCAGTTTAAAAGTATCCCTGTGTTGCAGGACTGCTTTTAAAAAGTAAATTGTGCCCAAACTCGACTTTGGTGTTTGGGGACTTAAAAATGGATACCCTACCATGTTTGGGCATATTAGGGACCACCAGGATTTCCCCTAGGTGTCCCAGGGGTGGGGGATCAGGTATGTATAAAGAGGACCCTTATAAAATGAGGTTTATATGCCCTGGGTTAAGTGAAATTGGGGGGTCCTGTAGATATAGGTAGAGTACTTATAAAAAAAATTCATAAGCCCTGGTGCTGGAGAAATGGCCCAAGTCATTTTGCCCATTGGAATTCCCATGCCACATGGGTTAACATGCAAGAAGTTATTAACTACTAACTCTTGATAGGAAAATGCTAAAAAATAACATTCAAAGACATCCCAGAATGGTATTAATAAACTCAACAATATGATATTGCTGAATGTCTCCTAAAATGTACAGACAACACGTTATAAGATTTTCTTTTTGTGAGATTAGATTCAGCCTTCCAGTGGTGTGTCCTGATTGGTCACAGTTAAGTGGATTAGCCAGGCTTCTTTGAAGAGGTGATAAAGAGCCCCTGGGCTTGACCAGCTCTGCTGGGAGGGCAGTGTTCTGTTACACAGGAATGCCAGAGCAGGTGGAGGAGTCGTAAACAATGGACTTCAAGGGAAGGTGAAGACACCAGTGTCATTTACATCTCTACTCCTTTGAACCCAGCCAGATGCTACTCTTAAGGAAGCAGTGAGCAAATGCAAGGGGGAGAGACTATGGAGATTAGCAATCCTATGGGTGTGTTTAGCCAGCTCTTCTCTCCCTGATGGAAAATCAGCTATTATGAATTTGGAATAATTAGTGCACTCTGGGACAAAACAGTGCCACACTCTGCAGGAAGTGGTCAGACCTTTGGGCAGTACCCTACACCCCATTGGACAGGAGTGACCTCCTGCTTGACCCAGAGAACTTGGAATAAATTTCTTAGAGGGGCAGAGCCTCTCAGATCTGCTGCTTGAAACTTAAGAAAGCAAGATGGGCCATGCGGAGAAGTTTGATGTGCATTTCCTAAGGCCTGCACTCTGAAGACTGCACTTTCTGCACCCTCTAGAACTACAGCCCTGTGGACTACCTTGCTGTAAAGGCATAATCAGTGGACTTCCCTGCAAGCTACAGGTGGACAGAGCTCACCTGTAACATCACCACCAAGCATCCTCAACCTGGAGAACAACCAGTGGATTTGTAAGGGTTTTGTCCAAGTGTATTGTGGGAACTGAGGTCCTTAACTTTCAAGGACCATCTTGGAGATTCCAGACCCTCGGAGTGATTTTGAGACACTTTAGAACCCTTTAGGGAACTTCGGGAACAAGTTCCAGAAGTTTGGAGAACGTTGGAACAACTTTGGAAAAAAGCTCCAGAAGTTTACTTACTCAACCTAGCCAGTCAATCCGCCTGCCTTCAACTCATTTATAGTTTGTTCCGCTATAAAGCTCCATAGGCCCTACTTCCAGAGTTTGACCGGAAATAGTCGAAATCCGATGCCGGCAAGCCCTCACCGAATCCGGCCTGGTGAAGAGCATCGAGGGACCCCACGAAAAAAAGCTCCGTATGCATGTTAGTGAGGATATGCATATATGAACAAGTGCATGATCCACACCTCCCTGAAACCACCCTAGCCCCATTGTCTACTTTCCTGCCATTTGGGGTTTCAGATCAACTCCCCTTCAAAGGGCCAGATCTCTTCCTCCATGGGGTAGCCAGAATTCTCCGAACACTGAAGTATGGTGACTTTGTAATGGCACCATGCCGCCCATATTTTATAATGTTTAACGATGAGACCTCTCGCCTTATATACTGATATTCCCTAGTTCATACAATGGTCCAATTCCTGTTGCCACCATTCTAATGGTGAGGGGTGGGGGATTTAGTATCTTTCCAGTACCTGGTGATGTCCCTTTTCGCTATCACCAGCCCCGAGAACACTGTCTTCTTGGAGGCAATGAGGAGCCATTCTTGATCGCTGCAAAGGGTGGCTTCTTTGTGGCAGTACGAGAGGGGGCTATTCTTGGCAAATGATGAGGGTGCCATATTGCGGGCCACTGTTGGCTGGTGTCATGCATGCATCTTGTCTGCCAGTGGAGTAGCAGAGTTGTCACGATGTCGGTTCTCAGCAAATGAAAATGCCCATGATGGAATCTTAAATATTTGTATCTTATCATGCACATCTACACCTCATGTACTGTTGTTGCTAATGTTTAGTGGCCCTTTGGAACAAGCATATGTACTGTAATTAAAAGGATTGTGAGTGTGTAGATGGATCAGTAGGAGCTGTGCTGATATATGGACTTTTTAATATGTCTGATATTCCTTTACAATGTTGTTCTGTAGTTGTATGTCCTGTTCCCAATACAGTGAAAGTCTTCTAGCTACTACACCACTGGCAATCTGTTATGTGGTCAGTTTTTGTGATTGTACTGTGCAACCCACATGTTTGTGTCAACGAAAATTGCAAGCTAGTTCACCTAGCTACCCAATATCTGTTCTCTGACAGCTTCTAACACATTCTACCTCGGACACATTAGAGAGGCACAGTGTCCTAGATATCCTTATGCATGTTTCACAGATGTCATGAAGGATGAATTGCAGTGTGGAGGGTTGCAAGTTGAATTGCCCTTTCCAGAGTCCTTGCTGTGGGTGTATAGGTGTCATGTGCCAAGGGATGGCATCCTAATCTTTCATTTTGGGCTCATGGTATGGCTAGGGTAGCAGGGATCGTCTGTTCCCACAATTGCTGATATATCTTGCTGGAGTGTCCTCTACTTTGGACCCGGTCTCCTGCTTGTGCCCAAAAACAATGTCCCTAACAATGTGGCCCATGAAACATCATGGTGCTTCACAACCTCTATGGCCAATAATTCCAACTGTGAATGAGGGAACTTGCATCTCCTGGGCCGCTGGGATCCATGGTAAAGCTTTCTGCCAGGCTTGAAAAGCAGCATTATGGATGGTAGAAGAAGATGGAGATTGATCCTGCTTACAACATTGTTAGTTGCATGCTGCTGTAAAAATGACATCTTCCTTGATGTTTTCAGAACTAAGGGGTACGAGGGCAGCAGTTGGGCTACCCCGAGAAATATAGACGTTCATAGGCCTAAAATGTGGGAAATAACTCCACCGGGCAATCACTAAACACATGCTATTCCAACAGTCAGTAGCTCACACTGATGACAAGCAGTGAATATAAATCATAAGGTGGCCTCTCCAGTTGATATTTCGGGTCAAGCAAAGGCAGCCATTCCCCATCCTCTGAGTCATCCCAGACATTCCAGCCTGTCCTTGCCTCCTAAAGTGGTCAAACATACCTTTGGTGGAGAGATGCATCTGTGGGTGCTAAAAGAAGAACCCATACTTCTGATGTCTGCCACGTGGTTGGCCAGCAAGGAAACATTCTTGTTCAAGTTGTTTAAACAAATGACAAGCCACCATCACATAGTTTGTTTTATGTGTATTACCCAGACATGCACAATAAGTTCCCCTTAATCCTCCTCACTGAAAATGAGAGACGAAAAATGAAAATGAACCTGCCCATTTTATGCTTACTACCACTAAACCCACCCAGTACCCATAAATTCAAAACAATTCAAGCTGTCTATTCCAGTTAGCAATCGATGAGCAAAAAGCCTTTTTAAATCTATTTTCAGAATTTTCATATATTAACATATTTCAGCTACAGGGCATCAAATGCTGTACCATTACGTAACCCCTGGCTGTTCTTTCGATTTTGGAAATTAAATATTAGTTGAAGCTACTAAGCATTTCAGCTTCTCAGAAGCCAAATATTGCTGATAGTGCTTGGCAGCAGTTATGCTAACCCACAGCACACCAGTTTATTTTTTCCTTTGAACAGATGTGTATGACATGTTTTGCATAAAAAATGGGCTGGGAGTTTTGCAGGAGGTTAGCGACACCGGAGTAGCCATTTGGGCCCCCTTACCTTGCTCTACTCTCCCCATAGTTTCTTCGCGGAATGTGCGTTCCATGCCATCACGTAGAAAAGAAAAAATCCAAAATGTCCAGATACCAAAGTAAAATGGGGCACTGTGTGTCATCCTCATATCTTAAATGTCTCGGTCTTCTGCGAGCACATGGGGAAAAAAGCAGCAGGTAGGACAGTGCTGCCACAGGAGAGTCGTAGAGAACTTGTGGAGTGTGCAGTTGGTCTCACAGGCTCTTTGTTCTAGTTTCTCTGCTTGTGCACACTCAATGACAGGCCATTCAGTCCAGACAAGTCTGCTGCACGGGTCTGCTTCAAATGAGAACCTGCCAATGAACTGTTGAAGACCTCCACTACTGTTATATACACAGCAGATAGACATAAGCATATATCAAAGCGTACTTTTGAAAGTAAAACATTGCTGAAATTACAGATAAATGCTATCTATCTGTTATCAAATTAGTAACACACAACGGACTTTAGACTCAATTTGTGGACAGTCTATGTAATTTACGGACAAGTGGTCTGATGGTGGTGGTCATAGTGATACTTTGGAGATTGAATGTGTCAGTATTCCCCTTCCTCAAAAACTGTCTGATAATTCACTTGCCTCAGGCAGTTGTAAACCAGCTCCAGATGATGGTAAACCTTCTAGCATCATTGGGATTCACTATCAGCATGCCAAGGTCACACCTGATGCTCCTCTTCGTAGGAGCCACCCTAGATGTGTTGCAGTTTCATGCTTCACCCCTGGAGTGGAACGTCTAGGATGCATCACTAGTGGTCTGTGGAGACCATCAGGGAGAGGTGGTGATCATACAAGACTCTGGTCTCTGGGGAAAACCTATGTTTATATCTGTTCATTGGAATTATGGATGCTTGGCTTGGCATTGAAGGCCTTCCTACCAAAAATCAAAAAGAGGCTTGTACAGGTCCTCACAGACAACAATACTGCAACGAGCAGGGTGTAGTGGGGTTATTAATCCTGTGCCTGCAGGCATTGCACCTCTGGAAGTGGCCTATTTCACCAGGGCATTTTTCTGGATGTGACTCACATGACTGGATCTGTAAGCACCAGGGTGGACAAACTCAGTCACCAAGGCCTAGTGTATCACAAATGTATTGCAATTTCTAGCAATGGGGAGAACCCTTCCTCGACATTTTCTCCACCAAAGAGAACAAATAATATCTGAGTTTTTACGCTCTAGAATTCCTGAAATGGCTGTCTCTCTGAGTCTCATTCCACTCGAGAATCCTGTATGCTTTACCCTTCATGGTTCGAGTTCTGAAGAAGATCAAGACTAACTGGTCCCAGGTCATCCCGACGGTTCCAGATTGGGCCAGGAGTGTGTGGTCCCCAGAACTTTGGGAATTAACATCTGTCCTCTGATCAACGTGCCTCTTCGGGTGGAACTACTTTTTCAGCAACAGGGCAAGGCCCTGCACCCAGGCCTATACAATCTGCACTTCCATGCATGGAGATTGAGCAGCAGTAGTTTGTTTTCTTTGATCTTCTTCCCGAGGTCAATGATGTTACTCTGGTTGCCAAATTCCTGTCTATGAAATCATTGTAGGCTAGGAGCTGGAACAAGTTTGTGGCTTGGTGCAGCACCCACCAGATTGACCCACTACTAGCTAAACTGTTGTTTGTATTGTTGTTTGCACAGTGGTGACTTGCATTGGGCATTATTAAAAGATCTTTCAGCTTTTTTATGGTTGCCGGATTAGTCTTATTTATTTAAAAGACCTGTTTTAATGAGATTTCTCAAAGGTTAGCATTTATTTCCCCAAAGCCCTTTGAGATGCCACAGTGGGACTTAAATCTGGTCCTTACCTTCCTCATGTGTATCCCCTTTGTGCCGATGCACAGTTGTCCACTGCATCTTTTAGAAGTAAAAACTATTTTTAATGGAAATAACATCAAGTCTGCATGTGAGCCTTCTTCTTGTACTCTGTCCACCTGCCTTACACATACAATTTGCCTGACAGGCGTTTATCTGATAGAGATTTTAATCCACAGATTCTTTACCTTAGAATAGATTGATCCCCGAACATGAGACTGGATCCAGAAACTTTTGATGTGCAGTACCCTTGTGTGCTGGTAGGTAGTATGGTTCAGCTTTGCATGGTGTTGTCCGCAAAGTGACGTGCGTGGTGCCTATATAGGCATCACCCCAGGGCACCAACATCAGTTCTTTTCAATCCATGGCAGTCAGCACAGATCCGGAGATAGTTACCCTCAGTCATTTTTTGACACTTTTTCAACCTTTTGTTGAAGATTTTTCGAGACTTTGTCTACTGGAGTGAAGGATGTCCACCAGAAAGGCAGGTTTTAAACAAAACAATTGACCAGCTACCTTGGGGAGAACAGCATCCTGGACCCATCCCAGTCAGGGTTCCGCAGCAACCACAGCACCGAAACTGCCCTCATGGCCGCCGCTGATGACATCAGGACCCTTCTAGACAACGGAGAAACCGCGGCCCTCATTTTCCTGGACCGGTCAGCCGCCTTCGACACGGTCTTCCACCGCACACTATGCATACGCCTCCACGATGCCAGGATCCAAGAGAAGGCCCTGGACTGGACCACCTCCTTCCTCTCCGGCAGAACACAGAGCGTCCACCTCCCCCCCTTCCACTCCGAAGCCACCGAGATCATCTGCGGCGTACCCCAGGGCTCATCCCAACGCTGTTTAACATCTACATGGCACCGCTCGCCCACGTCGCCCGTCTGCACGACCTCAACATCATCTCTTACGCCGATGACACCCAACTGATCCTCTCCCACCAAAACCAACCTCCACGTAGAAATGACATCTGTCGACGAATAGATGTGGAACAGCCGTCTGAAGCTGAACTCGGACAAAACGAAGGTCCTCATCCTCGGATCCACCCCTTCGGCCTGGGACGACTCCTGGTGGCCGACCGCACTGGGAACAGCCCCAACACCGACTGACCACGCACGCAACCTAGAGGGTCATCCTCGACTCCACCCTCTCCTTGACTAAGCAGGTCAACGCCATCTCTTCCTCCTGCTTCAACACCCTCCGCATGCTCCGCAGAATCTACAAATGGATCCCCACCAAAACGAGAAGAACGGTCACCCAGGCCCTCGTCAGCAGCAGGCTGGACTACGGAAACGCCCTCTACGCAGGAGCCTCGGCCAAACTCCTGAAACTGCTCCAACGCATCCAGAACGCCTCTGCTCGCCTGATCCTCGACATCCCGCGCCGCAGCCATATCACACCCCACCTGAGAGACCTGCACTGGCTCCCCCGTCAACAAGAGGATAACCTTCAAGCTCCTCACCCACGGACACAAGGCACTCAACAACACCGGACCAGTGTACCTCAACAGACGACTCAGCTTCTACACCCCCACCCGCCGGCTCTGTTCCGCCGCCCTCGCCACAGTCCCCCGCATCCAAAGAGCGACCTCCGGCGGCAGATCGTTCTCCTACCTCGCCGCCAAGACCTGGAACACCCTCCCCATCCACCTACGGCAGACCCAAGACCTACTGACCTTCAGAAGACTCCTCAAGACCTGGCTCTTCGAGCAGTAGCAGCATCCCCCACCCCCCCAGCGCCTTGAGACCCTCACAGGTATGTAGAGCGCTTTACAAATGCCGGATTGATTGATTGTCACCCACAGATGTTGGTGACGGACCCGCACTTGATTTGTCTTTGGTGATTGGAGCGAGATCACAACGCCATTGATTATTTGTGAAGTTGTACCCAATGATTGTTAGCCCACTCCTAGTCGTAGGGGAAATCAGGTAAGTCCCACGAAAAGAAGTTGTCGTCAAAGAGGTCTTTGATTGTCAAGTCTTCGGGTGAGTCTCTCACACTCTGGACCTTGGTGGTCTCCGCATCTCCCTGAATTTCTGGGAGCTGGAGCAAACCCTACCCAAATGAGTTTGAGGACATGCACCTCATTTTTGTGCGGCCTGACCCTTCTGGAGCGCGACTGGGATTCAACATATCTGGGGAAGGGTCAAATACTGGTCTTTGGCAGCGGGTTCGCCGTCTGCGCTAGTTGGACCCCAGGGATCCATTGACAGATCTGGAGCTACACCGGTCAAGTGACATCGACCATCCCTTGCTCCTGCTCTAGTGCCTACGCCCAGCAGTGGTGCCACCTCATCATCATTCCCGACTCCTATACAGAGCCGGATAGGTTTCGTCATACTCAGTCTCCGATGCCAACCGGAGGCAGACTCCCCATATCGGAGCCAGTGCCTTATACTTATGACAGACCTGGATTGGGTGTTGACTGGGAGGGGTCTGCGGACCCTTATGGATATCAACCATTAGAAGATCCTGAGGATACCTGGAATCAGGATCTTGTGGATACCAGTGGACTGGACACCTCCCCAGACTTTGGCCTGTTCTCTCCCCCTACTGTAGCTACGGCGGAGGGTGCCTCATACGCAGTGGTGGTGCGGAGGGTGGGTCCTGTGCATAGGACAATTGCCTGTTGCCATCGCCCCACCCCAGGGGATCCGATTTCCTCACCCCGCTCCCCACCACGTAAAGCTTGGTGGTTAAGGCTGCCACTCCCAAAATCAACCCTGGGACATTTTCTCCACTTTACCAGATAGGGAATCCAAAAGGCCGGATACCTTCAGAAAGAGGATATTTTCATCCGCCAGCCTGGCACTGCAGTCGGTGAACACAGCGTGCCTCTTGGCCCGATACTCACATACAATCTAGGACTCAGTTGTACAAGTGCTGCCAATGGTCTTGGAGGAGGCAATTCTCTCTCTGGCATTTATTATTCGGAAGGAGGCAGCCATTTTCACCATACGATGTGGGTTGGAAACGAGACTCACTGGGAAGAGCGATTTCATCGTTGGTGGCCCTTAGCCACCACACCTGGTTGCAAACTACTGGCTTTTCAGGGGATGTCCAGGCTTGCTCATGGACGTGCCCTTTGATGGCTCACGTCTGAGAGAAGGCGGGGTCAGCGCTGAAGCACTTTAATAACAGCAGGTCTACGCCCATATCCTTGGGCTTTCCCAAGGCCCCTCGCCAACCTCAGTCCACCTTTTGCCCCCGGCCCTAAGTGGCCACAGAAGGGGCTTTCAACAGAGTCTACACTCCCAGCCACCACGGCCAGCAAGTTTCACAATCTTTTTGTGGCCGAAGACACTGTTCCCACAGACCATGTGGGATAGGTAAGCAGAAGTCAGGCCAGTCTATCATCCCCCCACCCCGGCATTCGCAGCCCCCTTTATTTTGCCCTCCAACCATCATGGGCACCCAGTGGGGGACAGGATGCGCCATCACCTACACCACTGGAAGTCAATAACATCTAAACTTTGGGTTTTGCATCTCATCCAAAGGGGCTGCTTCCTCTCCTTTGTGACCACCCCTCCACCCACGCCATCCACTTATGACAGGTTGACGAAGGACCACCTCTTCTTGCCTCATCAGGAAGTGTTGGCTTTCTTGACCACAGGAGTTGTAAATGGGGTCCAAGCATCACAAGTAAGTTGTGGCTGCTATTCTTGCTACTTTCAGCATCTATCCTGGATTTCGGTAAAACTTACTCTGAGGATACTGGGCCTCATGGCCTCCTGCTTCCTGACTATCACACATGCCGCTGGCATATGCAGGCTGTGTAGTGGGAACCGAAGGCCTGGTGGGTGCAGCATCAGGGGAACCTCTCTGACATGGTCCAGATCTCAGAGGGAACTGTGAAAGATCTGCAGTGGTGGCCGGACTGCAATTGTGTCGGTGGCAGCCTCCTCTCCCTTCCCGAACCAGAGCTGACTGTAGTGACAGATAAGTCACTCCTGGGCTGGGGCGACCATCCGGTAGATGTGGAGATCGGAGGATTCTAATCTCCTGCGTATTCCTGGCTCCACATCAGTTTGTTGGATCTTCGGGTGATCCAGTTGGCAATGAAAAAGTCCTTTTCTTTCTTCAATCAAGGTAAGGATGGTACAGGTGTTTAGGGACACTACCGCCATGTGGTATTGCAACAAACAGGACGGGGTGGGGTGGTGGACCCTTTGTCAAGAGGCTTTACCCCTCTGGGCATAGCAGGAACACTAGGGCATATCCCTGTGGTACAACAACCGGTGGCCTCTCTGAATGCCAGAGCAGATAAACTCAGCGGGTGATGCCTTGTGGATCACGAATGGCTTCCCCATCCGGAGGTGTGACGTAAGTTCTCTTTCAAGACTGGGGAGAACCTTGGCTAGATTTGTTTGCCACCGCTGAGAGCGCACGTCAGCAGTTCTTTGTGCTGGAGTTTCCAAGGTAGCTGTCGCTCGGAGACACATTTTTCTTGAGTGGATCTCTGGCCTCCTGTATGCCTTTCTGCCAATACTTCTCCTACCCAGAATTGGGCACCGAGAGTCTGGTATCCTGAGCTGTTGAGCTGGAGCATTGGTCCTCCCATCAGGCTGCGTCTTTGGGACAGGGTTCTTCACCCAAACATGAAAGTGCTTTGCCTTTATACATTTAGATGGAATCTGCAATCTTATCTTGGCAACCAGGCGCCCCTCCACAAAGATGGTATATGCCAGCCGGTGGAGCAAGTTCATGTCATGGTGTACAGATAAACACGTTACCCCTCTATTTGCACCCTTTTCTCTGATTCTTTTGTTCGTCCCCTCCTTGTCCCAGCAGGGCTCTGCTTTAGGCACGTCAAAAGGTTATCTTTCTGCCTTTTCGGCATTTTTGTGGTTGCCAGATCAGCCATCCCTTTTCAAATCCCCTATTGAACATATGTTCCTGAAAGGTCTCCTTCATATGTTCTCATCAACGCCTTTTATTATGCCCTAGTGGGAACTCAACTTGGTTCTTGCTTTTCTGATGTGCTGTGCTTCTGAGCCGCTATACAACTATCCACTTGGGCCTCTGACCACCTAAATGGCCTTCGTTGTTTCTATAACATCCTCCTGGAAGGTCAGTGAGTTAAAAGCATTGTCTGCACATCCTTCGTACCTTAACTTCTACCCAGGAAAAGTTGTTTCTTTGAACTAGAGCATCCTTTCTAGTGAAGTTGGCCTCTCCTTTCTATGTAGGCCAGTTCATCACTCTGCCTACATGTTATGCTCCCCCTTGCCCCTCTAAAGAAGAGGACAGACTCTACTTGTTGGACCCAAAAAGAGTGTTGTCCTACCTTGATCATACTCGTGAGTTGTGAGTGGATAATCAACTCTTCACTGGGTATGTCGTAGGCAAGAAAGGGAAGGCGGTGCAGAAGCGGATCATATAGAGATGGATAGTTCCCTGCATCAAAATCTGCTATGCATTGGCCAAAAAGCAGCTCCCCAAGGGTTTGCGCGCTCACTCTCCGAGAGCCAAAGCTGTGACCACTGCGCTTGCCCCTGGAAATCCTATCCTGGAAATCTGTCAGGCCGCAACGCAGGCTTCCTTGCATACGTTTACAAAAAAACGACTCCCTAGGCATTAGTCTGACGTTAGTCACTTTCCCGATGGGTCCGACTGGATCTTTTAGTCTAATCTCTGTATCGCAACCCATCCTCCTGGGAGTTATTGCTTGGGTATCTACTTTAAGGTAAGCAATCTGCATCTGAAAGTCTCTATCAGATGAACAAGTTGCTTACCTTCAGTAACGCCTTATCTGGTATAGACTCTCTCTCTCTAGCCGCAGATTCATTACCAATCCTCCCGCTCTCCGAGCAGATTATAGTGTTAAGGATTAACCCTTCTAATGGCTCATGCTGGGCACACCAGTGGTCAGTGTACTTCGTGGCTCCGTACTTCTGGCATGGAAAGTCGCGAAACAAATGGGAATCGGGCAGGTCACTTACGTCGATGCTGCACGAAGCTGTACGACACCACCTACTGACACGCAGGGGTACTGCTCATTAAAAAGTTTACGGATCTAGTCTGATGCATGGGGAATATTATAATCTAAGATAAGATACAACAACCGGTGGCCTCTCTGAATGCCAGAGCAGATAAACTCAGCGGGTGATGCCTTGTGGATCACGAATGGCTTCCCCATCCGGAGGTGTGACGTAAGTTCTCTTTCAAGACTGGGGAGAACCTTGGCTAGATTTGTTTGCCACCGCTGAGAGCGCACGTCAGCAGTTCTTTGTGCTAGAGTTTCCAAGGTAGCTGTCGCTCGGAGACACATTTTTCCTTGAGTGGATCTCTGGCCTCCTGTATGCCTTTCTGCCAATACTTCTCCTACCCAGAATTGGGCACCGAGAGTCTGGTATCCTGAGCTGTTGAGCTGGAGCATTGGTCCTCCCATCAGGCTACGTCTTTGGGACAGGGTTCTTCACCCAAACATGAAAGTGCTTTGCCTTTATGCATTTAGATGGAATCTGCAATCTTATCTTGCCAACCAGGCGCCCCTCCACAAAGATGGTATATGCCAGCCGGTGGAGCAAGTTCATGTCATGGTGTACAGATAAACACGTTACCCCTCTATTTGCACCCTTTTCTCTGATTCTTTTGTTCGTCCCCTCCTTGTCCCAGCAGGGCTCTGCTTTAGGCACGTCAAAAGGTTATCTTTCTGCCTTTTCGGCATTTTTGTGGTTGCCAGATCAGCCATCCCTTTTCAAATCCCCTATTGAACATATGTTCCTGAAAGGTCTCCTTCATATGTTCTCATCAACGCCTTTTATTATGCCCCAGTGGGAACTCAACTTGGTTCTTGCTTTTCTGATGTGCTGTGCTTCTGAGCCGCTATACAACTATCCACTTGGGCCTCTGACCACCTAAATGGCCTTCGTTGTTTCTATAACATCCTCCTGGAAGGTCAGTGAGTTAAAAGCATTGTCTGCACATCCTTCGTACCTTAACTTCTACCCAGGAAAAGTTGTTTCTTTGAACTAGAGCATCCTTTCTAGTGAAGTTGGCCTCTCCTTTCTATGTAGGCCAGTTCATCACTCTGCCTACATGTTATGCTCCCCCTTACCCCTCTAAAGAAGAGGACAGACTCTACTTGTTGGACCCAAAAAGAGTGTTGTCCTACCTTGATCATACTCGTGAGTGGATAATCAACTCTTCACTGGGTATGTCGTAGGCAAGAAAGGGAAGGCGGTGCAGAAGCGGATCATATAGAGATGGATAGTTCCCTGCATCAAAATCTGCTATGCATTGGCCAAAAAGCAGCTCCCCAAGGGTTTGCGCGCTCAGATTATAGTGTTAAGGATTAACCCTTCTAATGGCTCATGCTGGGCACACCAGTGGTCAGTGTTCTTCGTGGCTCCGTACTTCTGGCATGGAAAGTCGCGAAACAAATGGGAATCGGGCAGGTCACTTACGTCGATGCTGCACGAAGCTGTACGACACCACCTACTGACACGCAGGGGTACTGCTCATTAAAAAGTTTACGGATCTAGTCTGATGCATGGGGAATATTATAATCTAAGATAAGGAATCTGTGGCTAAATATAAGACATTACCAAAGTAAGTAACTTTTTCTTTGAGAACACAAGCTGCATTCCTGCCTAAAGTGGTAACAACCTTTCATGTCAGACAGGCTATCATCCTTGCGGCATTTTTTGCTCTGCCTCACTCCTCAAAAGAGGAGGAGAGAGTGTATGGCTTTGATCCAAAGAGATCCCTCACTTTTTATATCAGTTGTACCAGGGACCACCCATCAGCTCCTTGTGGGTTTCTATGGTGCAAAGAAAGGCAAACCAGTGCAGAAAAGAACAATTTCTAGATGGATAGTGCACTGCATTAAAATTTTCTATGCTTCAGCTTAAAAGAAGCTCCTGTAAGGGTTAAGGGTTAATTCCACTCGGACTAAGCCTGCTACTGCTCTGTTGGCTTGCTGGGTACCTGTTTTTGGATGTCTGTCAGGTTGCTATGATGATATCGGAGTACACGCTCACAAAGTACTAATCTCTTGATAGTCAAGTCTGTAAAGATTAGCTTTTTGCCAATTCGGTCCTGCAGAATGTTGTGATCTGAACCATTCCACAGACCCACCACCGGCTGATGTATGGCTTTGGTGTTCATTCACAAGGCGAGGAATCTGCATTTAAAAGTATTCACCAGAAGAAAACGTACTTACCTTCGGTATTGCTCTTTCTGTTGGATACTCTGTATAACTGCAGATTCCCAATAGCCATCTCCGCTCCTTGTTCTGTGGAATGGACTCTTTTCCATCTAAAAAAGTCATTAACTAGAGATCTGTACACTGGTCAAGCACATTTGCCAATGTGCTCTGTGTCTGAGGGTGTGGACAAGCCTACAAAAGAAGCTGACATCAGTGTGGTGCTATTATGTGGCCCTTCTTGTCACTTCAGAAGCGTAATGAAACCAGTGTGGAGCCGCTACCTACCGGTGTACACACGTACTGCTTTTGAGTTTTTAGAACCTGTCTGACACTTGGGGTAATATCTGCAAGGTGAGTAATCTGCTGTTAGAGTAGACATCGGAAGGAGCGCTACTGAAGTTAAGTAGCTGTTTGAGGCATGTGTGCTGTTGATACACATGCTTTGCATACTCCTGCCATCTAGTGTTGGGTCCGGATGTTTGCAAGTTGTTTTTCTCCAAAGAAGTCTTTCCTAGTCACAAGGTAAGGTGACGCCTCCTTTTGGTGATACTGCCCATGGGCATCGACTCCATTGTTGGATTGTTTTCTTTCCCCCATCGGGTTCGGACGTGGTTTGTAGCGCTCCGGTCCAAGACCGTTCTTTGGAATCCCCTTGGTGCGCAACCCACTGTACCCTCTACTGTATTGTTTCGTATGCGTTTCTTAGTTCCGGTGTGTTGAGAAAAGCGAAAAAACTTCATCTTCGAACCAGAGTGGTCATCGGGGCTTGCTGTTTCTTAGACTTCCACACCGTCCTACTCGTTCAGTCTACCGCTGATGTAACGCACTCCGCCACACCAAGTATCCGTGCACCGACCTGCATGAAGTCTGCAACTTGTCCCTATCGCCAGAGCGCAAGGAGGAAGATTGTGATGCTTATTGATCTTTTCGATCGAAAAAGACTTTGTGGGATAGTCTGGCTTGACGAAGGGACACGCAGAGACAGAACATCGAGTACACCCCAGATATCTTCGAAGAAGATATCGAACAAGAAGAGATGGAAGCAGCGGAGGGGGATGAAGCCCTCTCCATTCATGAATCGGACTCCGAGCTCAAGATCGATCTACAGTCCGAAGAACTTCCAGGGGGCTGTGAGTTAAAAAAAAAAAGCCCCTTTGCCCATCAAACCTGTTCTTATTAAATCCAAGGCTTCTGGGCCACCACTTCCTTCGGGCCACGGTCGGCACCGATAGACCGTTTCGAACGCCCCGCCATTAGGGTCCGGCACCGAAACAACAAGTCAAGCCTTCCGGCTTAAGCTCGAGACAAGACCACTTTGGAGCCAAAACCATCCACTCCGAAAGACAAAAAGCATCGGTCCGGTTCGGCACTACCTTCGGTGTCGAAAGATAAAGATCCCCTTTAAAAACATCCGGAACAGATTTTGGACATTATGATGGAAAAATTGGACCCCAAACAGTAACGTCTCTACATTACTCCAGAGACTGGACACATTGTAGCCACGGATGATACACCATCTAAGAAAAGAATCTATCCTCTTCCTCAAACCCCTCCACCACTTTTACCATCACCAGGGTCCAATCCCCTTCAGATTACGCCACAAGGTTCTCCTCGTACACAACCTGACATTGAGCATGGAGATTATAGCCCTCCACCACTAGATCCATGGATTGGTTATGTTCAACCAGTAGATAATGATCCTGATCTCTATCCTACCAGGTCTTCACCTCCTGATGATAACATAGCTTACCAGGAGTTGATTTCAAGAGAAGCTTCTTACCATGGAGTTGCTCTATATAAAGACACTTGGGAGGAAGATTCCCTGTTTCAGTCATTAGGTTCCACACATAGAATCACACAAAGCTTGCCTATATTAAGACCTACAGATGGACATTTTTAAAGACCCAGTATGTGCACATGTTTTAACACCCTGAGCCGATAAAAAGTACTAAACTCCATCATCTGACCCGATTTATATCAAAGGGCAGCTGCCTTTAGACTCTCTGGTAGTGTCAAATGCTCGCAAAAAGAGCTAATTCACAAACCGCAGCACATGCACCTCCTCCAGAGTCTAAATTAATTGACGCATCAGACAAAAGGATAGCAGTGCAATCTGCCAACCAGTGGTGCATTGGTAAAACACAGGCTCTTTTAGCTAGATGTGATCGAACCCACTGAAATGAAATGGAGTAAAGTCTAAATTACCTCCCAGAGGAGCATAGAAAAAAGAAACCGGAGCTAGTGCAGGAAGGGAAGTTAATAATTAATTCTTCTATTCGATGTGCACTAGATGCAGCTGATACTGCAACAAGACGAATTAATACCAGCATTCTCGTCCGTAGGAATGCATGGCATAGGATTTCTGGATTAAAGCCAGAAGTTCAATCTATTTTAAATGTTCCTTTTGATAAGGAACACCTTTTTGGACCACAAGTAGATGTGTTACTTGAGAAAATGAAGGAGGACACAGAAGTGGCGAAATCTATGAGAGCCCTACAGTCCCCATCCAGCAGAGGCTCCTTTTGTCGCTCATTTTTTAAAAGAGGATCCAAAATTAATGCCTCAGATCCCAATACTTCCTACTATAAAACAAACACACTACCCTCTTCACCCAAGGGTTTCTATAGGGGGGCTACAGAGGGAACAACTTCAAAGGTAGAGGAAGGGGTGCATGAACATGTTCCTCTCCATCTCCCACTAAGCAGTGACTTACCTACCATTCTCCCGATCATATTACACCTATCAGGGAAGACTACAGCACTTTCTTCCTATTTTGCAAGCAATAACCATGGAAAAATGGGTATTAGACATTTTCCACCAATATGGTTATTGCCTAGAGCTCATCAGCGATCCTCCCAAATTCCACCACGCAATCGTCGGCTGTCTTTACAACACTCATAGCTACTCAAACAAGAAGTACAAGCCCTTTTAGCAAAAGTAGCTATTGAACCTGTTCCAATACAATATCAAGGGTTAGGAGTATATTCACTGTATTTCCTAATTCCGAAAAAGAACGGGTCTCTACGACCAATATTGAATTTAAGGCCCCTAAATCTGTACATACTATCAGAGCATCGTGTTTAGGCTGACTGGCCGGGCGTTTGACTATAGTTGCCCGGACCGGCCGAGTGAGGGGTAGGTCAGACGCTGACTTGCTTCCAGTGGAACTGACACTACTCCTTACTATCTACACCGGCCGGTACTGTTGCCGTCCATCGCTGACCCTAATGGGGTTGTTTTTAGATTTACAGCTACCACACTTTTTTGGGTGCTGTAAGGATGGTCACTTCCTCACTACATCCCGTTATTGACCACCACCAAAAAGTGTATGTAGATCCTAGTTGGTCCTGAAGAATTGCCATCAAATTGATACAAGGGCAAGAAACATGTTGACCGATATCACTAGCGTAGAACCTCACATCCTAGAGTGAAGATACGCGCTTTGTTTATTTCAATTAGGGGAGTGGCCATATTTCATTAAAATTGTCTTGAATGGACCACCTCTTCCTATTTTAATTCACATCCCCCTACACATCACTATCACCTACACTGATCTAGGGCCCTCACACGCACTACACCCAGCAGCATACGGAATAAAGATCTCCGCCAAGAAGGCCGATCGGGTATTGCAGCGCCGACCCGATAAGGAGCAGACCCGATGATGAAGCATGACACCTAGCTGGCTGGGTGTGTGAGGGTCTTTTTCCGAAAAGGAGAATTTTCTCCTGATTTCCAACTCCATGTGGAGCGCTTGATCTTACACAACAACCTGCTCTGAGCACTAGGAACTGCATACCAATATTGTTGAGATGTTTGACTATACTTCTCCAGAGTATTATGTCTGGATGTGGCCGCATCTGACTGTTGTGTTTTTTGAATTCTTTGGCTATTAGTTATTGAATAACATGGTGCTTTAAGTTTGAATATTATAAGGACTGCGGACTTGTTCATTGAATTTTCCTGTGGCCTATTGGCTGATTCGAGATATTGTGGATTCTATTTCATTTATTTGATTGCCCTGACGAAGTTTCATTGTATGGAACGAAACGCGTTGGCTGTTGTCCAGAATGTGACTATTTGAAGAATAAAAGAAACTTCATGGAAATATTCAGATGCATTTGACTTTATCTCTGGTGCACCCTCCCTTTTGAGAAACTGTTTGATTCTGGATGCCAGTGGAACCATAGTGCGGCAGGTTCCGGAGGTTTTTTTGCACAGACTTTTGAATGAACTTTTAATAGGGTTTATTGTGCGGGACCTATAGTCAGCCGCCTTTGTGCTTTTGTATATATACTATCAGAGCACTTCCATGTGGCCACTCTCCAGCAAGCGCTTCCACTGATACAGCAAGGCGACTTTGTCTACCCTAGACCTAAGGGACGCATACTTTCATATTCCTATTCATCCAGCGCATCGCAAATATCTCAGGTTTGTGATAGCGGGAAAGCATTACCAATTCAAAGTACTTCCATTCGAAGTGACTACTGCACCCAGAGTATTCACAAAATGTCTAGTGGTAGTAGCAGCTGGCTTCCCATAACTGGACGATTGGTCATTAAAGCTAAAAAAAAAAAAAGGGTAAGGGTTTACAACACACTCAGTCTACAATAAACCTTCTTCATCAATTAGGATTCACAGTCAATGCGCAAAAATCCCATCTTCAACCCTTGCAACTGCAAACATATCTGGGACAACACTCGTACAGCTCTGGCTTCTCCCAATGCAACCAGAATTCAACATTTTCAGAAGATCGTACTGCAGTTTCAGTTAAACCAGCACCTTCCAGGGAAAAATGTCATGCATTTGTTAGGAATGATGGTATCCTGCATTTACATAGTGTCTTGTGCGAGATTACACATGCGCCCACTGCAAGAATGTCTAGCATGACAGTGGAGTCAAGCACAGGGTCAATTAACAGATCTAGTGTTGGTAGACAGCCACACTCAGCGCTCTCTGCAGTGGTGAAACACACAAAACCTGTCAAAAGGCCGGCCGTTCATCGACCCTATTCTACAAGTCGTACTAATAGACATATCTCTCGCAGGTCGGGGTGCCCATCTCCAGCATATGACAGTTCAAGGTTTATGGAACACCAAACACAGAAGTCTCCACATCGATTACTTGGAACTTCTAGCAGTTCAGTTATCACTGAAAGCATTTCAGCCTCACCTAGTAGGCAAAGTTGTCTTAGTCGGCAAAGTTGTCTTAGTCCGGACAGACAATATTACAGCAGTGTACTATGTACAAACACAGGGGGTGGGGAGGGGATCACTCTCTACAATTGTCACGCCTCTCTCAGACCATTTGGCGTTGAGCGATACATCGCAAAATTAATCTTCTGGCAGAACAACTTTCAGGAAAAGTTTGCCGACCTTCTTAGCAGGATGCGACAACAAATACACTAATGGGAATTCATCCCCATGTGCTCCTCCCATACTTCCAGAAATGGGGTTTCCCACAAATGGACCTCTTTGCCACAGCACAGAACTCAGAATAACCAAACGTCGCCTCCAGATTCCCATACCATCTATCCAAAGGCAATGCCATATGGATGAACTGGACCAGAATATTTGCTTACACTTTTCCGCCTCTCCCTCCATTTATGGTTTGGAGAAATAAGACATCCAAACCCCAAGGAGCTCAACCAAGCGATGTGGCTCCTGAAGCCCTAGAGTTTGGATATCTAAATTTACCACCAGATTGTATGACAATCCTTAAAGAAGCAAGGAAACCTACCAATAGAGCATGTTATCTAGCAAAGTGGAAAAGGTTTGTCAGTTATTGCAATAACAATAAAATAGATCCGTTAGATGCATCTATTCAGAATATTATTTATCTTTTGCATCTACAACGAGTAGGCTTAGCCTAAACATCCATTCGACGACACCTTGCAGCAGTAGCTGCATATCTGCAAAACGGACAACATTTGTCCTTATTCAAAGTCCTAGTTATTAAAGATTTTATGGAAGCCCTTAAAAGAATAATACCACCCAGAGTGCCACCTACACCTGTCTGGAATCTTAACATTGTTCTTACAAGGATTATGGGTCCACCCTTTGAACCATTACATAGTTGTTGGTTACAATTTCTTTCATGGAAAGTTGCCTTCTTAATCCCCATCTCTTTACTCAGGCGCATTGGTCAGTTGAAGGTATTAACCTTTGAAGAACCCTTCTTTCAGCTACACAAAGATAAAGTGGTTCTTCATACAAATCCTAAATTTCTACCAAAAGTAGTTTCTGCTTTTTATATTAGTCAGTTGAGTTACCTGTGTTCTTTCCTCAGCCTGATTCAGTAGCAGAAAGAGCTCTACACACACTTGATGTTAAAAGAGCACCACTATACTATATTGACAGGACAAAACATTTTCATAAAACAAAACAACTTTTTGTTGCGTTTTCTCCACCTCATAAAGGAAATACGATTTTGAAATCTGGGATTTCTAGGTGGATAGTCAAATGTATTCAAACTTATGTTAAAGCTTAAAGAACTTTTAACTATTCCTCCTAGAGCGCATTCTACTGGCAAAATATTAGCATCTGCGGCCTTTTTAGGTAACATTTCCATAGCTGACACATGTAAAGCAGCTACATGGTTCACACCACACATATTTACAAAACATTTTATCGTGAGGATGTGTTAGCACGTCAACAAGCTAATGTAGGGCAGGCAGTGCTAAGGACACTATTTCAGACAACTGTAACATCCACTGGTTAGCCACCGCTTTGGGGAGTACTGTTATATAGTCTATGCAACGCATGTGTATCTACAGCACAAATGCCTCTAACTGATTGTTACTTATCCTGTAAGCATCATTTCTTGGCATCTAGAGCTGTAGATTCACATGCGCCCTCCATCCTCCCCAGAACTTATGTTTGTTGCAGTTCTTACTATTCACACTACATACGGATGGACATCCATATAGTACACTCCATTCTCTGCCTCTTGCGGGAAAACAATCTAACAATGGGGTTGATGCCCATGCGCAATATCCCCAAAGGAGGAGTCCCCTTTCCTCGTGACTAGGAAAGACTTCTTAGAAGAAAAACAACTTGCAAACATCTGGGCCCAACACTAGATGTCAGGTGTATGCAAAGCATCTGACTCTACAGCTCTACATTCCCGAGAACAGATCCTTACAGGGTAAGTAACATTCCTTTTCTTCCGTTACCTAGAGGGCAGCTATATCTTAACATTCAAAAAGCTCCTCAGCATTTCCTTGTTCAAAATTTCAGTCAACCCCCTCCATAGCTCACGAGATATTGAATTCCGTACCCGGTTCAAATTAGTACTACTGAGAACCCTACATGGATCGTACTACTTCAGGGTGTTACTCCAAAGGATAGGAAGGAGTGAATCTTCTCTTTGCCTGCAGGGGTGTGCACAGGAAGGTACATTCTAGCACAGTCTTTGGGGGTGCCAGTGATGCAGCTCTACTGGGTGCAGGTGGTGCAGAGAATGACTCGGGTACTGGATGCGACTGTCCCCTTGTACCTGAAATGGCTCTTTTTGTCTATAGCAGGGGAGGCTTTCTGGCTGAAATATTTAAAAAAATCTGTCTGCTGTTCGCAGCGGGGGTGGCTAAAAGCAATATTGCATGGGCCTGGGGCGCAGCGCACCACCCACAAGTCAAGGACTGGGAATCCGATTTGGACTGGTGCCAGCTGGCAGAGCAAGCTGTTTATCAAAGCAGGAGCTACCCCAGGAAGTGGGCAAAGGTGTGGGGTCCTTGGACTGCTTTTCGTGGGTGCTGAGCAAGGGGGGGTGGTGATGGGCTGGGACCGGGAAGGGGGACGCTGCATTTTCAATGTGTTACTGCCTGTCGACTGATGCTATCTATAGCCAAACAGGCTCTATTTCAAACATACAAATGTAGTAGTATGTGTGTATGTGTGGGTGAGCAGTTAGCCTTATCCAGGGGGTTGTTAAGCATTTATTGTATTTACTTAATCAAGTACGGATACACACACTCAGAGACAGAATCCAGACTAATGAGGTAATTATAAAAAAGATATTCTTATGCTTTATTTTAGAACCAAGCAGGACTTGGTCCAGGTGAGTAGTATATACTTTCAAAATGCGAGACTGTTCAAGGTAATTCAGTTGTGTTTGAAATTTCAATTGTTACAAGTTTGTATCACTTTTAAATGCAGTTTGTATCGTACAGTAAGTACTTTCAGTTTACTTTGGAGTTACTTTGGATTATTTTGAGTACTGAGGGTGGCTTAGATACCACACCTTAAGTTTTCTACATACAAGATATGTATGACTTTTTATGCTTTGCAATTTGAATTCACTTTTCCCCATATATTTACAGTTCTACTCTTACCTTTGAACAATTATAGGCCCAAAATCTTAAAACATGGGTTCCTATGGGATAAAAAAGCTTATCGGCTTTGGAGTTTAAGTACTAGACTTATTAGGGTGAGCTTTGGGGGTTAGGACCAGTTTTCTCCTCGGTCTAGAGGGGAACTCAAGTTGCACCACCAGCGGCACTGGGGTGGACGGGTGCAGAGTGCAGGGGACCAACGTTAGCCATTGAGCTTAGGAGGCCTTTGGTTAGGGACTGCTGACAAGCAGGCCACTCGACTGTGGGAGCCAACAACCAGCACAGGAGCTGCACCACAAGCGGCACTCGGGCGGCCAGGTGCAGGTTTCAAAACGGATGTCGGACCATGTGCTTTCCAATGGAGACCTTCGGTTTTGGAAAGATGTTGCACGCTTGGGTAGGGAGACTTCTTGAAGGCGACCACCGGCTGGAGAGGTAAGTTGGGATATTGGGGGATGCCTGAACACCGTTGGTTGGGCCACCAAAGGCCCTGTGTCGTCAGGTGCAGGGATGTCTTTTGGTGTTCAATCAATCAAGAACATTTATAAAGCGTGCTACTCACCCGCGAGGGTCTCAAGGCGCTAGGGGAGGGGGGGGCGCTACTACTCGAAGAGCCAGGTCTTGAGGTGCTTCCTGAAGGAGAGATGGTCCTAGGTCAGACGTAGGTGGGTGGGGAGGGAGTTCCATGTCTTGGCCGCCAGGTAGGAGAAGGACCTTTCTCCGGCGTTGGTTCTGCGAATCCGTGGGACGGTGGCGAGGGCGAGGCTGGCGGAGCGGAGCTGGTTGGTAGGTGTGTAGAACGTGAGGCGGGTGTTGAGGTATTCGGGGCCCATGTCGTGGAGAGCCTTGTGTGCGTGGGTGAGGAGTCTGAACGTGATCCTCTTGCTGACGGGGAGCCAGTGCAGGTCTCTTAGGTGAGCAGAGATGTGGCTGTGTCGGGGAATGTCCAGGATGAGGCGTGCCGATGCGTTCTGTATGCGCTGGAGTCTTTTCTGTAGTTTGGCGGTGGTCCCAGCGTATAGGGCGTTCCCGTAGTCCAGTCGGCTGGTGACGAGGGCCTGGGTGACCGTCTTCCTGGTTCCAGTGGGGATCCAGCGGAAGATCTTTCTGAGCATGCGGAGGGTGTTGAAGCAGGAGGAAGTAACGGCGTTGACTTGCTTGGTCATCGTGAGGGAGGAGTCAAGGATGAAGCCCAGGTTGCGCGCATGGTCTGTGGTCTTGGGGGTGGTGCCCAGGGCCAGGGGCCACCAGGAGTCGTCCCAGGCGGAGGGGGATGGTCCGAGGATGAGGACTTCCGTCTTGTCTGAGTTCAGTTTCAGACGGCTGAGCTTCATCCATTCTGCGACGTCTTTCATTCCTTCCTGGAGGCTGGCTCTGGCGGTGGCGGGGTCGTTGGTGAGGGAGAGGATCAGTTGGGTGTCGTCGGCGAAGGAGATGATGTTGAGGTTGTGTTTGCGTGCGATGGCTGTGAGGGGGCTCATGTAGATATTGAAGAGGGTAGGGCTGAGCGAGGATCCTTGGGGTACGCCGCAGATGATCTTGGTGGCTGCAGCGCGGAAGGGCGGGAGACGGACTCTCTGAGTTCTGTCGGAGAGAAAGGAGGTGATCCATTCCAGGGCCTTACCTTGGATCCCGGCGAGGTGGAGGCGGGTTGTCAGGGTGCGGTGGCAGACAGTGTCGAATGCGGCTGACAGGTCTAGGAGCATGAGGGCGGCAGTCTCACCGTTGTCAAGCAGGTTCCTGATGTCGTCGGTGGCTGCGATGAGGGCGATCTCGGTGCTTTGGTTTGCTCGGAATCCGGACTGTGATGGGTCGAGGGAGCTGTTTGACTCGAGGAAGGTGGTCAGCTGCTTGTTGACGGTTTTCTCGATGACTTTGGCGGGGAAAGGGAGGAGCGAGATGGGGCGGAAGTTTTTGAGGTCTGTGGGGTCCGCGGTGGGTTTCTTCAGGAGGGCGCTGATCTCCGCATGCTTCCAGCTCTCCGGGAATGTGGCGGATGCGAAGGAGTTGTTAATGATGTCCCAGAGTTGGGGTGCGATGATGGAGTCGGCTTGCGATGATGGAGTCTGCTTTGTTAAAGATGTGGTGTGGGCGGGGGTCGGCTGGGGAGCCGGAGTGGATGGTGTTGATCATGTGGGTGGTGTCATCCGTGCTGACGGGGTTCCAGGTGCAGAGGGTGGTGGTGGGGGGCGTTGGTTCGGTGGCTGGGTGCGTAGTCTGAGCTCTGAAGCTGTCGTGTATATCGGCGATCTTGCGGTGGAAGAACGTGGCGAGTGAGTCGCAGAGGTCTTGCGATGGCGTGATGTCGTTGTTACTGGCGCCGGGGTTGGAGAGCTCTTTGACGATGCTGAAGAGTTCCTTGCTGTTGTGGGCATTGTTGTCCAGTCGGTCTCTGAAAGATGTTTTTTTGGTGGTGCGGATCAGTTGGTGGTGTTTGCGGGTGGCGTTCTTGAGGGCTGTCATGTTTTCTGTTGATTGGTCGTGGCGCCAGACTTTTTCGAGGGTGCTGCAGGATTTCTTGGATTCCTTGAGATCGTCGGTGAACCATGAGGCTTTCTTGCTGTCGGGGTTGCTTGGAGTGTTTTTCAGTGGTGCAAGGGCGTCGGCGCATTTGGTGATCCACTGTGTGAGGTTGCGGGCTGCTTTGTTGGGGTCTGTAGTGTTGGTGGGTTGGTTTAGGCTCAGGGAGGTGGTGAGCTGGTCGGTGGTGATCTTACTCCAGCATCTGCGCGGAGCTTGTTGCGGGCGGTGGTGGGTCGTGGTTTTCCTGAAGTTGAAGTGGACGCAGCTGTGATCGGTCCAGTGAAGTCCGGTGGTGTGGCTGAAGGAGATGTGGTTGCTGGAGGAGAAGATGGGATCAAGCGTGTGGCCGGCGTGGTGGGTGGGGGTGTTGACCAGTTGCTTGAGTCCGAGGTTGGCGAGGTTGTGGTGTTGTTGTCCTTGCAGTTCTCCAGGTGGAAGTTGAGGTCCCCTAGGAGGATGTAGTCGGAGGAGACGAGGGCGAGCGGACTGATGCAGTCTGCAATGGCTTCGCAGAATTGTGTGCGTGGTCCTGGTTGTCTGTAGATGAGAGTACCTCTGAGGGTGGTCTTGGGGTCGGTGTGTATCTGGAAGTGAAGGAGCTCGGTGAGGGTGTCATCGGTGTTGGTCGTGATGCGGATGGTGTTTCTGTAGACAATGGCGATGCCGCCTCCGGTTCGGTTGACGTGGTCCCTCCGGGTGATCTTATAGCCGTCCGGGATGGCTATGGCGATGTCGGGCGCTAAGGAGGCGTGCATCCAGGTTTCCGTGAGGAAGACGACGTCCAGCGCTGTTGTGTCGAGGAGGTCCCAGAGTTCGACGGCGTGCTTGTGGCGGGCGCGGTGCAGGTTCGGAGGCAGGTGAATTTGCAGGCTTGGCAGCTGAAGGGTCCGTGGGTGCGCTTCGGGGTGGCTTGGTAGCAGTCGGGTGGTCGTCCGGTGTTGAGTGCGTTGAGGGCAGCGGGGTCGTATCTCAGTCGGGTGCGGCGGGGGCCAGGGGTTCTGGCGCTGGGCGCGGTCCGGGAGCGGACGGGCGCAGACGGACTTGCCTTAGGCACGCCTTCGGCGCGGCCTCCATATGAGGGGCTGTGGGAGGGAGGAGCAGCTGGGAGGCGGGAGCGGGGTGGCGAATGGGACAGCGGGGGGTGGGGCCGCGAATGGGACAGCGGGGGGCGGGGCCGCAGGGACCACAGGGATGCAGCGGCGGTAATGGACGAGAGGCAAGCGTGAAAAGGGGCACAGAGGGCAGCAACGAATAAAAGGGCACAAATGGCACAAAAGGCAGCAACGATAAAAGGGAAGGGACACAGAAACCAAAACGGGGTAGGGGGGCACAAAGGTCACAACAAAGGCAACAGTAAATGCGGCGAGGGATACAGAAGGCAGAAAACGGAATGCACAACAATGGCGAACCCACAGCAGGCAGGAGCAGGCGGTCCGACCAGCCAGTAGCGGGGGCAGCGTCACAGGAGGACCGTGTGGCGGCTGGGGGGCCGACCTACCTGAGGACAGGGTCAAAGGTCGCTGGGTTGGGTTTTTCCTACCAGCTCTGGTTGCTGTCGGGGGGGACCCTTCAGGTTGAGGCTACAGGCATCATCGGGAGTCTTGAGGGTGATCGGGGATCACCAGATCCCAGGTCAGGATCATTGGGGAGACCTCCTTGGGGTGTTGGGCCACTCGACGTAGGCCGTGGGTGTTTGGTGCAGAGTGGTATAGAATCCCGGAATCTGGATTCTGACGGTGAGACTTTGGTTGAGCAAATCCGGTGCTCACAGGAGGCAGTCTGTGGGAAGGTCGCAGGGCAGGTCCTCTGGGCTCTAAGGGTTGCTGGCTGCTGGACTCTCTGGGGTTCTTGCTGTAGTCAGGTTGTAGACAGGACAGGCCGGTAGGGCTAGGGCCAAGGTCATTGGTGTCCTCTTCTTCCTGGGTCAGTATGGCTTTTCGGTCCTTCTTCTTTCTTACCTCGAATCTGAGGAGCCAAGGTTCAGGGTCGCCCCTAAATACTAGATTTAGGGACATTAAAGCGGTGTGCAGGTCGGGACCAATACGTCCCTTCCTTGGGGTGGGTACACCCCCTATTATGCCACCCTCTAGTGGGAGCCTCTTCCTAATTGACTGAGTGCCCTCATCTTCAAGATGGAGGGGACTGATATGTGTTCTTCACCTCGCCTCCCCCACCTGAGGAGTATGGTTGGCATATGTGGGCACACCTCTCTTCCTAGCTTGGATTTCCTGCCAATTCTCCTGCCCATAGTCTGGGCAAGAACCGGTGGGAACCAGTTGCTGGGGGCAGCAAAAAGGCAAGGACAGCGTCCAAAGGCGGCAGGCCTTTGAAGCTTCCCTTTTCGTGGACTCAGCCCATCCTGGGGAAGGAGGCATGAGACCTCTGCCCAGAATGGGCTTTGTTTCTGGACCCTGAGAGCGGAGGCTCTCTACCCAGGGGTCCAGAAACCTGTCTGGTGGTAGCAGATGGCGGGCAGCCACTCAGGAACCACACCAAGGCTGGTCGATTTTCAGGAGGTATCTCTAAGATGCCCTCTGAGTGCTTTTAACATTAAATCCCACACTGGCATCAGTGTGGGTTTAATGTGCTGGGAAGTTTGCTACCGAACTTCCCAGTTTTTAGTAAAGCCATTATGGAGCTGTGGAGTTCGTAGTGACCAACTCCCAAACCATTCACAATTTATGGCTTCATTACACTTCTTCACCAGATCCCCGTTCTCAGTGTACATCCATGATATAAGAATAGGGTTCCTAGGATTGAGCACTATCGAAAAGCAAACAACTGAGTGACCATCATGGGACACAGGAAAAAAGGGGGGAAGGGCACAGCCATTTAGCTACTCGTTGTAAGAAGTTTTCATTCCTTTTGACTTGGTATTAAATTAAGGTTCCAAGGAGGCTTGGGCTAAATTTACAGGAGTGTATTCAGAAGGCATAGCCATTGTTAGTGATTAATGTAAACTCTAGTTTGGCATTCAGTTTTGTTCTAGAATGTGTACTGTTAAAACCTGTGAGTAATTGTTTGCTGGGACCTCTGGGCGGAAATTATGCTAAAGCACATAATGTAAAATGTCATGGTACATAACATTAAATTGGCAAATTTTGTGAGTTTTCTTCTCTTCTCCAAGCACTAGCTGAAACTGTGACATTGATAGTCTGGTCGCCTAGCTGTAGAACAGTGTGCAAAAGAAGGTGGTTATGCCAGAAGAGAATTCTTTCCACATCTTAGCCCTAGTACCCTTGTTGTAATTATAACATTTTATTAGCTTATTATGAATAAAGTCGTGGCTCATACATTATTCTACAGTAATAGAATGCAGTTTGTACAAATCACAAAAGGATAACACGTGTGTGTGTGTGTGTGTGTGTGTGTGTGTGTGTATATATATATATATATATGATATATAATGAGGTTGTATAAAACTCACAAGGTTAATGAACTTCCATTGCACAGCATCATGGCATTTAATATGCAGTAATCTGAAAATGCCACCACACCTGACCTCCGATGTTCTAGATGCTCACTAAATATTTTCCTACTTCTTTCCTATGAGGACACTGCTGTCTGGGAGGCCTTCTGTAGATAGAGGAGTATGATAGAGATGATTTCAGAGCAGGGTGATTAGGGGAGAGTATTCTTTGGAAGCAGGTTACAGTCTGAACTTAACGTGTAATGCTTCCCCAGACATGTTGAATGCTTTTTTTCTTTTTTTGCTCTTTCCAATCCCTTGACTTCCTCAGTAGTAACTATGTTAATAGACAGCATTTCTGGAAGCATTGAAATAATTGCATGTAATTTCATTATATTTAGAAGTTTTCTTCTGAGTTTGCAAACACTGGATTAAGTACCTGGTCGTATCCTATTTTCTTACTGTTGTATAGTAAATTGATTTGACCCTAACTTTCAGAAACATGTCTTCCAGGTATGAGTACAGAGTGGAAATGGTTCATCAGTGCTCAAATGACCCTTCAAAAAACATCATACGAGAATTTGCTTCTGATTTTGAGGTCGGCGAGTGCTGGGGGTACAACAGATTTTTCCGCCTGGACTTGCTTGCGAATGAGGGATATTTAAACAGACCGAATGATACCGTTGTTTTGAGGTAAGACCTAATTTATTGCTTTTTTCAAGCTCATGAATTTCATTACTTGTACCAACTTTAGGGTTGTGTGGTCACTTTTTGCGAAAATGTATCTTATTAATTATTGTGCATGAGGGATTTATTGTAACAAATGAGTCTAATACTTTGAATTGTCATGGTACTCAGACATTTAAAATGTTATTGTTGCAATTGATTATTTTTTCAACATAAGTAAAAATATGTGAAAATTGAGATATCCAATAATAGATTGTGCTGTTTTTTGTGTGAAAATGTTAAGATTAAGCTCATTTTTATAAAGCATTTTAATTATTTTTAAACTAATACTACAACAATTTTTATTAAAATAACTTTTCAAAGGTTCCAGGTGCGTTCACCTACCTTCTTTCAGAAATGTCGAGACCAGCACTGGTACATAAGTCAACTAGAGACTGCGCAGGCTACCTACATTCAACAAATAACCAACCTAAAAGAGGTAGGTTTAAGCACTTTGTGTGTATGCACTTGGTATTGCTTGGCCATTGAACTTGGTATCTGCATTATTCTTAGTTTTGAGTGGCTGGTACATATTACTGTTGTCACAATAATTAGACACTTTGCATAGATGGTTGTTGAGTGATGCAATCTCTCCAAGTTATACCGTTGATGACATAATGTGAGTCTAAAGTATAATAGAGGGATTGATGAGGACTCCACTCCAAATAATTTGCCTTTCTGGACTAGTTGAAAGCATTTCTCATGATTTTTATCTGGTTTTCAGAGAGCAATGTCATTGGCTAAGAGTGCTACCACTATCACCTCCTGTAGATACACTTTCTGTGCATACTCCTGGCATCTAGTGTTGGGACGGATATGTGTAAGTTGTTTTTCTTCAAAGAAGTGTTTCGAGGTAGTGTGACTCCTCTTCCTGGTAATTCTCATGGCCATCGGCTCCATTGTTAGATTCTTTTCTTTCCACCATCTGGTTTGGACATGGGTTCCATGCTCCAGATCGACACCAGTGCCTTGCTCTCTACAGTTTATGCAGATTCCTTACCTCCATCAGTATTGTTTTCCGACCGAGTCTCCACTACTTTTAGTCTTGGATCGGCTTTTGTTGCTTTGCTTGAGCGAGGTTTCGTTTGACCGTGGGCTTGCCTTTCGGGGCCTACCTACATCTTGGTCGTGTCTCTCCACCATGCCTCGATGGTGATGGAACAGACACCATTCAGATACTATCCTCGCTGCCACGCAAAATATCCTCAAAGCGACCTCTATCAAGTATTCAATTTGTGCCACTCGCCTGAGCAGAGCAAAGCCACATGTGGCACCTCCTGCTCGTTCTGTTCCAAGAAGACTCTTTGCAGCTGTCGAGCTCATCTACTAGTGTTGTCACGTAGGAGCGACGACGGCACTCCAGACCTATTCACTCCCAAGGACCTAGAGTGGGAGCATCTTCCACAACAGTCTGCTGTTGATGAAGAGACTTTCTCCCGTGAGGAAATCTCTGGTTCCAAGCTGGAAATCAAGGATCTTCTGCCAGCCCAGCGGTCTGTGAGCACAGTTCTCCCTTCACTTTGACACTGCTCTCAAGCTGAGCAACCTTTTACCAAAAGGCACACAGCCACATTGGAGCCTCAGAGTCAGACCTTCGGACCAACCTCATTTGGGCCATGGTCGACGCCAACAAACTCCTTTGGACTCTCCAAACAGCTCTGGTTCGACACAAAGAAAGACTCGAAGCTGGCTCCTCTGACGCCGGCACCGAGCTGACCTTTGGCACCGAGCAGACCTTCGGCACTGGCTAAATCTGCCTCTGTGCTGACCAAGACTCTCTGCTCTGAAACCGAAAGCGCTCTCGGAGATGAAACCTTTGGCATCGACCTCCAAGTCAGATGTCGGCATAAGCACTGTTGAAGCGATCCTTCACAGACTGCAAAAGGAGATCAATGCAAGGCAGAAACATCTAGTCATTTATCATCATACGGGCCAGATTCTTGCCTGCTTTCCGAGATCTACTGCTGCTCCAGCTTTCAAGCTCCGACTGTTCTACAAGGAATTCTTATATGTTCCAGTTCCAGCAAAACAGTGCAGAATGACAGATAGGGTGATCAGCCCTCTACCCCTCTCTCAACCTCGACTTCATCACCCACCAATGCTTCTCCAGAGGACCCCTTAATATCACACCTTGGGGGGGGGGGGAGCGGGTGTTCTTCTCACTTTGACATGGGTGGACATGGGGGCCTGACCTGTAACCTTTCCGTCCCTCACCTATGGACGATTCTGAATCATATCAGGAGTTAGTTAGTAGAGCAGCCCTGTTCCACAAGGTAGTTTCTCACACTGAGTCACTAGAGAAGGAATATCTATTTGAAACCATCTCCCCTACTCACCGCTCTACTCAGTATCTCCCCATGCTTAAGGGCGCGCTGCACCACGGACCCCACATCTTTAAGGATCCAGTCCGAGCCAGAGTCCTAACACTGAGGGTATATAGAAAAATATAAAGCTTCCCCTACTGACCCTCTTTATATTCATGGCCAACTCTCACCCGACCCTCTGGTAATCACTACTGTTCATAAACGGACCAACTCCCAGGCAAATGGGCATGCCCAACCCCTGGAAAAAGGTTAGCTGCGTAATCCGCCATCCAATGGCACATTGCCAATTCAATCGGCCTTCTCTCATGCTATGGCCGTGCCTACTGGGACGAAATGGAGGAGCTCCTCCAACAGCTCTCAGAGGGATACAGGAAGAGGGGACAGGAGGTGGTCTCCGAGTGCAAGCATATGTCTAATACTACCATTTGCTGTGCCTTAGATGCTACAGACATTGCTGGCAGGGGAGTTAATTCTAGCCTTCTTTTACACAGGTATACATGGCCCTGTATCTCTGGTTTCGAGCTGGAAGTTCAGAAGCACCTGCTGAATATACGTTTGATGGCAAGGACCTCTTTGCTCCACAAGTAGCCCAAATGTTAGAAAAAATTAACAGGGATACAGAGGCAGCTAAAGCAATAAGAGTACTTCAGACACCTGCTCCTCGCAGCTCCTTTCGCTGCACTTGCTATTGTGGAAGCTCGAAGACCGCCTCCCCTCAAGCCTCCACGTCATATTGTTGCACCCAGGGACAGCAATCCTCTCCCAGTGGGTACTTTAGAGGGTCAAACAGAGGCAATAATTCTGAAGGCAGAGGAAAGGGTGGCTCCTCCAAGGGAACTGCTACTGCCACCATCCCCTGACTTGCCACTTCTTCCCCCCCGATTACACCACACTGGTCGGGGGGCGCCTTCAAGGCTTTTTCCCCACATTGCAGTCCACCACCTCAGACCGGTGGATTTTGGATATTGTTTAACATGGTTGTTGCCTAGAGCTCACGTTCATGCCTCCTATCTTTCCACCTAGCGTGCGCACACACACACACACACACACACTCACTCACTCACTCACTCACTCACTCACTCCACCCCCCATCTCCAAAAGAGGTCATGCTCTTCTTAGCAAAGGGGTTATCGAAACGGCCCCCTACAATCAACCAGGTAGAGGAGTGTAAATAATCCCTGTACTTCTAAATACCCAAAAAGGACGGGTTCCTCAAACCTATTTTAGACCTCAGACCACTAAACGTCCTGGCAGAACATTTCCATATGGTCATGCTCCAGGATGTTATTCTTCTCTAGCAGAGGAACTTTGACTTCCCTCGACCTGATGGATGCTTATTTCCAAATACCAATACATTCTGATCATCGCCAATATCTCAGGTTTGTGGTGAGCGGCAAGCACTACCAATTCAAAGTAGTTCCCTGCAGGGTTACAACAGCGCCTTGGGTGTTTAACAAGTGCCTTGCAGTAGTAGCCGCACACCCGTGCAGACAGGTTGTCCACGCTTTTCCTTATCTGGTTGACTGTTTAATCAAAAGTTCCACTCACTAGCTTTGTCAAAAACATGCATAAATCATTATAGACCTGCTTCGCAGGTTAGGGTTTACCATCAACTACATCACATCTTACCTCCAATCCCTTCAGGTCTAACCCTACTTTTCGTCCAGGGGATACTCATCAGTAGTCATAAGCACTGAATAATCCCCACCTGCATACGGGAACTCGGAGCATATCCCAAAAATGCATATATATGTGCATGTTCAGGTAAAAAAGTACCTGCATATTTGCATGTATACATATATAAACATGTAGCCTATTATACTTCAAATAGGCTAATATGCCAAAATGACATGGGTTGTTCATTAGAAGAAAATAATCTCATATATAAATACTGTAACAGAGAACATACACCCCAATAGTGTTCCAACACAGCCCTTTATTTTCAGAGAAAAAGGCAAGTAATAGCAGGCAATTAGCCCATAGGCTGCATAGATGAAAAAACATTACAGTACTAAAAAAACTGGCACCCTGCCTTTAAGAATTCCATGAACCTTTAAAGCCTGCAGGAGCCCCTTGCTCCCATCATGCACCACAGGTGACAGTTAGGTCAGTTCTTTTTTCGGGCTCACTCAGTGAGGGTCCTGGAGCTTGAGTTCGTCGGTTTTTGATGGTTTATTACATGTTTATTCCACATTTTTGATTGCTGATAACTGGTTTCAGTTATTTTCTAACAAATGTCCTGCAGCCTCGGCAAGGTTCCCTGATGGGCACTTGGGCCAAACCTTTGTCTCGCCTGCCAGTAAATTGGCAAAGACCTGTCCCTGTTGATCCACCTTTAATGCATTGTTTCACACCTGAAGGTTTATTTGTCTAGGCTTCCCTAATGTTAATAATGTTAAGTTGCATTTATAAAGCGCTAATCACCAGATGTCCCTAAGGGCTACAGCATGGATCAGACAATCCAAAGTTCTTTCACGCAACTGAGCTCAACATGGAACAGCGCAAGCATGACCAAACGCCTCTGTGAACAGCATCGTCTTGAGTCTCCTCCGGAGCGGCAGTAGTCTGGCTTCCTTGTGCATACCATCCGGTAGCTTGTTCCAAATCTGGGGGATGGTAACTGAAAAAGCCCGGCCTCCTAAAGTAGCCCCATTAAAACGTGGGCATGCACGGAGGCTAGCCTGTGATGAACGAAGGTGACGTCCGGGCTCATAGGGCTGCAAGCGGTCTTTAATGTATTTGGGTGCTTCGCCCAACTGGGATTTATGTGCAATGCACAGACCCTTTGCTTGATGGGTAACCAAAGCAACTGTTGCAACAGGGGGGTGGCATGCGCTCTTCGAGGCAATTTATAGATCAGCCTCGCTGCGTCTTTCATGACCACTGGGAGTTTCCTCAAGAGTTTACCAGGAAGACCAATGTAGACTGCATTGCCGTAATCAAGGCGAGATAAGATTAATGCAGTCACCGCCGCCTGCATGGTAGCGTGTGACAATAAGATCGACAATTCCGGAGTTGTCGCATCAGTCCGATGCAGCTTCCCACTACAGCAGACACCTGGGTCTTTGGGGTCAGTCCAGTGTCCAGCCTAATGCCCAAACTGTTCACGGCTGGTACAGGTGTTGGAGTGTTGCCCAGCTCTTGGGGCCAAAACAGGCTGGACCAGGAGGAAACACCTGAGGTAAGAACCAGTACTTCGGTTTTGTCTAGGTTCACCTTCAGGGAATTAGAAGTCATCCAGTTCATGGTGTACCAGAGAATATTCTGGATGTTACGCTGTGAATCAGGGGAGTTATCAATACGCACTATTAACTGAGTGTCGTCCGCGTAGTTAAACACCTGACAATCTGCTTTTGCCAGAGCCTCAATCAGGGGTTGAAGGTAAATGTTAAAGAGCAAGTGGGACAGCGCCGAACCCTGCTGAACCCTCCAGCGAAGGTTACCCTGCCTGGACATGCAGTCTGCTAATTGGACCCTCTGAGATCGATCCTCCAAAAAGGAAGTGATCCACTGGAGGACCGTCCCAGTGACTCCCAGCTGCCGGACACGAGCGAGTAACTGCACATGGTTCATCTTATCAAAGACGGCTGAGAGATCAAGTAATATTAATGCTGAGGGGATCTTCTTATCGGCTGCGAGTCGCAGATCATCCAGCACCGAGAGCATCACTAGCTCTGTGCTGTTGTGAGCCCTAAACCCCGCTTGTCGATTATGTAGCAGTCGATGTTGTTCAACATAAGACTAGAGAACTCTAAGTTCATGTTGTTCAAGCACTTTAGCCAGGAACGGGAGTCGGGATATAGGGCGAACGTTTTTCAGATTCCTAATGGCTGCCCCAGCTTTTTTCAACAGTGGGATCACTATAGCTTCCTTGAATCTCTGTGGTACCGTTCCTGTTGTAAAAGAGAGATTTAATACGGACAACAACTCGGCCTCTACAAATGGGATGATCATTTTAAACACCTTCGGGGAACAGGGGTCCTCTGGTGATCCAGATTTCACTTTGGCCACAATGTAAGCTAAATCCTGTGGTTCAAGCACAGGGAACCAAGAGAGAGAGGTGCCCTGAGGATCAGGGGGGTCCTCCTCCGCTGGCAGGAGACAATGGGTGATGCGCGTATTATTGATATCCGAGATAATGTTTTCGACCTTAGTTAGGAAGAAGTCCTGTATTTTATCACAGTCGGCTTGATTGGTGACTCCGCTCCGCAAGTACAGTGAAAGTCTTTCTGCGTATCTCTTGCCTCGCTAATCCTGGCTTCATAGTGTGCGGACTTGGTTTTAATGAGGGAGGCTTTATAGAGAGCCAATTTTGCTTTATATATCTCTTTGGACTCTAGTTCGAGGGATTTCCGCCATAATCACCCATATTGACGGAGAACTTGTTTTTCCCCTCTGAGCTCTTGTGTGTACCTGGCACCCCTCTCACACTATGTATTATGCTTACCCTCTGGGCGGGAACTACATCGTCAATAGCTAGCATCAGCCAATGGGAAAATGCTTCATACTCTAAGTCCGGGTCCTTGGAAAAGGGTCTAGGGGCGAAGGTCCTATTCAGTGCGTCCCTCAGCTTGGCGTCTTCTAGCTTACGCCAGTTCCGTGTTACCCTCCACCCCGCATGCGCATGTTTAGGGTGGCTGTCTACCAGGAGTGAGAGGCTAACCAGGGAATGGTCAGACCAGCTGCACGGTGTGCAATCAGCGTGAAGTTTAGCTGAGGACATAGTCCAGATCAGGTCCAAGGTGTGACCCTTCTCATGTGTGGGAGACTCCACAATTTGATGCAATCCTAACGTAGTATGAGAAAGTGCCATCTTTCTTGCATGGTACTCCCCCACTTTTTGCTGAATTGCTGATGGACTTTGACTAAGTGTGCCCTGGGCTCCTGGCAATCAGGTACCCAGGGCCTGTGTTCTTTCCCTAAAACTGTAATGAAGCCTAAACCCAATTGGCATCTCTGGCCACATGTCAGCCCCTGGTAAATGGTACCCAGGGCCCTGTGACCAGAGAAGGCCCCTAAGGGCTGCAGCACTTATTGTAAAACACAGTGCCCTGGCATACCTCAGTCACCCCTCTAGCTGGGTGCACTATGCCAGTGGTGTGGGTACAGGTGCATGATCCCTGTACCCCTACAGCACCCAGGTCCATTCCTGGGCACTGTAAGTTTAGTGCTGCCATTAAGAGTATATGGTGCTGGGAGGTTGTCATTATGAACTCCACAACACCATAATGGCTACACTGAAGTCTGAGAAGTTTGGTATCAAACTTCTCAGCACATTAAACCCACACCGATTCCAGTGTGGGATTTAATGTAAAATGCACGACAGAGGGCAACTTAGAGTTGTCCCCTGAAACTAACCCACAACCTGTGTCCTGACTAAGAGGCTGCCTAGGATGCCACCCAGCAGAAAGGTTGCTGGCCCCCTGGGTAGAGAGCCATCTGCTCTCGTGGGCCTGCAACAATGCACATCCTGGGGCGAGGTGCCAAGCCTCCTCCCCCAGGATGGGCAGGGGAAGCTTCAAAGGCATGCCGCCTTTGTGAGCACTTGCTGTACTCAGCAACTGGTCCCCACCGGTTCTGACCCCCACTCTGGCGGGAAGACTGGCGGGAAAACCCAAGGGAGGAAAGGGGGTGTGCCAGCCTCTGCCAACCCCACCCCTCAGGTGGGGGAGGCGAGGTGAAGCACAACTCCAGGCTCTCGCCATCTTGAGGATGGGGAGCCCTACCCAATCAGGACGAGGCTCCTGCCCCCATCCCACTGGAGAGTGGCAGTATAGGGAATGTACCCACCCCAGGGAAGGGTCCCATTGGTCCCTGACCTTTCTCTACCTGTAACGCCCCTATATTTAGTATTTAGGGGCACCCTGAATCTTCCTTCCTCAGAACCCGATTCCGAAAACAAGAAGAAGAACAAGAAGAAAGACCTGCCGTGCAGCTGCTAACAAGAAGACCACACCAACTGACTTGGCCCCAGCCCTACAGGCCTGTCGACCCTCGAACCTGCTTCTGCTAAATCAATGCGTCTGTGGTCAGCAACCTCGAAAACCCCGGAGGACCTGACTCCCTTGCTCATCTAAAGACTGGGACTCCCACGAGCAGTGGTTCTGCTCAAACAGCAACAACCCCTGATGCCAGCCAGGAACCGCAAATCCAGCACACTCTGCTCCCGCCGAGTCCGGCTTGTGCCTGAGTGAACAAAGACCACGAGAACGTCCCCCCCGGCGACTGTGACCAAGAATCCAGCACCCAAGGATCCTCCTCGACGCTCCTGACGACGCCTGCAGCCTCACAACCAGGGACCCCCCCAACCGCGACCAGCAGAGGGTAAGATTTCCCGACGCCAAAAGACACCCCTGCACCCGGCGCTCTGCGGCCCCCGATGCCTACCTAACCTACAGCTTCCAAACTTACGTCTCGAAGTGGTGGTCGCACCTGAAGAATCTCCGTCCCCGAGCTTGCAGCCTTTGTTCATCTTGCAGCTTTTCCATTGAAATACATTGGGTGTCCGACGGCCCAAAAGCACCCTGCACCCAGCCGCCCGAGTGCCCCTGGAAGTGCAGCATCTGTTCTATTCTACTTCCCCACTTGCCCTGTGTAAGTGACCTGGAGCTGAGCTCCCACAGCTGCGTTGCCTGCCTGCTAGCAGCCACCAACCAAAGGCCCCCTGTCCGCAATAGACTAACATTGGGCCTACTCTCTCTGCACCCGGCTGCCCCTGTGCCGCTTAGGGTGTAACAACTGTACCTACCTGACCCTGGGAAACCCCTGAGTTTATCCCCAGAACCTTAACTCTGCCAGTCGAGTACTTACCTGAAAGCCGATAACTTACATTTTCTCCATAGGTTAACATTGACTGGTTTTCACTTGGAATTTCTTCTCTCGAGTTTTGAAACTTTAAAATATTCACTAAAAATCACCCGATCAACAAAAACAAAATTACTCACATGTTACCAGGAGAGATCCCAGTGCTGGATCTTTGTGGCCAGCACTGACCCTAAAAAGTTATTACAACTGTGATTTTCCGATAACCAAACTTTCCTCCATAGGATAACATTGCCTGGCTTTTGCCAGAAATTCTTCTTTGAAACATACAGATATTCTTTAAAAATCGTCTGTGTAACAAAAACGATTTCTTTCAACTGTTTACAGGGGATGCACCAGGGCTGAATCCAGGATCCAGCCCTTAGTAAGAAAAACCTATGCAAAGTAATTGATATTGCATTTACTTGAAGATTCCCATTGAGCTCAATGTTCTAATTGTGTTTAACTTGTGTTGCTTGTTGCAACAACTGTAACTATTGCATTTAAAAGTCTATTGCTATTTGAAAGTATTCGACTAGAGCATCTCATTCTGAGAAAGTATTTTTATACCTACTTGTGGTTCTAAAATAAAACAATATATTTTTATATACAAAACCATTGGCCTAGAGTTCAGTTCTTGAGTGTGTGAGACCATTTGCTGACTGAGTGTGTACAACAAATGCATTACACTGTCCTCTGATACTGTCTTACTACTCGACCAAGCTACCACTTTAGAGAGTAAGGTTATATTTAACTTTAACCTCTGCCAAACCTCTGGGGACTGTTGGACTCTGTACACACTGTACCTTACCTTGGTGCAGTATATACAGAGCCACTTTCTTACACGTAGTCATAGCATCGTCAAACTTACAGGATGCACCATCTCTAGGAGTCAAATCCCAGTGATAATTAAAATCCCCAAGGACCAGGATTTGTTGGTATCTTGAGCAGAGGTCGCTCATCACTTCGTAAAACAGGACATTTAATAGGGGGGTGGGCCGGGGAGGACGGTAAGCCACTACCACTATCGGGCAAGAAGAAGTGAGTCCGAACTTGATCCCCAAAACTTCTGCCCCATCCAGACTCTCCTCTACTATTCTCTCGGTGGCAAATGTCCTACTACTGAGAATCGCAACACCCCACCTCTTTTGTTGCCCTGCCGATTGTAAGTCCAAGCATTATACTCAGGGGGAAGGGAGGCCTGATAGGTAATCAAAGCTCATGTAGCCATTTGGAAAGAGGATTTTTCCTCTACTAATCTCTCCTTTCATTCTGTTAATGCCAGCTGCTCCTGGGAATAGACTTGCATGCAGTAGGGTGGGGTGTGGTACCTAGAATGTCTTGACATGAGCATTAGTTCTTCGACCAGGCTGCCGCTTTAGGAGGATCTTCTTTAACAGCAACAGGGCAAGGTCCAGCAACCGGCCAGCACAATCTACACCTTTACGCTTGGAGATTAAGCAGCAACAGTTGACTGTTCTCGTCCTACTTCCTGAAGTAGTGAATATAATTCTAGTGGCCAGGTGTCCATCTACGAAAACTGTTACATTAGAAGGCTGTGGCCTGGTGTAAATTTTGTAAAACTTACCCATTGCAGACAAATTGCTCTATGTTTACCCCAGCAAGAACTTGCCATGGGCAATGTTAGAGGTTATTTGCCCTTTTTACGTATACTGGACCATCCGGTATCTTATTTAAAACATGCTAAACGACATAGGGAGGGTACAGATGCAAAAACTTCAAAGGCCGAAAGCAGGTCAGCTACACCAACACTAGAGGAATGGTGAGATCTGGCTAGACTGAAACTGGTACAGAGCCGATAGCTTTGGTGTCTGTGCAGCAAAACTAGTTGTACTGTTAGCAGAATGTGACCCTGATTACTACAGATTGCTCCTTTGGTCTACTCCTTGAAACTGAGGTTGACACAGTCTGCTTCATATAGGTGTTGATGCAGGCCCTGATGAAGTTTTTGGAAAAAGCTTAAGCCATTTTACGGTCTGTTCGACAAAGGGATTACACTTATCTAAAGAAAAGTGAATTCCCATCTCTGTGTGAGTCTCATTCCAGAGATTTCATAGGTTCTTTGCCTCTGATTTGAATGCTGTTACCTTCTGCTGACCCATAGATTATTCATTTTAGAATATCCCACAGGCGCCAGACTTGCAGTGCTCCCATGTGCCTCTAGTTGGCGTTTTGTGTCCCAACACTGACTCCATTGACCCCGGAAGTGACAGAAGATTAGCAAACAAGCGCCACCACTGCACACTGTCAGCCGTTCCTTTCTTTCCATACCTTTTCATACAGATCTGTTGCTCCACTCCCCACAACTTAAAAAAAACCTTTCCACATTGGGCCTGGAATGGTGTCCCCACCAAAAATGTCTGGATTTCAGCTGTGCTGCATGAAGCGATATCGGTCATGGACCTAGCAAACACAACACGATGATGGAGCGAGTGCTGAAACTTTTCAACCACTCGCCCCCAGTCAAAAGATCTGGGTTTAATCCATCATTCTTTTGCTCACCATGTCACCCCAATTCGGACCTAGCCATTTGCAAGTCAGTCTTGACCCTGTTGCTCATGAGAACAGTCCAGCCTGAACTGCCAAGCCAGGTCCTCCCTGGGCTGGAAACAAGCATCCTGGGATCGGTTTCGGGGTTTCACCCCTCATCAGCCAGGCTAGCTTGATTCCAGTGACACAGCGAGCAAGGGACCCACGTCTGGGCATACCCTTAGCTACTTAAGGCGAACATAGCAAACACAACAAGATGATGGACGGAGTGCTGACACTTTTTAACCTCTCACCGATAGTCAGGAGATCTGGGTTTAATCCATCATGCTTTTGCTCATTATGCCGCCCCAGTTTGTGTATTTTTTTTTTTTTTTCAAAAAAAAAAAAACTTCAGCACGGCTGGTTCGGAGAGGTACTCCGCCCTGGCGAGGGCGCCGTGAAGACGCCGCAAGTTAAGAGCGGTGTTACGATGAGGGATGAAGCCGCATTGATCAGGATGAATCAGATCGCAGATGACGCTCAACAAACGATTGGCAAGGACTTTAGCCAGGATTTTAGGCTCTGCGTTTAGCAGTGAAATAGGCCTGTAGGAGGCACAGCGGTCACGTGGCTTACCGTCCTTGGGGATCACGACTATCGTAGCCAGACGCTGGTCGTCAGGAAGGGAACCCGCCTCAAGGGACTCCTGAAACATACGACGGAGGAAGGGCGCGAGTTTATCCGGGCGCAACTTGTATAGTTCAATCGGCAGACCGTTGGGACCCATCGCCTTGCCCGAACGAAGGGACCGAATCGCAGTTGCTATTTCATCTACAGACAAGGGGGCGTCCAGCTGCTCACGGTCTTCGACGGACAGGCAGGGCAAAGCAATATCCCTCAGCAGAAGGCAAAAGTCTTCTTCATCCCTATCAGTCACCGGGGAGTACACGGCCCGGAGGTGGTCAGCGAAACATTCCACAATCTCACCAGGCTCAGTCACACACACTCCATCCGAGACACGCAGCTCCGGGACCACACGATTCACTCTCTCCTTCTTATCCAGCCACGCAATCAACTTTCCCGCCTTGTCCCCGGCATCATACAATCGTCCCTGCTGCTCCCTGTACATCGTTTTGGCAGCGTCAGTGACAAGAGACCTGTATTCAAACTGTTTCAGGCTGAGGGCATGGAGCCCGGCCGGAGTGACACCCGTCTCCAAGGCCGACTCCAGCCCCGAGATGTCAGTCTCCAACTTCACCACTGCCTCACTCTTGAGCTTCTTAGCCACCACTATCTGGGAGAGGGCGTGTACGCGGATTACGGTTTTAAAGGCTTCCCACAGGGACATTGCGGACGACACCGACCCCTCGTTTTCAAGGAAGTATTGGTCCATAGCCTTAACCAGGCTGTCGCGAGTCGTGGGGTCTCGCAGGTACCACGGGTTAATGGGAGCAATCCGCCCTGCAGACCGCGACCCGGTGTCAAAGAGCAGCCACAGCGGGGAATGATCGGAGATACCCCGCGCCAGGTGTCTAACCTCTCGAATCCGACCAGTCTGCGCCGCGGGCATAAGGAAGTAGTCTAACCTAGAAAGACTCCCATGCGCCCCAGAGTGAAAGGTGTACTGAAATTGGGTCGGATGCATTAATCTCCAACTATCTACCAGGCCGAAGGTCTCCAACAGTCCACCAAGCCATGCCTGGGCAGCGGGGAGGGCCCTGGGTGGGTGACGATCCAGGTCACCCGAGACCACCGAATTAAAGTCCCCGCCCATAAGCAAAAGACTATCCGGAAGTTCTAGCAGCATTCGACCCAAGTCCGCGAAGGTGGAGTTCTGGAGGCCCGGGGGGACGTAAACTGAGACCAGGGAAAGGGGCTGCCCCTCCCACCTCCCAGTCAGACACACATAGCGCCCTCTGTCATCCGAGACTACCCTAGTGATATCCAACGGAAGTGAGGATCGCAGGAGAATGCCCACCCCCCTGGAGCCGGTTGTGAAACCAGAATGGGCCACGAGGCGGTATCCCCCCCTGTTCATTGCATGACAAACATTACCAACCAGATGCGTCTCCTGGATAAACACCACATCAGGAGTCAGACGACGCAAATACTGCAGTACTACACCCCGTTTGATATGGTCCCCCAACCCATTGACGTTCCACGACATCAGCCTCAACCCGTCCCCCCCCCATCCCCTCCAATAGATCAAAGGCCCCCCAGTCAGTAGCACAGTTCCCGAATCTGGACAAAAATCAATACCTCGCCATGCAAACAAAAAACACACAGCAAAACAACCCCTCCTTCACCCCAACCCCCCCCCAAATCCAACTCCCCCCTCCCCCCACCCTGCACCCCTGCGGGCCAAAAAACCCCCCCAACTTGCAGTGTGCCTGTCGCCCTACTAACCCCATTCTACGAAAAGACCCCGGAGGAGGAAAGGGACCCGTCCCCGCCCGCCCCCCACACAGGTCCTAGTGAGACAAAATGAACAAAAGAAATAAAACCCAGCTGAACAGTGCAAAATGGCAAAATCAAGGACCAAAAGTCACTCCAAAGGGGACCCGCCACCTTCGGCGCCTGCAGAGGGCCCGGGACGGCCACCTTTGTCCGGCAGCGAGTCCAGCCAGTCACTCACGGCCACAGGAGAGTCAAAAAAGGCAGTCCGATCCTCATGTTCCACTCGGAGTTTTGCAGGGTAGAGCATAGAGTACTTTAGGCCCAGTTCACGGAGACGACGCTTCACTCCCTGGAATCCCATCCGCTGTTTCTGGACAAGTTGGGTAAAGTCCGGATAAAAGTTAATGGATGAGTTGTCATGACGAACCGGGCCGTGGACCCGTGAGGCCTGCAGAATAGCTTCTCGATCTCTATAGTGGAACAGTTTGGCCACGATAGGCCTCGGGGGGGCCCCCGGCCGCGGCCGACCGCCCGGAACTCGATGGGCCCGCTCCACGGCAAAGAACTTACTTAGGCCTGCAGGGGCCAACTGTTGGAGGATGAGTTCTTCGACCAGGAGGTCAACCGGGCGGCTGTCGGAGGACTCCGGTACGCCTATTACACGGATGTTGTTGCGTCGGGCCCGTCCCTCGAAGTCCTCCAGCCGCCGGGCCATCTGATCGTTGACCACCTTGATGTCACCAAGCGCGGCCTGCAGGTCCGACACATCCGCACCAAGGGTGGAGGTCCGCGCATCGAGAGCCTGAACCCTCTCGTTAGTTTTGGAGAGATCTGCCCGAATTAAGGTGACATCGATTGCCACCGTGTCGATTTTACGGGCCAGGGCCTCGTATTGCGTGGCGATGGTTTCCCTGATGCCATCAATGGCGCCCATGATGTCCTGCAGGGAAAGCTCCGGAGAGACGGTCGTGCCACCACCGGCGGCGTCCGGGGGGGGGGGGCCGGTCGCTCCAGGGGACCCTCTGCCCAGAGTGTAGCGGTCCATGTTGTTGACCTGGACCGGTCTCCCGCGGAGGGAGGCCTTAGTCTTACGCCCCTCGGGGCCCCCCTTGCCCCCCATGTGGTCACGGACACCGAAGGGGACCGCCGATCAAGGGTCGTAGGGGCACCGGCACCGCAGACCAGCGCCTCACCAGAGACCACAATATAGCGGTGCGGGGGGACCCAAGGCGATGGGCACACTAGTGGCAGGTGGAGACAAAGCCTCGCGCAGAGGCCAAGGAAACACCCCGCCACAGCAAGTGCGTTCGCCGGCCAGCCCCCTGAAGTCCGAAAGTGAAACCGAAAGTGGTAGAGCGGCCACTGGCACCGCACTGCAGCCGCTGTTGTTCAATTACGACACGGCTCCACGGTTCACCTTCGCCCCGGGCACCTCCGTCGGGTGGGTCCCAAAAGTTCGAACAACGACAACTCAGGATTCCCAGGTCCGATTCGAGTTCTGAAAAGAGATACGTGCTCAGCCTGTCGTCATCTGCCAGATTCCATAAACCACATCAGGATATTCTCAGGATAAATTCCGAGGAGCAGCAAGGGTCCGGGGAGCCCTGTGCTCACGCTACCATCTTGGATGCGCGCTAGGCTCCTCCCCCGCCGCCCCAGTTTGGACCTAGCCATATGCAAATCAGCTTTGACTCTGTTTCTCATGGAAACAGTCCAGCCTGAACTGTCAAGTCAGGTCCTCCATGGACCGGAAACCAGCATCCTGGGACCCGTTTTGGGGTTTCACTCCTTCCAAGGTGTACCTGTGGTGCTTGGCCTCGGGACACATCTCTAAGTTGTGTGGTAAGTACACCCTCATGCATCAGAAAGAGATTCTTGGCTCTGAGTTGAATTTGTATGTCGACAAACCCAAGAGGAAGTTATGGTGTTCACATAGATCCCATAGGAAATTCTGGGTATTGTCTCATTCCTAGGGCTGTTCTTGTTACCTTTCCAAGTTTGCTCAATGTTGTAAGTGAAGTCCAAGTCCAAATGCAAGCTTAAAAAAAGCTTCCCAGACCATTGTCGACCCCGCAGCAGATTGATGCCTTCAAAAACGGTATGCTGGAAATATTCAGCTTTTGACTCAGTCTAGCACATCTTCAGCCCCATGGACCTGAAGTAGCCTCCAATATATTTACCTCGGCTGGTCCCTCACCTGCACAATTTGTCCCTTCTAAAACCATTACTGGGCCGTACAGACTTCCATTCTGGCCCTGAGCTCCACACTGGTCACGACACCTGGTGTATCATCTGATGCAAATTACATTTCGTACCCTGAACTGTTGTCGGTTCAAGCTTGACTGATGTTGTGCTATAAGATTACATAAGTGCAACCAGTTGTCATGTGTCTAGACTTTAGCCACCTGCCTTGACTGCCCGCAAGCTCAGTGCCCTTCCCTGATACAGAGTTTGGCTCATTACAGGTACTACCAATGAATGAAGGGCCTTGTTTGCAATGCCCAAGGTGAGTGTTTTGGCTTCCGGGCCCGATTCGTTTCACCTGAGGACTCTCGCTTTGTTTGGAGCACCACGTTGACTCGTACCGCATCAGTCTCGATTTAATCTGATCTCAAGCAATAATTCCGAAGATTTTGTTTAGAAGCTCTTAACTCATCCCTTCAAGCCTCGTCATTTAAGAATCGGCCATCTAATTATCCCGCACCCAGAGTTCTCTTAGCAAGAGATCTGTAACCGACCCTGAGAGCGTGTATTTTCCCTTCAGATCTATTTCAAGCTATTGGCTTGAGTGAATGCATCTTACCTGTGTTATTCGCTTCACGTGACTTCACAGGTCCCAGTCCTAAACCATACATTGACTCTTGGTTTCTGCTCGCCCTGAGGAAGGTGGCACCTATATTTCGGTGCATTCACCGAAACGCGCGTCGGCGCAAACATGAGGCCCACCTAAACCTTGTTTTGCCTTAAATTGTGGACATTTGTTAGCCAACATAATGTTGAACATTCATTGAATTATGTTAACACTTTGAATTTTTTGTAAGGTTTATATCCTCTACATGTGATTGTGCGAATTCAGCATTTATGTCTTAGAATGAATCTGGTTTGAGTGTGTTTGTTAGTGTGTGTTTGAATTTGTCTGGGACCCCGAAAAGCATGCTCTCTGTTATTTGAAAATTCTTTATGCACTGAATTTATTTCTCCGTAAATCAATTTAGTTTGATAATAAAATTACTAAAATTTACTTTTGTTTATTGTTTTGAATCATACTGCCCTAGTCCAAGTGTGGGTATATTAAAGAAGACGATACATTGTACGTGCTGAAATCTATAGGTAGAGATATTTGTGTTTGAATTTATTGTGTTCCTTTTCCCCTGAATCTCTACCCACATCCATTTTACAGGGGTTCCCCTTTTTTGTATTGGTTCAAGGTGAGTGTTTTGACAGACATCCTACAGTTGTGGCAGCTGAGTGCTTGCTCCCATTTAAGGGAACCTTCACAAGTCGTATGATGAGCGACCATATTCTTGCCCTGCTTGTCGCCAGGAAGGTAGCCAGATGACTTAGACTGGTGCCTGCTGACCTGGATATTCCACCATATTCCAGTGAGCCTTATTGTACAGACCTTGACCAATAAAGTCAACCCAAAACAAATGACACCTTTTGTAAACCTATTTTTCCTCTGACAGCTTGGCACTGTGGTCTGTGAACAGTCTGTCTTTTGGGCAGGTACACCCATGCCTTTGAGGTATGGCCAGCAAGACCTTGCCGGCAGTCCTGGAGGATACATGATGGCCAGGATGCAGCCCAGTACATTACCTGCACCCATCTGACTACCACAGATTGCATTGGCAGGGTTGTCGGTACCAGTGGGGTCCTTTGTAGACCTGTCTAATTGAGGTCTGCCGGGGAATATGACTCGTTATTTCGCATACCATTACTTCGCAGCATTTTACTACGAAGTTTTTACTTAGCAAATACCATTACTACGTAAGTTTTTAGTTTGCATGCCTTTACATTGCAAGTGTTAATGTATGCGACCTAAAAACTTGCATAGTAATAAAAACATACATTTACCCCAACACTACACTAAATACAAAACACTACCCTACACATAACAAACTCTAAAACACTACCCAAACACTACACTACCCTAAATCACTACCCCCTGGACGACCCTCCCCCCAGCCTGCTCCCTACACTCGCACTACCCTGTACGACACCCCAACACTACCCTAAACACTAAAACACTACCTTACGCTACACAACACCACAACACTACCCCAAAACACTACCCCCTGCACGACCCTGCCCCTACCCCCAGTCCAGTCCCTACACTGAACACTACCTGCACGACCCCCCGACACTACCCTAAAACACTACCCTACACAAACACCACATCACTACCCTAAAACACTACCCTCAGCACGACCCTACCCCCAGTCCGGTCCCTACACTGATACACTACCCTGCACGACCCCCCCAACACTACCCTAAACCCTAAAACACTACACTAACACCACAACACTACCCTAAACCTTAACACACTACCCCCAGCACAGCCCTGCCCCTACCCCCAGTCCTGTCCCTACTCCCAAACACTACCCTTCATGACCCCCAACACTACCCTAGACCAAAATACACTACTATACACAACACAAACACAAGTAGACTACCCTAAAACCTAAAAAAACATCCCCCTGCACGACCCATCCCCCTAGGATAGCGCCCCCTGGCTTACCTCTCCTTACGTCCTCCTCGTAGCTGATGAACCCTATGCGGGTCTACTTGGCGCCCATTGCCCCCTCACTCCATGACGACGTCCGCTTTCCCTATCACTGATCCACCGCTCCCTGTCATCTCCCGCTGTCTGGTACGCTGCTCGCTCCGCTTCCTGCCGACGCCTTCATAATGAGGCAGTTGTCATCGCGCACCTTCCTTCCTGCAGCGTCGCTTCCTGGGAGGAGTTCTGCCTGAAGTCGCGTCCCGCTGAAAGAACCCTGGTGAGTGACTGCAGTACCTTGTTTGTTTGCGTAGTAAAGGCTATGCGTTGTTACATTTCATGCGTTGTAACGCTTGCGAAGTAATGGTATGCGGAGTAAAGCCTCCGTAGTAATGGTTGATTGCCCTGCTGGGTCCTCTGGCGATCTACATGCCTTGCTAATGGACATGTCCTTTGGCGTGTCTCTCCTCTTCAGAGAAGGCAGACTCCACTTTGGAATGGTTAAAGAATAGCAGAGTGATAGCTCATTGTTTACCCCTGCCAACCAATTGCCGCACTTGTTGTGGAACTTTAGGGGCCATTCCAGAGGGCTGGCATGTTGGCAGAGACGGCCTTCTCAGCAATTGATGGAGGCACCCCAGTTCTTTTAGGGCAGCGGACACAGATCACACAGGCAATTTGCACTAGTATTCCAACTCCGCTTCCTCTGCTTAAACGGCCTGCAAAGTTTGCCTTCAGTGGCACGTGCCCAACCACTAGGTGGTGGGGAGTTGAAGGTTGGAATCTGCACTTCTCCCTGGGTTAGCGATGTATCATGCCTGTGAGATGGGTCTTGCAATTTGCTCATACAGACTATGCCCTTCCTTTTCTCCTCTCCCTCCACCCAGTTATCCGCCCACACCAGAAGAAATGTAAGTAGTGCATCTGCCCATCCTGCTACAGTAAGTACACCTGTTGCTCGCCAAGGGTTCCATAGAGAAGGTACTGGACTTGAAGAAAGACAGGCTTGTTACCCTCGCTATTTCCTCTGGCTTATCTTGGACCTCAGCCTTTGAATGCCTTCTAGCGGAAAGACAAATAAAAACTGCCCACATTGGCTCAGATCGTATCTTCTCTAGACCCGGGAGACTGGATGGTGTATTTGGACTTGAAAATGCATTTATTCATTTACCCATTCTGCATTCCAACGGGCATTACAGTGCCCACCTGGCAGGGTCCCTCAATGCTAGAGTGGTTGAACTGAGCAGATGCCGTCTGGTAGAACTCGAGTGGCATCTACATCCACCAACAAGAACATGCAGTGTCAGCTACTTTGTGCATTGGCATTTCCACAAAAACACTTGTTTGTAGAGGGGTTCTGGCTGGAATGGAACAAGCCACTCATGTACTACTCCTTTTCCTGCCCTAAGATCTGAAGAAGATCAAGAGTGACCGGGCCCAATTCATTCTGGGGTTTCTGGATGGGGCCACAAGAGTGTGTTACCTAGAAGTCCTGATCATGAACATCTGTCCTCCAATCAGGCAACCACTTTGGGAGGAACTTCTGTCCCTGTAGCATGGCAAGAGTCCATCTACCTATTCTGCAAGGTTTACACCTAATGTGCATGAAGATTAAGCAGCAGCAGTCTTTCTGCCACCGTTGTACCCATTGTACAACGTAGTACCCATTGCAATTACGTCCGCACCTCACATGAGTGATCAGCAGGTACTCTAAATGCCACAGCCAGGCACCATGTTTTTCTGGGTAAATTGGTGCTGAGGACACTGGAGGCCATCTTACTGAAAGTAGTAACTTCCTTCTGAGATCACTCTGCCAGTGGTTTTTATTAACCCTCTGAAATATGAGAAGCTCCTTGGTTAAACCCCAAAAGGGCTTAAAGCTATTACATAGATAACACCAAGGACCATTGAAAAGACTATGAACTTGTGGGGTTCACTGGAGCAAAGGAAGAGAAGGATGTGTAGTAGAGGACTTTGTTGAGGTGGATAGTTCTCTGTATTAAGATCTATTATGATCTGGATAAGAAATGTCCCCCTGAACGACGCCCAGACCCCCAAATGTCTGGGGGTCCATTCCACCAGGGCCAAGGCAGCTACCACTGCACTGGTGCGAGGGGCTACAGTGTTAGATATCTGCCAGACATTGATATATACATTCACAAAGACCTGCTGCTTTGATGGCTCGGTCCAGTTGTAAGGACACTCTGTCCACTCCCTTCTCCAAGACGTGTTGATGTGACCTACTCCACTGACCCTCTACCTTGAACCACTTTCACGTCTATATTAGGCATGGAATCAGTGGTTAGAAGTAGCCGTTAGCAGAACATGTTACTTAACTTCTGTAACGCCTATTCTGGTGGATACTCTACTTAACTGCAGATTCCTCACTGCCCTCCCACCATCATGTTGTGTGCAGTGACTTCTTTTTAACACCTAAAAAGGTCTCAAATTAGTCATCAGCACACTGTTACTAACAATTGTTTATGCTCTGTGTCTGAGAGTGCGGAAAGAAAAAAGACCAGAGACTGACATCAGTTGGCAGGACTGCGACTTCCATGTACTGGCATGTACTGCTACAAAAAGAATTCCAGTGTGGCGTCTGCGGGATATTCTGAGGTGATGAGTATGCTCCCACAGAAAGAGCATTACCAGAGGTAAGTAACTTGCTCTTCCGGACACAAGAGAATGAAGCGGAAGAGGGGACCTCCCCAAGGAGTACACCACATATATCCACTGACTTACAGAAAGCTAGTGGTTTGGATTCTTCCCTAGAAGTGGGCTGTTTCTTGCAGGAAGGCCCGTTCTGTACCAACTGGACATACTGGGGTATTGCAGCAATGTTAAAGACTGCAATCACTTTGGAAACACCTTCACAAAGAACAAGCAAGTCAGTTATCATTAACTACGTTATTGCAAAGACAGGCTCCAGGTACAATTCTTCCCATTTAATGAGTCCTTGCTGGATTGTGTGAAGGAAGTATTAAAGAAACAGCAATCTTTCTCCTGCTGACTCCCTATTCAGACACCTTTAAATGTAGGACAGTTCCCTTAGATGAGGCCTACCTCTTTACACGCAACACTGGATAGCCTGGTAGTTCAGTTCTGAATCTAAGCATAGTAGCACCCCCACAGTTAAACACGAAACATGATGAGAAAATGCCTACAATAGGTCTAACCACTGTCAATCACTCGGAGAAGCCCTCCAAACCATTGTTCTTTTGCTCGCCATGCAGCCTCAGTTTGGACCTATTCATATGCAAATCAGTGTTGACTTTGCTCCAATCGGAACTGCCAGGCCACGTCCTCCATAAACTGGAACACAAACAACCAAATAAAGGCATCCACATGATTCACCTGATGGAATCAAAGAAGATCCATGCTTTTAGGTAGAACATTTTAATGTAAGGCAGCATTCCCCAGAAAAGCATCTAATGCCACTTGTCTTTTAGTAAGATACATACATGTGGTACTTTAAATACATGCATGGATGGAGACCACAGACGTATAGGACCAGCTACTTGATTCAGACCAAACCTTGCAAAGCCCTAGCTGGGTTGATTTTTTTTTTCTCTTCATGAAAGTTTCAGCATGAAACCTCAACATGGTTACCAGACTCCGTTCTTTTTCCAGCTCATGCAGATGGGATCTCCAAATACTTCTAATTTTTGTCACAATATTTTGTGAGGTTTTTACCTTCAATTTACATTTGTTTCTGTCTTCATTCTGTTTTTTAAAGGGGTAGTGTGGATAGTGTTGCCCAGTATTGGCTATATGTAGGTCTGCTGCCAACCCTGGATAGTTGGCAATACCTCTATACCTACAGTATAAGTATCTAAACTGTAAGGACCGCAAGCATAACTAATAGCTTACACCTGAATATGACCACGGTGACCTGTTCCCCCTCATTTAACGCAAGGTTTTAGCTAAGCGCAGGTGAGACTAGGTTTAGGTATCTCCGACCCTGAACTTAGGTACTTGTACAGCTTAGACTTACTACGCAAGGATCACAGGCTGCACAGCTAGAACCCTTACGCGGCGACTATACCACTTAGGTTAATAGTTTTTGAAAGCCCCAGACCTGCACGCTGCTTAGGGGTCGAAACGTGTTGGCTGAAGTCCCTTATAACTTGAGTGCATTTAAGGCTGAAGTCTTTCACATAAACCTTTATGAAATAAACCATTATAATGAGTGACAATAAACCATTATATGAACAATATAAAGATTGAGCCTATGTGTATCACTTAATACTCAAGATTCACCTCATTTGAATAGTCCTACTATATAACGTATTGCCTTCCCAATCCTCCCCTTAATATTTTAAATGAGTCTAAAGCTGTTCCATCTTCTTTTTAACAACATTTGAATAGGGATTTTCTTGATATTCCTTCACTATTTATGATGTGCCTGTCTTGTGGGAGAAGGAAGGGTGCCACAGACCTGCATAATTTGTGTGTATCATGAGTTGCACCTTCTCACTCAGTTCAAGAATGTGAATTTTGCTAGAACATATCGGAGTGCCTGATTGACAGGGAAGGAATTTTCCTCGGAGGGGAGCTTGAAGACCTCAAAAACAGTGCAGGACAGCCAGGGAAGGTGCCTCTTCCCCTGTAACTGGTCGTGTCTCGTCAAATGATTCCCACAGAGGATTTATGGAAAAGAGGAGGTGGCATCATCATCACCATCATCACTGCAGCAGCCAGCGCTGTCTTAGGATCAGTGGTGAAGTTGAGGAACACATTGACATTCAAAAAGAAGATATCAAGACATTAATCATCATGACACTTCTCCATGACTATTGAGACCCTCGCTGTCAAGAAGGTCATTGGTGAGACACTGGACTTTAAAAAAAAAAAAAAAAAAAAAAAAAAGGTTCAGACATTGTGCACCTGATTACATGTGGTCTGTGAAATTGTGATCCCTGCCGAAACACCGGTTTGTGCAGGGATCGTAATTACAAGGGTGCTATGTTTGTCACTCATTAATTAAAAGGTACAATAAAGATTGCACTTGTTACATTTCAGCAAATCTATCCAGCTGGACTATTTACCTGAAAATGTAGATTTTGGTGCACTAAGCACCAGAATCTGCATGTTATTCCCCAAAAACTTGAAATATGTGATAATTATTGCATTCTATAAATTCCAAATGCCTAGATGTCTGATTCTATTAGACAAAGCCAAAGGAGGCTTGAAGGCAAGTGTTAGACCTGTCAGCCCTTTGGGTGGTTCCTCCTCATCATTATTTATTTTGTCCCACTTTTGCCTCAAACCCTGTTAGAATTTTTTCCTTTTTGGGAACCACCAGACTTTTTAGTATTGATGCAGATTCAGGGAGCCATTTTATCTACCCCTGGAACTTCTGTCTGAGGGCCTGGAGCACAAAATGGTGGCCACCTGTGACATCATCAGAACCCACTGGAACCTACCAGCACCTTCCAGAACATTCCAGAACCCTGTGACAGTTGGAGGTGGTTTGGAATGTTGGGAAGCTAAGCCAGAGTTGACAGTTGGAGCTGGCAGTTGGCACCTGACTGGTGAAGAGAGAGGAGCAGAAACCTGAAGGAGGAAGGAGTGAGGCAGCAGGGGTGGAAACTTGTGCCTGGAGTGGGGTCCATAAACCCACCCTTGATACTAGTCCCTACTGACTGAGCCCAGCCTGGAGCCCTGTGTGGGAGAAAGCAAGAAAAACCATCTTAAGGACCTGGACAGCAGGAACAGGCCTTAAAAGTAAAGAACAGCGAGTACCTGACCTGGTTACTGGTAATTACCTGAAGTCCGACGTCGAGAAGCCTAGAGACCTGGAGCCCGAGGTGGAGAAGCGGCGCTGACTGGAAAGCAGACGTCGTGCCCGGAGCCGTCAGAGGTCGAGAGAGGGCGCCGACGGAGGTCGTGGAGAGTACCAGAGGTCGAGGAGGAAGTCACCCGAGGTCGAGTGAGCGGCGTCGACGGGGGAGTGAAGTCCGCCCTCCGGAGTCGCCGGAGACCGAGGTGAAGCGTGCCGGAGGTCGGGAGTGGAGATCGCTCTCCGGAGTCGCCGGAACCTGAAGAGAAGTGTGCCGGAGGTCGGGAGTGGAGGTCGCACTCCGGAGTCGCCGGAACCTGAGGAGAATCGTGCCGGAGGTCGGGAGTGGAGATCGCACTCCGGAGCCGTCGGAAGTCGACATCGAGCCAAGACTGCCCGACGTCATCGAACCGGAGGTCGACATCGAGCTGAGGCCGCCGACATCGAACCGGAGCCGCCCGAAGTCGACATCAAGTCCAGACTGCCCGACATCATCGAACCGGAGGTCGACATCGAACCGAGGCCGCCGACATCGAACCGGAACCGCATCCCGGCGTCGACAAGAACTGTCATTGAGCCGAGGCCGCCGACATCGAACCGGAACCGCCTCACGGCGTTGACACGACTCCAGCGGCGTCGGAACTTCATAGAAAGGGCAGTAAGTGGAATAGAGGGCGCCTAAGGCCCTGTGAAGCCCTAAGAGACCAACCTAGGGGCTAGAGAGGTGCTGGAACCAGCTTGATTGTGCCAGGGGTGAGCTGAGACTAATACAGAGGGGTTGTGTAGTGTGGGTGAGCCAGATCTCTAGATTCCCCCTTGACCTACCTCAGTTTAGGCCTCAGCCTTGTCCAAGCCAGGGAGGATACCCCTCAGGCCATCCACCTAACCACAAGCTGTGACTGGGCCAAATCAGCCCATAGTATTTAAAATGTGATCTGATTTTACAAATGTCATTGTTGGCTGATATTATTTATTGAGGGTACTGTATTTATTGTATTTATCTAAGTTATTCCTGTGATGTATTTATTGTCCTGAGCTAACTTATTCCTGCACAGTATTTATTGCCTCACAGTATTTATTTGACCTGATCCTATTTATTGCACCTGTAAAGTGTTATTATTTATTTGACCTGCACTTTTTAAGGAAAAGCCTTGTGTACTGTGATTGTATTATTATTTATTTAATCAGCAACTAAGAGAAAAGAAGATAAAGAGGTATATTTTCAGTATAATTTTTAAGGTGTAGTGTCGTTTTTGGAACGGATGCCCGCATGGTTATTGTGTGGGTATGACGCATGCTTAGCACGGTGCCTGACCCCTGACCACTCGAGCCAAGCTACCACAGTGTATGTCTGGGAAGACCCACCACCACCACCACCCTTCCGGTGTGGGAGTGTGGGTTTTTCTAACAGCAAGGAAATGGAATAATGTCAATATTGATGCCTTTTGTAAAACGCTGACAGATACTGTTCCCATCGATCAGCCATCCATTGACATCGACCTGAGTACTGAAGCTATGACCGATTGGCTGACTGTAGCCAGTAACAAATATGCCCCTCTCAGGACAATTAATGTTGCAATGCGCCATGAGGCGCAGAGATGGTTCTCCGACAACTTAAAGAGCCAAAAACTGACCTTGCGCCAGTTAGAAAGAAGATGGAGACGGAACTATTCTCCAGATGAGAAAATCCCCTACCTAGCGCAACTCAAGGAATATAAGAAAGCAATCTATTCAAACCATTAAGGCCAGTTACTTTTCTGTGAAAATTATGAATTCCACTAACAAATCCAAAGATAGATTTACTATTGTCAATGAACTATTCAGTCCTCATAGAATCACAATAAAACCAGCGGCATCTCAGTCACTTTGTAACTCACTGAATACTTTTTTCGTTGATGAAATTGCATAGATCAAATCCAGTATCAGCGTAAGTTACTCATGCAAGGCCTTGCCTACTGCCCTGAGAAACCCTTCCTCCTTACATCAGTTCCCACAGATTAGTAGCGAACGATTCCTAGAACTCCTGGGAAAGGTTAAATCTGGTTCCCCCACAGACAGCTGTCCACCTCACGTTCTTAAGGAAGTATTCACTGTTAACCCCGCCCCTGCACTTCGTCTTGTAAATGAATCTCTAACGCAGGGCTGTGTCCCTAGAGCTTTTGAAAAAGCTACCGTAGTTCCCCTCCTGAAAAAACCTGGCGCAGACCCCTCTGACCCACTTAACTACCGCCCCATATCTCTGCTTCCTTATTTGAATAAAATATTGGAATCCCACGTAGCAAAATGTTTATGTTCATTCATTGAACAATCACAGTTCCTTAATCCCCCATCAAGGGGTATTTTGTCCATCTCACTCTACGGAGACAGTCATTTTGTCGGTACTGGACGAATTGAGAAAGGAAGCCGATAAAGGCACCCCTCAAGCCCTGGTCCTATTAGATCTTTCCGCTGCTTTTGACATGGTCTACCATGGGATTTTGGTGGATCGTGTCAGAGACTCAGGACTCCAGGGACCAGTCCTTGATTAGATTACATCCTTTTTGGAGGATCGTTCTCAATCTGTTGGTTTGTCTCACTTTACCGCTCCGGAGGTTAAGACCAATTGTGAAGCGCCACAGGGGTCGTCATTATCCCCACATTTGTTCAACCTATATCTACTCTCTTTGGTTCGTTCCTTAAGGGAGCGGAAAGTGAACACCTTTAACTACGCAGATGACTTACAACTTATATTCACTATTAACACCTCACCCGGGTCCATCTCTGACTTCCAGACCACCTTGTTGTACATCAGCACCTGGATGAATAGCAACCATTGGATGTTAAACCCAGGCAAAACTGAGCTGATTTTGACTGGTGGCTCTCAAAATCCCTGGAGCTCCCATTTTTGGCCTTTCGAGCTGGTTTGACCTCTAGTCCCAGCACCCTCAACTAAGAGCCTCGGGGTCGCAATAGATAATGATCTATCTATGAAGTCCCAGGTCGGAAATGTGGTCTTTACTGGATTCTTTCAGTTAAGGAGGATCAGGAAGATTGGTAGATTCCTTACTAGAGATGCACTTGTCCTAGCGCTCGTCATCTCTCACCTAGATTACGCAGACTCCTTATATCTCGGGTTACATGCGTATCTAGTTAGGAAACTGCAGCTGGTGCAGAACCAGGCTGCCAGACTCATCTTTCAGCAGCCAAGATGGCAACGTGCCACCCCCCTTATGCGGCAGCTCCACTGGCTCCCTATATCTCAACGTTGCACCTTCAAAATCGGGTGCCTTATTTTAAATCCTTACATAATGTGGGCCCTAAATTTGTCTCTAAACTGATCAAGAGACATGTACCCACACATAATCTGAGATCGGCCCACTTGAACTTACTGGTCATCCCTTCCTATCAGCGGAAGAGACTAGGCGGCAGCAGGTTTGATGTGCTGGCTCCGTATCTTTGGAATGCTTTTCCCTACGAAATTAGATCATGCACAGCTCTACCTGTGTTTAGGAAACTCCTTAAGACTTGGCTCTCTTTCCAGGCTTACGAATAGATCTAGTGGGGCTCAACTACTCCTATACTAGCGCCAAGAAACCAACTGGTGTACGTGCGCTGAATAAATAATTTTAACGTAACATTAGATGCAGTAGCTATTGCATCTGATAATGCTAAATTGTACTTGGGCTCTCTGTGTCCAGGAGATGGACAGCCATACATTTGTCTGCTTCAGCGGTACAAGATCTTCATCTACTTCCTGATTAAGGGATGACTTTGCAGTTTTGACCTCTTATTCTTCTTACACTTGTCACTGACTGGTTCTCTGTCGAAATCATCATGTATCAATGGCATTTCTGCATTCCAGGATGTTATGCAGGGAGGAGGTTAAAAACTGAATATCCCTTTTGTAATTCCACAGGTTTTAGAGTCTGTGATAATGGAGACATTGCAGCCTCACTCAGCACCTAGGCTGCTTTTGGCCTCTTTTGATGGCTGGTTTAGCAGAGCTGGTCGAAGAGAAGTTGCTCTCTTTTGCTATGATGATAATTGCAACAGGACTGGTTAATAAAAAATATTTAACACAAGAGCAAGAGCTGGACCGATTTTTGCTTTAACCGGAGCTCAGGTCTGAATTAGTAATAGAAGCATGCTGCTGTACCTGTGGAGTTTGTTCCTCCTGATATAAAGAGCAAACACGTAGATGTGGCAGACAGAAAAGTCTGTGGAACAATGGCAATAGGTTTTAAAATGTCAAGAGCTGAAGCTTTTCTGGAGAGTTATGGCAAACCTTTCTGGGAGACACTGCAGAGTATTTCCAATGACCTCACAAGGGAACGTAGGCAAGACTTTTTGGAGGGTGTGCACTAAGGTCTATCAGTCGCCAACCAAGTCATCAGTGCCTCCAGTGATTCAACTGACTTGGCCTTCTCCAAATTCTGAATCGTATGACAAGTGAACACTGTCACTTGAAATCTGGCGGGACGCCAAGGAAACAGTTTGACTTGCTTAAGTAAATGATGAATACAATATATCACTCTATCAGATAATAAAAACTATCTTTATAGATATGATTTATTTAATTGGGTAATTTCCCACTGTTTCAAAATTCTTTTTCATCAAAACGAAGAATAAAGGAGTACATACAATGTAATTCATAACAAAGTAATGTACAATTTAAAAATTAACAATAAGAAATATCCCTTGTATTTAAAGGAAGAAAATGTTGCTTCCTTTGGAGAGATGTTCTGCATGGCCAATGCATTTTGGGAAATGATTCCCTTCTTCAGGGGCCGCTGTCAAAATATAATCAATGGATGTCCTTATTTGAATGTCCTTCAATGTACAAGAGAGGAATGCTAATGTTAATGCACTAGTGATAAGTGACTGACAAAATGAAACTCAATTGCTTGGTCAAACCAAGCTTGAAAATGAAGACTCTTGCCCACCAACGTGCTGTGGAATAATACTGCCACCTAAAGCCAAGTGGTGTCCAGTGATTCATGCCGTCGGTAGTGTGGCGAATATGCGTGTATTCATGCATGAATTAAGCATGAGATAACTCTAATTGACAATTAATGAGAGTATAAATATACATGGTACTCGTCAAAAATTGGTAGTGAGAAGAAAACAAAAGAAGAAAATTGTTTAGTGAGTGATACAGTGTCTTGACATGCTGATACAACAGTGAAATAGATGTGTGTTCGAAAAGTGAGAATGGTGCCATGATTAACCAACTTACTGAATGTTATGGAGCTAAGTACTGATCTCCGTGGCTGAGTAGTTAAAGAGCATAGCCTATGGAATGACCGATATAAAAGATTCACTATTAGTAAACAGACTATATGTTGTGATTGATAATGTTATGTTATGTTAATAAAATGTGCACGAATACCCGGAGGTGTCTTGGCGACTGTGGTAAGCCCAGGGAGAAGCATCTAATTCTAAAATTAATAAAAAATCAAAACGATTCGGGTGTTAAGTTATCTTGCGAAAAATACTCTAAGGGCCCAATGAAGTCCTAGCAAAAAATGCCCAATGTTATAAGAAAAAATTCCTGTGACAGGAAAAAAGACGAGTGAAAAACTGAGGGTCTAAACTCATAGTAAATCTGTCAAATATTGAAAAGCGTCACCGTGGTTCTTACCTTATTACTGCCTGTACTTTCTGATGGATACATCTGCCAGTGGATTCCTCACCTTGTGAATATCCCCTGCGCCAGCAACATTCGGAATCTTTTGTAGCAGTCCACGCCGATGAGGTCGAAGACGACGTCACAGAGGAACGGCTCCGCTCGCGACTCCGCTGACGTCACCGGCTCCATAAGAAGACCTCGTCGGCGTGATGTCAGTTCCCTTTTTTCCGCTCCGTCGAAGCCAACGGATTTCGGGAATCGCTGTTGTTAGCATCGTTGTTACTTTGTGTATTATCTAGATTTTCTCTGTTCTTTCTCGAGAATGTCGACAAGGAAGTCTGGATTCAAGCCTTGCCGTGAGTGTGGCAAGCACATGTCGATCACAGATCCACATGAGGACTGTGTGTGGTGTTTGTCATCAGACCACGACGTGGATGGCTGTTCCAGCTGCCGCAAGATGAGCACGAAGGCTCTTAAGGAACGGGAAGCGAAGCTCTTCATTGCAAAAATGAAGAAGGAGAAGAGAGGGAGAAGGAGGACGAGGACGAGGTCTCGATCGAAGTCGGCGTCGAAGTCGACTAAGGGGCATGCTTCTCGAGCCAAGAAGCATAAGAAGAAGAGAAGACACTCGTCTCGACACTATTCGGACAAGAGCTCGGCTCTGAAGTCGAAATCACCAACTCGACGCCGGAAGGACTCTGTTTCTCCTTCTCCTGTGCCTGATTCACCTCCTGGTCCTTCATCGCCAGTGGCTTCCTTGACTCCGGCTTCACCGGTTCCGGCTCAGACTCCGTCGCCGGTTCCATCTCCGGCGCCGGTATCCTCTCCGGCTCCATCTCCGGCCCCGGTTGAAGAACTTCAAGTTTCGGGTGAGCCTGCGACGCCGTTGATTCCACCGTCGGCGCCGGTTGGCCCGAGTCCGGTGATGCCTGACCAGTACCCTGCTTTCCCTGGACCAGGTCAGGACCCCTCGCATTATTTAAATGCTATGTACGGGGTGTTCGCTAGAGCCATGTACACCACTGGTGTACCTGCGGGTCCGATGGGTCCAATGGCGTTTAATTTAGGGGTGCCGCAAGTATATCCACAGGCCCCTTTCATGCCATTCTTTCCAGCGACGCCGTCTTGGCATCTACCGGCGCCGAGGACGTCGAGGCCGCTTCCCTCCTCACCGGCTCCGGCTCGACCTCGTTCGACGCCGGCGGCTCATGCAGATCCACGCTCGACGACGCCGATGATACGGATTCGGTCCAGAAGGGAGGCTCAGAGGGTTGTTGATGAGCGGAGGTACCTTCTGGAGGAAGCAGAGGAAGGAGAATTGGTAGAATCAGATTAAGTATTTGAGGAGCTTAAGGAAGCTAGTGGGTTGGATTTGTCTCCTGAGTGGGAGATTACTCCACTGTCGGACGAACCCTCTAAGTACGTTGCTCCTTATCATGCAGTTATCAGGAAGGCTGCAGAACTGCTTGATCTCCAGTTGCCAACTACTGAGTTTAAATCGAACATTTTAACTGAGGTATTACATTATCCAACGGCAGCTTCAGAGCCATTGCTTCCTTTTAATGAGGCCATTATGGACCCTGTGTTAGAGGTGTGGCGTAAGCCCTTTTCTGCTCCTGCGGTCTCTAAGACGGTTGCTAGGAGATATAGGGCAGCCCCAGGGGACCCTAAATTTTTAACGTCACATCCTTCGCCTGAGAGCCTGGTGATTCAGGCAGCTTGTTCAGGAAAGTCCAAGGGTGCTTTTCCTCAGGTTCCGGGGAACAGAGAGGCTAAAAAGCTGGACCAATAGGCAAAAAAGGTATTTTCATCAGCCAGCATGGCCTTGAAGTCAACAAACGCCACTTGTCTTCTAGGACGCTATGTGCATGCGCTTATGGATTCTGCTAAGAAGCTGGCGCCGAAACTGTCTGAGGAGGATAGGGCTGGATTCAATGAGATCTTGACTGATGCCCAGGCGGCTGCACGCCAGGTGATCCAAAGTGGACTGGACACGGCGGATTCAGTGGCGAGGATCATGGGATCTTCTGTCGCCACCAGAAGGAGTGCATGGTTAAGATCTTCGGAGTTTTCACAGGATGTGCAATCGACTCTTTTGGACCTGCCATTTGATGGATCTGGCCTGTTTGGTAAAAAGGCAGATGCTGCTCTGGAGCGTTTCAAAGAGAGCAAGGCGACGGCTAAATCTCTGGGCCTGCAATCTCAGTTGAGGGGGTCTTTTAAAAAGTACAGAGGGTTCGGAAGGACATCCTTTCAACTTATAGACAGACCCAGCAGCAGCAGCAAGGTTCCTCGTCTAGAGGTTTCAGAGGTAGAATCAGGGGTCGCACACGTGGCTGTCAACTGTTCTCCTCCTCTTCCTCCTCCTCAGCCCCTCCCACCACCGCAAAGCAGCCCTAGATCCGCCATTCCGGATCATGCTGGTCCTGTGGGGGCCGGCTTACCCATTTTCTACAAGATTGGGAGTCTGTAACTACAGATCTCTGGGTTCTGGATCTTGTAGAAAATGGGTACGCCCTTCCCTTTCGGGAATTCCCTCCAAATTACCCTCCTTGTCAAGGGGCTTGCTCGGAGGACCACTGTCTTCTTCTACAGGAGGAAGTCCTGAAGCTGTTTCAAAAAGGTGCGATAGAGGTGGTTCCAGAGCAGGAGAGGGGTCAGGGATGCTACTCCCGGTATTTTCTGATTCCGAAAAAGGACGGCAGATTGCGTCCGATATTGGACCTCAGAATCTTGAATCTTTTTCTAAAGCAAGAGAAGTTCAAGATGCTCAACCTTGCTCAGGTTCTTCAAGCGCTGAATCAGGAGGACTGGATGGTGTCGCTCGACTTGCAGGATGCGTATTTTCACATCCCCATCCTGAAGTCGCACAGGAAGTATCTCCGGTTTACGGTAGGGTCGCAACATTATCAGTTTGCGGTCCTCCCGTTTGGTCTTACTTCGGCACCTCGAGTCTTTACGAAGGTGATGGCAGTGGTGGCAGCCCATCTCAGAAGTGCGGGGATCTCAGTTTTCCCTTATTTGAACGACTGACTGATCAAGGCGGAGTCGCCAGAGAAGGTGCTACGTCATCTGCAGGATACAACTCAGCTGTTGTACAAATTGGGTTTTTCGATAAACGTGCCCAAATCTCACCTGGTGCCCTCTCAGCGCAACCTGTTCATAGGTGCGGTACTGGACACTACTGTGTGTCGAGCATTCCCTCCTCCTCAAAGGATTCTCGACATACAGGAAATGATTCCTTTATTTTACAACGGAACGGTCGTTCCAGTTCTGAAGGTCCTTCGCCTGCTCGGTCTGTTCGCTTCCTGCATCCTGTTGGTCAACCATGCATGCTGGCACATGATGGCGCTCCAGTGGTGCCTCCGCAAGCAGTGGTATCAGCACAAAGGAGATCTCAGGGAGTCTGTGAGGATCTCCAGAGAAGCTGCAGCGGATCTGTCCTGGTGGAGCGTGGAGGGCAACCTGTCTCAAGGGAAGCTCTTTCATCTACCTGCATCGGTGGCCACGGTGATAACGGATGCATCCACCTTAGGGTGGGGTGCTCATCTGGGGGATCTGGAGATCAATGGTCTTTGGTCTCCAGAGGAAAGGTTGCTTCACATCAACCTTTTGGAATTGAGGGCAATTCGTTTAGCACTCAAGGCCTTCCTCCCTTCCCTTCGCGGTCTGTCTGTTCAAGTCCTGACGGACAACACTACCGCGATGTGGTATATAAACAAACAGGGAGGAGTGGAGTCTCTTTGTCTCTGCAAAGAGGCCCTGCGTCTATGGTCCTGGGCTCAGGACCATCAGATTTGGCAAATCATCTGGCCGGGGTGCTGAACGTACGTGCGGACAGTCTCAGTCAGCAGTTCTCCGCCGACTACAAGTGGAGGCTTCATCCGGAGGTAGTTCGTCACGTCTTTCGGATGTGGGGAACTCCTCGGGTGGACCTGTTCGCCACTCACGAGAATGCTCACTGCCCGTCATTCTGCAGTCTCCAGTATCCGATGCAGGGAGCGTTGGGGGACGCGTTTCAGTTGAGTTGGGGCTCACGACTCCTTTACGCGTTTCCTCCCATACCCTTGATTCCTCGGGTTCTGAGGAAGACCGGGCCCAAGTCATTTTGATCGCCCCGGATTGGCCAAGAAGGGTGTGGTATACAGATCTTCTCCACCTCTCCTCGTGCCCTCCGCTCCGTCTCCCTCTGAGGGCAGACCTCCTCTCGCAGTCGGAGGGGCAGGTTCTACACCCCCACCTCCAGAGCTTACACCTTCATCCCTGGAGATTGAACGGGCAACCTGAGTTCTTTTTCTCTCCCGCCTGACGTGGTGGATGTAATTTTGTCTGCCAGACGTCATTCCACCAAATCTGTATATTCCTATAGGTGGTCCAAATTTGTACTTTGGTGTGGAGAGAAGTCAATTGATCCTTTGAAGGCTCGTCTGTCTAACATTCTACAGTTTGCCCTTTCTCTTGCTCAGCAAGGCTTCACTGTGGCCACTGTGAAGGGATACTTATCGGCTTTGTCGGCTTTCCTTTGCTTGCCGGATCAGCCGTCATTATTCAAATCACCTAGTGTTCTTAGATTTCTTAAGGGTCTCACAAACAGGTTTCCTCCTACTCCCATTATTGTGCCTCAATGGGATTTAAACCTTGTCTTGACTTATCTTATGGGTTCTCCCTTCGAGCCCCTGCACAAGTGTCCCTTGAGACTGTTGTCTTTTAAGACGGTTTTCCTCATTGCAATTACCTCGGCAAGGAGGGTAAGTGAGCTTCAAGCTCTTAGTTCAAAACCCCCGTTTTTGACCATTCATGCTGAACGAATGGTACTCGGGACCAGTGCTGCATTTTTGCCTAAGGTGGTAACTCCTTTCCATCTGGGGCAATCCATTACCCTCCCTACCTTCTATCCTCCCCCTTACCCTTCCAAGGAGGAGGAGAGACTTCACCGCTTGGACCCTAAGAGGGCGGTGAGCTTCTACCTTGACAGGACATAGGACTTCAGGGTTGATGACCAGCTCTTCGTGGGCTTTGTTGGCTTCAGAAAAGGCCGAACGGTGCACAGGCGCACCCTTTCTAGATGGATTGTCTTGTGCATCAAGATATGCTACTCTTTGGCGGGTAAGGAGCCTCCAGAGAGTTTAAGAGCTCATTCCACTAGAGCAAAATCTTCCACTTCTGATTTGTCTAGGGGTGTTCCTGTGGAGGACATTTGTAGGGCGGCAACTTGGGCCTCCCTCCACACCTTCACAAAACATTATTGCTTGGACACCGAGGTGAGGAGGGACGGACACTTTACTCGTTCCGTCCTTCAGGACTTTTTGGTATAGAAGGGTGGACACCCTCCTCCGGGAGTGGGGACTGCTGTGGGAATCTATTCACAAGGTGAGGAATCCACTGGCAGATTTATCCATTAGAAGAACAAGTTACTTACCTTCGGTAACGCTTTTTCTGGTGGATACAGTATCTGCCTGTGGATTCCTCTCTGACCCACCCGCCTCCCCGTTGTCCATCCTTCTATACCTACAATTCTATTGATGGTGTTTCAAAATGTATTTGTTACTGTCAAAGGCATTGTGTTATTCTTTTGCCTTTCTATTTATTCTTCACACTGTGTGTGTTGCTTTGCATATCATGTACTGTGTATACTGTGTATATATTGCTGTCGGTCCGTCCGTGTGCCTCGAAGGCACGGAAAAAAGGGGCGGAACTGACGTCATCACGCCGACGAGGTCTTATGGAGCCGGTGACGTCAGCGGAGTCGCGAGCGGAGCCGTTCCTCTGTGACGTCGTCTTCGACCTCATCGGCGTGGACTGCTACAAAAGTTTCCAAATGTTGCTGGCGCAGGGGATATTCACAAGGTGAGGAATCCACAGGCAGATACTGTATCCACCAGAAAAAGCGTTACCGAAGGTAAGTAACTTGTTCGACAGGCAGATTCTGCCATGGTATCTCTAAAGCATTCCTTGTGGCTGCATCTATCACCTCTAAAACCTACATAGTTTAAGATTATGAATATTAATTTCAGTGGGTTGTTCCTGTCTGGACTCAATACAGATGATGAGATGCAGTGCATGAGAAGTAAGGCTGAAATCCTCCAAGCAGTAGAATTTGGATAGAATAGATTTTACAAATCACGATATAGGCACTGTGACAGTCTCTAAGGTGTTCATTCCAGCTTTAGCATCAAATATAGCAACTTTTTCGGCCATACCACTGAAGACGGTCCAGGAGCAGATAACAGCAACTATAAAATTCTGCATCCTCAAGAGGAATGCAGTCTCATTCTAGGTAATGATTGCCACACTTCCTTGTCTCTGTGTCACTGTAGAAGAGTGGCAGAATATTACCGCCAAGTGTGTTTTGCAAATAATTCAAAATTGGTTTAATCTCAAATTCAGTTCAAGTCCCCTCCTCTGTGAATTCCCCTGAAGACTGTGCAAAAACACCAGCTGCCTTCATTGGGAAAATAATCTGTAGTACTCTTTCAGAAGATACAGTAGATCCCAGTCCTACCTATCAGAAAGGAAAATACGTCTGTTCAAAATATTTTTGGTTGCACAAAAAAGGCCCAAGCACGAATTTCAGAAATCTTGGGCCTCAAGTTAGCCAACAAAATGGATCAAGAAATAAAAATGATCTTTTTTAGGTTTCCATCAAATATTTCCCCACTGCAGAAAGGGGGGCTGGATGTGCACAGTAGACCAACAGGATCCCTGCTTTCTCATAGTAGTAAAGAATCACATAATGTTCTTCACATTCACAATGGGCACTCACAGTACCAGTACAAAGTTCTACTATCTGGTCTGAAATCAGAGCTGATGCACCTGACAGTGCTCTTCAAAGCAAATTCCCCAGCAGGGAAGTCTGTGTGCTGCACCTGTCTCCTGAGGTATCTTGGCGTTCTAGCAGTCAGGAACCACATACAAGATCTCTTGGAAGGAAAGTTGCTATAAAGAGCACTGTCATGGGCCTGCCTGTGTGATAAACTACATGTAATTGACATTGTCTGGTCCCTGACATTGCTGGAGATATAAGCATTCCTATTTCTGTGCTTTCCTTACTGCTTGATATCAAGAATCCTTATTCAGCAAAGCATTTTGCCTGCATTCCTAATTTGTTTTACAATCCGGGGAAGGTTGATGTGGTAACTGTGAAATTGTCCACTGTTTAGCAAATAATTACCTCCACCCCTAATTCTGTAACTTTAAATAGGTTCCATCTGTGGTTCCAAAGTCATAACCTGCATCTAGTGTCCTGCTAGGAGGATGTGATCATTCCATTTTTACTTCCTGTTTCACAATCAGATGTTCAATTTTCCTCTAAGTACCTTTGGCAGCTGTTACAGCATACAGGAAAAGCCCTGCTCCAAGATCAATCTTCACAATCATATCAAATTTTTGGAGTTAAGGAGAACCTAACGTCATCCTCTATTAGCTTTTGAACTTTACACTGTCTCTCATAGGGTGGTTATGAGTGTCTTACTTAGCAGATTCTCACTCCCATATCAATCAAACAATATATTTGCCAGTTTTTGTGCAGTAACCTCATATCTCCTGAAGATAGGTACCACTCCTTAGATGTAAGAAAAGTCCTGACATTTTGTTTAGATAGAACAAAAGATATAAGAAACTCAACCAGCTCTTGTTAACTGTGGTCTGCATTTTATTTCACTCTAACGGTCTGTTTCCAGGTGGATTTTCTCTTGTATTTCCTTATGTTGTCAACTAGCCAGGAAGTTTTTTTCCTGAAAAAGCAAAAGATCATTCCACATCAGAAAAAAACAGCTAATGCCATTTGGTTAATTAAAAAGCGTCCCAGATGTATATATTTGTAGAGTAGCTACATGGAGGTATATTCATACTTTCTCCAGGCATTGTTTAGACGCAGACTCTAGGGCGATGATATAATTGGTCAAGCTGCTTCAAGGAATCTCTTTGGATGAGATTACACTTGTTAATTTATTTTTCTTGATTGTTTTGGCATTCTAGTTAGGGGGCCCCATTTTTAGGTCTGGTATTAGCCAAGATGGTTTGATTTTACCAACATTAGTATAATATATTCATTGATTGGCCTGTTATTGTTTGTCGCACTTTTCCTCCTGCCACTGCAACAAAAGCATGTGGCACAGGGTCAGCCCACTTCCCTCTATCTGATGACATTCTGCCTTTTCACGAGGAGAAAATCCACACACAAATTTGTTGTCTTAAGTGCCAGGGATTTTGTTGACAATGTGTACTTTTTGAGACCCACAATATTTTTCTTTTTAGCCAATGTTATTTTTCCTTTGAATTGATGAGGGCATGTAAGCTTTCCATTTGTAAAATCTTTGCAAAAGAACATGAGAAAGCAAACATTGACAAATCCAAACATCCTGCAGCAAGCACAATGTTAGTTTTTGGGATGTCTGCAATTCCATTCTATGTTTGACTATCCGTGAGGACCCCACGATGCAGGAAATGTTACTTGTAATCCTAGATATACAATGGAGAAATCCTCACTAAAGTCATAAGCAACCCTTCCAACTACCCAATACTTCGTATTTTAAATGGAAAATATATATTCAATTAAAATCTGCATATTTTGTTAAAAAAGAACTCCAGTGCAAGACATGCTGGGAGATATTCGCTGCTGGCTCTTTAGAGGAATAGGGCATATTTTCAGTTATCTGTGAATTTAATCTCTCCTGCAGCATTTTAGGTCTTGCCTACCAGACAACACGAGCTGTCAGGGTGCATAAGACCTATTGTATGCTTACCAAAAATTTATAGGAGCTTACAGTCTGCCCATTCCTTATCATTGATTGGCTCTATTATCACACTTGTTTGCTTGCTTCTTATTCAGTGTTTTTTCCTGCCTCAACTACTCCATCTTGTATATCTGGTCATAACCCCTTTACCATCTCTAATTGGATTGCTTATGTCCTTCCACTGCTCCCTTTTATGGAACTACTTCTTTAGGTCTCGCCATCGCGTAAGCGATCGCAAAGCGAGACTATTGAAAGCGGGTTTGAAAAGTGCTCCCAAAAAGCAGATTGCATGGCTAGCACGCGCACAATCACGCGCATCGTGCCGCCATGCAATCCGCTTTTTAGGAGCACTTCAAAGGGTCCGCTCCCCCTCCTGGAATGCGCTCCCCCGCCCCCAAGCGCGCGCGCGCCACCCTCCGCCGGGCTTGTTCTTGTTTAACTTGCTGAAGAGCTTTCGGTTTCAAGGTGACTCGTGATCCCATCCCCAGAAACCAAAACCCAAGACCTACTCCACCTTAGGTAATGTATTTTTCCACAATCGTGTTTGTGCTTGTTTGAGTGCTACTATAATTAACTTCACAAAGAGATTTTCGTATTCAAAACATAGTGTAGTCAACAGCACAGCTGGAGGAAAGCATCCAACAGCGTGGCAGGGAAGATTTCACTGAGCCTAGGGTTTGGTTGCATGACAGTGGTCTGTTTAGTCATGGAAAATACTCCCTTCAGCAATTTGAAATTCCCTTGTTTGGACTCGGCCTGTAACTTGTTTAAAAGGTACCATGACAATGGGGCTACCAGGCATTCTGAAGAAGAGGAGGCGGGTAATGTCATTGTGTAACCTGGCTCTCGCTGAGACTACAAGTCTTTATCTCCCAGTGTGCAAGGCAATCCTCAAAAGCATTGAAACTTTAAAGTACCTAGTTAAAACTAATACCATTGTGGAACGAAAATAAACATTGTCTGAACGACATAAAGGCCTTTTACCCCAGACTCTGTAGAAGTACACACAGTATGAAGAAAGGCTTTCAAGCTGGTCACAAGGCATACTCTTGCAATGCATGTATTTTTTTTTTTAAATGCCAGTAAACACACACACACACACACACACACACTGTGAGTATGTACTGGTGTGTCGAGATATATATATATATATATATATATATATATATATATATATATATATATATATATATATATATATATATATATATATATATATGTTAACAGCAGGGGCTCAGATTTGTTTGCGGCCCTATTTTGTCATGAGCCATACTTCTCAGTTTATCAAATTCTTTGTTTTCACACCGGGCTGCGCTTGACACAGTATCTAACCTGGGGTGTAAACCCTGTGTGATTTTGGTGCTGTGGACGGATTTGTTTTTCATTCATGAAGGAGGAGAACTGGGACTTAGGAAGAGGGAGTTCCGTTTAGAGCAAAAGGCACACTCTTCCGAAATGATGTGCAAGGCGTCCTCTCCTGCGGCCACAGTCATAATAACTCTGCACTGTTCAATGGATTCCAACTCATTCTGCACTCCTTTGACAGCTTGCCAAATTCTCTTCATCTGAACATCTCCGCATTAATGCGCGCTCTCCTCTCTCCGGAAGACACTTCCATACAAGGCTTCATTTGTGCCAGAAACCTATTTATTTGGGGTTGTAATCGGTTTGGCTTGATTACCTTTAACATGGATCAAAGGGCCTGCTGCAATTGTTCTGAGAGAACATAATAAACTGCCCTTCCAACGGCCTCATAAATGGAAGTATTTGATAAGTACCGTGGTTGGTGATGTGTAAACATTTGTGTTCAGAAAAGATGGGTTGTAACGATCGGGGTTACAGGTCTTTGAATGCTGGTGTACTTCGCATTTGATTGATTTCGGTTTAGTATTTCTGAGTTTCCCTTTGTTTGGTAATATCTGCCTACATTGCAGATTCCTGCAGTTTCCTTTGTTTGATGCCTGCTTGGATTTTGTATTCCAGACAGAATACGCCTTTGTTTAATGTGGCCTAGAGGGTTTTCGAGGCCAATTGTGACATCACTCACTTTATGGACCCTTTATACGAAAGCCAAGTCTTGCAAAACCAGTTGCCCCAGCCTGTGATTCTAAAGTGAGCTTCTGCAGCTCTGCAGTCTTTCCACCCCACCGAGCCCTGTTGCTTCAGGGGATTGTCCTGTGACATTACTGAGATAAGATCCTTTTGATCACCCCAGAGATTACAAAGCCCGCTTTTAATGACTTGTGCTGGCACAACATTGACGGTGCGACTGCCGCTCGCCACTTGCCAGCTCGGAGGAAATATTCTCTTAGAAAAGCAATATCTTCCACAGCCTCTAAAACTATAGAAAGGAGATATGACAGTGGCTTAGGAATAGCAGCTCTCCAAGGGAGCTTGTGCAGGTTGTGGACTCTGGAAGGAGAAAGGCCAACATGAAACCCCACCTGTGACACCTTAAAAGATAACACAGCTTTATCAAACGTCACTGGCCATTGGTCAGAAGCAGAAGTTGGATGGCTGGAAGTTCCAACATTGGAACTATTTTAGAATGTGTAGGCTATTTCCAAAGTCTTTAAAATGGACAACTGGATGCTAAAGGGGTAAAAGGATATCCGGGTGTATCAAAAACAGCAACATAAAAGCTGGGAGTGGAGGGAATTGTATGCTTGGCCGGCATTGAGAGGAGCAATGTCTGCTAACAGACTACAATAAAAGAAAAAAAACTTGCCTGCTATTTCATCTAAATTAGACCTTTTTGCTGAATTTCTTGTCTCATCCATATAATTTCTATTGATTGATTAGATTAGTTTGTTTCCTATTTATTTATGATTAGGTTCTCAGAAGACTTGTATAAAATAAATATAGGTTTCAAAGAAACGATTGGACAAATAGCTTAGGTGAAAATTATGGATAGGTAAACGGAATAACGGGGAATTATTCGTGCATCTTTTATGTAACATGTCAAACACTATCTGTATTTTCCTCTTTCCTTTCTCAGTACACACACTTTTAGGTACACACTTTAAAAATACTTCTCTATCCACACGATTTTAGTTCTTCCCCTATCCTCTTTGCCTACAACTCTCTTACAGACTCCCTCTCCCACAGACTCCCTCTTCCACAGACTCCCACTCTCTCTCACTGATTGACTCACTCTCTCACTAATTGACTCACTCTCAATGACTCACTAATTGACTCACTTGCACTGACTCACTCTCACTCTCTCACTAATTGACTCACTCTCAATGGCTCACTTGCTCACTAATTGACTCACTCTCACTGAGTCAGTCTCTCAATAATTGACTCACTCTCACTGAGTCACTCTGTCACTATTTTCAAATCTCTCACAGACTCACTCTCACAGACTCACTCTCACTGACTCACTCACTCTCTCACTAATTGACTCACTCTCTCACTAATTGACTCACTCACTGGCTCACTCTCACTGGCTCACTCTCACTGGCTCACTCTCACTGGCTCACTCTCACTGACTTACTCTCACGGATTCACTACTTGACTAAGTCTCACTGACACTCTCACTAATTGACTCACTCTCAATGACTCACTTGCTCACACATTTACTCACTCTCACTGAGTCACTCTCTCACTAATTGACTCATTCTCACTGACTCACTCTCTCTCTCATGACTCACTCTCACTGACTCAATCTCAATAATTGACTCGCTCTCACTGACTCAGTCACTAATTGACTCACTCTCAATGAATCACTAATTGACTCTCTCTCACACACTCACTCTCTCTCTCATGACTCACTCTCACTGACTCACTATCACTAATTGACTCACTCTCACTGACTCACTCACTGATTGACTCACTCACTGAGTCAGTCTCTCACTAATTGACTCACTCTCTCACTAATTGACTCACTCGCTCACTAATTTCCACACTCTCACAGACTCACTCTCACTTACTCACTCTCACTTACTCACTCTCACTGGCTCACTCTCACTGACTTACTCTCACTGACTCACTCTCACTGACTCACTAATTGACTCACTCTCACTGACTCACTCTCACTGACTCACTCTCACTAATTGACTCACTCTCAATGACTCACTAATTGACTCACCCTCACTGAGTCACTCTCTCATGACTCACTCTCATTGACTCACTCTCACTAATTGACTCACTCTCACAGACTCACTTACTAATTGGACTTACTCTCAATGACTCACTAATTGACTCACTCTCACTGAGTCACTCTCTCTCTCACTAATTGACTCACTCTCACTTGCTCACTAATTAACTCACTCTCACTCTCTCACTAATTGACTCACTCTCACTGACTCACTCTCACTAGCTCACCATACCACAGGAATATTCCACAGGCAAATAAAAACTTTCTTTACAGTATCCTTGTTGCATCTTTTTGTAGTGTGATCGAAGTATACTACAGTTACACATATAAAGGAATCAAGGCCGAAAGCAAGTACATTAAAATGAAGTAAATATTGCCTACTTGACACTAGAGATATGGGAAATAGTAACTGTGGTTCAAGCATGCAGACAGCGCGGCTTGTTTGCAATTACATTAGAAATGCTAAATTAACCAGTGTCAGCAGGAAACAGACCAGAGGAGCCACTAGGGCAGAAGCCAGACAGAACCATCCTCCTTGATTGCTGTTTCCCCTCAGCGGAGTCCGTGCTGCATATACTTAAGGAGCCTGCGAGGTTAATAAGGTCACATTTAAAATTCTGCTTTGGCTTACAGCGCTTAATATTTCACTGCTCACACACGCAGGGTGCCAGAAGAAACGGATATGGTGTGATACATAGAAGTAAGAGGGAACAACTGTCAAAATTGAAATTACAAAAAAAGGAGTTTTAATAAAGGCGCGTTGTTAGAAACCTGCATGCCATTGTACAACATAAACGTTACACAAATATACTAAGAACTATACAATTTTCTTTGTACAATATTTCTATAGTGGATTAAACACTTTAAAGTTTGGTGAATGGGAGCCCCACCATAAATCAGTGTGACTCTGGCCACACCTAACACATGGCTACCCTGCCTCGTCTAACATATAGGAAAACCTCTACAAAAAATGCTTCCATTTATTCCAAATTATAAACACTTAATTCTGATAACAGAAATCTACACATTTTTTCATACGGTACAATACGAAAATGCACCTCCTTATAAACCTTCTGTTTTCCTTCTACCTAAATGGAATTCTCTTTTCACTGCTCCTATGGGACAGAACAGCAACTTCTCAAGAAGATAGCAATCTTAAGTGCCAGGCCACATGTCTTTTATTATGCTGCCACAGTCTAAACAATTGGAACTTTTGACACCACGCCAGACTTCTTGGGGCAGGGAGAAACTGATAACAGTCAACAGTTGTACACTGGCTCAGTTACTGCTCACACATTAAGCCTCACGACAAAGGAACATGCAGCTTTGTTATACCCTACATCCTTATATCCCAACTTTTAAGTGTGCCTCCGCAGTCTCTAACAGAAGTACATTTAAGAAACAATTGCAACATTTCACATAACGCCACACTGCTTGGCACATCTTTGTTTCTTTTTTGAAGCACAAGGTGTGAATACATTTAAAACAGACTGAACTGATAGAATAGCCTAAAGGCAGCATTACGTTTTTAGCCAATTACAATGCAGCTTTCTAAAACAAGCATTTGCAAAGCAATATGTATCGCATTTGCGAGAGTTTAAGCTTTTAGCATTGTAAATGGCAATGCTTTTATTTATGTTTTAAATACCAAAACATAAATAAGAGGCATTGTCATTTACAATGCCAAGAGCACAAACTTGCGTAAGTGCGAGACCTATTGCATTGCAAATGCTTGTTCTTTTTGCTTACCACTCTGAGAGTGCATGCATTTTCCAGCTACTTTGTGTGCTTCTCTCTCCCATCAAATACCCACATTGCAATCCGTGTTCCTGTCCCCCCCTCGTATTGCAAGCTCAGTCGTGTGTGTTTCTTCCCCTGCCGAACTCCCTTCTTCCCCTGCGCTCCATATTGCTTTCTCGCTTATGCTTTTTCGTGCTGTGCTGCTTTTTCCTTCATTACCAATACTGTTGCTTCCTCCCATCCGACCCGCTCTCCCATTGCCATCCACTCCCACCAAATAATTTTTTGTTTTTGAAAACAGATTACATTTTTCCTTTTTTTTGGAGGGATAAGGGAGGTCGGGGGCAGGCAGCAGATTGCTGCCAACTCCTGCATCTATTAAAAATTTTAATAGAACTAATTTTATTTTTATTTCTCTTTTTTAATTTTTTTAGTTGCTGATCCATCTCAGAGCAGTAAAAAAAAAAAATGGGGTTCCCACGTCAGGCATAGTAATGCATACATGTCGTCAGGCATGCACTCGCCTACAAAATGTTATTTTATAGTTGAGTAGGCTGATTGGACTCCCAGTTGAATCACATGTTCTTAAGTTTCCTGTGGAACTTGAGTAGGGCTGGGAAGGTCCTGATGTGGCTCGACTTTTAAAAGATGCAGAGTATAATGTTCGAGGCATGTGTGCTGTAGATACACATGCTTTGCATACTCCTGCCATCTAATGTTGGGTCCGGATGTTTCTAAGTTTTTCTTCGAAGAAGTCTTTCCTTGTCACGAGGTAAGGTGACTCCTTCTTTCGGTGCTAATGCGCATTGTCATCGACTTCATTGTTAGATTGTTTTTTCCACCATCAGGTTCGGACGTGTATTGCTGCGCTCCGGTTCAAAACCATTCTTCGGGTTCCCTTCGACGCGCAATCCTCTCTACCCTCGACTGTATTGTTTCCGTATGCATTTCCCACTTCTCCTCATATTGTTTCGACATCAGAAATCTGCTTTCAATCGGAAAGCTTTGTGGACGGCCTTCGAGGCCTAACTGCGCCCGGTCTGCTCTCCGTCGATGGATCGGACTCTGTTTAAATTCTGTCCTTGGTGCAACGTGAAGTATCTGCGCACTGTCTCACATGGAGTGTGCAACTTGTGCTTGTCTTCGGAGCACCAGGAAGAAGACTGCAATGCTTGCAGATCATTGCGATCAAAGAAAACGCTTCACGATCATCTGGCTCACGTTGTCAGATGCAGCGTCAAAGCATCAATGACATGCCGGACATCTTCGGTGAAGACTCCGGCCAAGAAGATATCGAGTCATCAGTGGCTGAGGAGGAGGAAGCCTTCTCTGAACAAGACTCAGACTTGGAGCTTAAGATAGACCTTGATGCTGAAGAACTGCTGCAGCGACAAGGTGACGTGAGTACCGAAGACCCTTTGCCCTCACAGAGGTAAAAAAAGCACAAGGAGTCAGCACCACCTCTGCCTTCTGGCCAAGGTTGGCACGGAAACGACGATTCTGACGCCCTGCCTTCGTGCCCGGCTCCGAAACTACTAGTCAAGGCTTCCGGCTTGGTACCGAGTCCACAAAAAGCCTCCTCGGAGCTGAAAGCCTCCGATTCCAAGCACAAGTCCGTCTCAGAGCCAAAATCCTCCGCGCTGAAAGCCAAGCAGCCTTCGGAGCCAAAACCTTCCGCGGCAAAAGGTCAGCCTCCTTCGACACCGAAGACTTCGGCGCCAAAACACAAAGACACCCATTCGGATCCGAAATTGGACACTATTCTATTACCACCCGATCTGAATCAAAATAGGCTCCATATTCACCCTCACACTGCCCATATTCACGTAAAGCCACCTCAGAAACGCAAGATTCAAGAAGAGGACACTTACCAAATCCCCTTGAAGTCTTTCGAATTCCTCTATTCGTTGTGCTCTAGATGCCCCAGACACCGCAGCCAGAGAGGTTAACACCAACATCCTACTCAGGAGACACGCTTGGTTAAGGATTTCCAGTTTTAAGTTGAACTCTTTATTTATCAGCATTTTCATTATACATACAATGACAGTTCTGCCACACATATGTTGCAGGAAACCGGTATGCATAGATATACATCTAGTACATGCAGCTCTACTGTAACCCTCATTGACCATAAACTTCACCTTGTGGATTTCAGGTTTTAAACCTGAGGTCCAACAATCCATCCTTACCACACCATTTGGTAAGGAACACTTATTCAGCCCTAGCATTGACCAGACGTTAGAAAAAATGAAAAAGGACACTGAAGTCGCAAAATCTATGGGAGTGCTTCAGATGGCATCCAACAGAGGTTCCTTTTGTCGCTCCTTGTCCAGAGGTTGGTCAAAAACCACACCCCCAGAACAAAATACCTCTGTTTACAAATGTAACAACCAGTCCTCTCCCTCCAGAGATTTTTTCCAAGGAGTTTATAGAGGCAACAACCTTCAAAGGTATGGGTAAGGGTAACACACCCCGTAACTCTCCTTCCCCCAACAAACAGTGACTTGCTCACGCTTCCCCTGATTATACAACACCTGTCGGGGAAGACTTCAACAATTCCTCCCCATTGGGCAGTCTATAAGATCAGACAAATGGGTACTTGGAATTATCCAACATGGTTATTCCCTGGAGCTTACCAGCAATCCCCCAAACATTCCACCTCGATCTCACAAGTTATCTACAAAACACATACACTTCCTAAAACAAGTGGTCCAGTCTCGTTTACTAAAATGAGCAATAGAGCCAGTTCCCTACAGTACCAGGGCTCAGGGGTTTACTCTGTCTACTATCTCATCCCAAAAAGGACGGTTCCCTAGGACCTATTTTGGCTCTGAGAGAGCTAAACCATTACATACCGTCAGAGCATTTTCACATGGTGACACTTCACCAAGTACTCCCACTTTTACAAACAGCAGACTTTGTCAACTCTAGATTTAAAGGACGCATATTTTCATGTTCCAATTCATCCAGCTCATTCCAAATACCTCAGATTTGTGATAGCAGGCAATCACTACAAGTTCAATGTGCCTCCCTTCGAAGTAACTACAGCGCCCAGAGTTTTTACCAAATGCCTGGCAGTAGTCGCTGCTCATGTCAGAAGACAACAAATTCATGTCTTCCCCTACCTAGACGACTGGCTCATCAAAGCCAGCACTCACCAAAACTGTCTGCAGCACACACAGATTACAATAGATCTACTTCATCTACTAGGCTTTACTATTAATGCACAAATGTCCCACCTGCATCCTTCACAGATACAGTCTTACCTAGGAGCAACTCTAGACACAGTCAAAGCTCTAGCCTCTACCAATGTAGCCAGAATATACAATATTCAAGTTATCATTCAACAGTTTCAGCCCAACCAAGCATTACCAGCCAGAGTATTCATACAACTACTGGGAATGATAGTGTCTTGCATAGCAATTGTACCCCATTCAAGGCTTCACATGCGCTCCCTATAAGAGTGCATCAGTACATCAGTGGAATCAATCACAGGGTCTATTAACCGATCTAGTGTTGGTGGACGGCCGTACACATCGCTCTCTGCATTGGTGGAACCAACAAAACTTATCAGCAGGCTGGCCTTTCATAGACCCTGTTCCACAGATCGTACTCACAGCAGACGTATCTCTAACAGGTTAGGGAGCTCATCTCAAAATTGCCGAAAACAAGGGTTGTGGAGCAACAAGCACAAGACTCTCCACATCAACTATCTGGAGCTATTAGATGTCTTCATAGCAATAAAAGCTTTTCAAACTTCTCATAGCCAAAACTGTCTTAGTCCGGACAGACATGACAGCAATGTATTATGTGCAGAAGACACTCTCTCCAACTGTCAACAATCGCTCAAGCCATTTGGAACTGGGAGATCCAGCACAACATTTATCTCCTTGCAGAAATCTCCCAGGAATAAATAATCAAATTGCTGATCTCCTCAGCAGAAGGCAACAAATTCACGAGTGGGAACTTCACCCCCAGGTTCTCCTTCCTTACTTCCAACATTGGGGATTTCCACAAATAGACGTATTCGCCACAGCTGAAAATGCAAAATGCCCAAACTTCGGCACCAGATACCCGCACCAACAATCAAAGGGCAATGCCCTATGGATGAACTGGTCAGGGATATTTGCCTACGCTTTTCCGCCTCTTCCGCTCATTCCATGGGTGGCTCAGAAGCTCAGGCAAACCCTCACACTAATTCTAGTAGCTTCCACATGGGCTCGTCAACCATGGTACACCTCCCTGTTGGAGCTGTCTCTATTTCCACATCAAAACTACGCCTCAACTCCAGTCTTCTCACACAGAAATATGGGGAAATCAGACGTCCAAATCTCAAAGAAGTGAATTTACCGATCTGGCTCCTGAAGTCATGGAGTTTGGGTACTTACATTTACCACCAGATTGTATGAATATTCTAAAGGGAGCAAGAAAGCCTACCACCAGAGCTTGCTATGCTGCAAAATGGAAAAGATTTGCGGTATATTGCATTAACAAAATCAATCCTTTACACACTTCTATACCAAACATTATCTGTTATTTGTTACATTTACAATGAACAGGACTGGCTTACACTTGCAGCTGTAGCTGCGTACTCACAAAATAGGCAAAATCTGTCACTATTCAGTTTTCCAGTAATCAAGGCCTTTATGGAAGGTTTAACCGGGGTAATACCACCAAGGATTCCTCCTGCCCCAGTCCGGAATTTCAACATTGTCATTACAAGGCTCATGGGCCCACCATTTGAATCATTACACAATTGCCCTTTACAGTTCCTCTCATGGAAATTTGCTTTCCTCATTGCTATCACATCACTGAGGAGAGTTGGTGAGATACAGGCTTTAACGCTAGAAGAACATTTTTTTCAGTTACACAAAGACAGGATAGTTCTCCGAACCAATCCGAAATTCATTCCCAAAGTAGTTTCTGCTTATCTTATAAATCAATCGGTTGAGTTACCAGTTTTCTTTCCTCAACCTGATTCTGTAGCAGAACGCGCTCTTCATGCACTTGACGTTAAGAGAGCTTTATTGTACTACATAGATTGAACAAAGAACTTTCGCAAAGCAAAACAACTATTTGTAGCATTTGCTCCACCTCATAAAGGCAATCCTATCTCTAAATCTGGAATTGCAAGATGGATTGTTAAATGCATTCAAACATGCTGTGCTAAAGCCAAAAGGACTTTGACTATACCCCCTAGAGCGCATTTCACTCGCCAAATAGGGGCTTATGTAGCTTTTTTAGGTAACATCCCTCTAGCTGACATAGGTAAAGCAGGTCCATGGTCTACACCTCACACATTTACCAAACACTATTATGTAGATGTGTTAGCATGACAACAAGCTAATGAAGGCCAAGCAGTACTTAAAACTCTATTCCAAACAACAACATCTATAGGTTAGCCACAGCTTTGGGAGTATACTGCTTTATAGTCTATGCAAAGCATGTGTGTCTACAGCACACATACCTTGAATGGATAATGTTACTTACCCAGTAAGCATCTGTTCTTGGCGTGTACAGCTGTAGATTCACATTCGCCCACCCGCCTCCCCGGGTACCTGTAGTTGCAGTTCTTCATTATACATTTATACGCATTGACATCTCTACTGCTTACTTACTCCATTCTCACACTCTTACGGGAAATCAATCTAACAATGAAGTCGATGACCATGCACGCTATCACCAAAAGGAGGAGACCCCTTACCTTGTGACTAAGAAAGACTTCTTAGAAGAAAAACAACTTGCAAACATCCAAACCCAACACTAGATGGCAGGAGTATGCAAAGCATGTAACTCTACAGCTCTACATGGAAAGGACAGATGCTTACTGGGTAAGAAACATTATCCTTCTGCCTCCTCTTTTCCAGCCTCTTGTGTTCCTCTTTGCTAATGTGTTTCTTGCAATAGGACTAAGTGGATTATTTTTCTCTTAAACTGATTCCATGATGTGTTTCCCCTTATTTGATATACACCACTCCTATCCCAGGCTAAAGTAACAAATTGTGACACCATGCATGTAGTTTTTTTGCATTTGTATGAATGGATGGGTGGTTACTGTAGTAAATCTATTTATTTGCCTCTTTTCATAATGCAGAGACTGGCGATTGAATTATCACGCAGCCAAAAATCCAGAGGCATGTCACCACCAGACAATCACATCAGCCTGCAAAATGATGACTGCACTGACATTAGGTCAAAGAAGCCGGAGGAGCATCTTCAAGGCTTATCTGCTGCAGCAGCTGCAAGAGATAAAGATGATGACGAGGATGAACAAATCCTGCATGACGTGTTTAACGTAGATATTCCCTCTATTATTTCAAGTTTGTGATTTTTGTGTTTTGAAATCAACGATTGACTTGTTAGAAAGAAATTGATCTGTATATTTAATTTTACATAATTTATTTCTGTCTGTCCTTTTGATGGTTAGACCTTCTGAGTCATTAAAAGTGGACCATTAGATAGACAACTCTGAATTACCTAAATGCTTATGCGATCTAACCATTAACCTTTTTTTTTTTTTTGATAAACAAGTTTTTATTGTTATCATATGCAACAAAAACAGTGAGCCTTTCATACCAACAGTGTACGTTAGCCCCGTCTGAGAATCATTCCCCCTCTCCGCCCCCCCGAACTACCCCCCCTCCGCCCCCACCCCGCACCGCAAAATCACAATACATTTCCTAGCCATTTCCCCCAAACCCTACGATACTTTTTGTGGCAGCCCCGAGCTTGGTACAGAGTCCGCTCCTGCGCCGCACACCAATCCACTCCCGCGCTCCACCTGGTTGGACTGGGTGGTTGCGGCTGTTTCCAGGCCGCCGCAATATCCCTTTTCGCCACCATTAACGCTGTCATAAGAAACACTTTTTCAGCGCGTGTGCCATCCAGACCGTCAGTGATGCCCAGTAGGATGTGTTTGGGGTTATGCGGCACCTCCCACCCCAAGACCTCCGTCAGATCAGTTTCAATGCCACGCCAATACCCCTCCAGTTCCGGGCATGACCACACCATATGGATGAAGTCGGCCGGGTCAAAGCTACAGCGGGGGCAAGCTGCGTCAGCGGAGAGGCCCGCACGGCGCAGGCGCGCTGGTGTGAGGTAGGCCGTGTGAAGGTAGTAGATTTGAATAAGCCTCAGCTTGGCAGAGGCCGTCACCAGCTTGGGAGCCATAAGGGCGTCCCGCCAATCGATCTCGTCCAGGGGACCCACCCATTCCTCCCACCGCTCCTTCAGACCCTCCTGGGGCACGGGGGCATTGTTAATAAGAGAACGATATATTCTGGATATACCTCCCCTCCCTTGGTTACCCATCAGAACCTGAGCCTCTGGGGGGCTATGATCCGGCAGTCGGATGTCCAGCGGGGTGTATGCCCGTATAGCGTGTCGCAATTGAAGGTACCTATAGAATTGGGACGGGTGGAGAGAAAGGCGCGCCTGCAGTTCCGAGTACGAGCACATGCGTCCCCCCCGCCATAAGTCCCCCAGCTGGGAGATGCCAAGCAAATCCCATGGCCTAAAACCCTCCAGCCCCGCAACCTCCCGCAACCATGTCCCATGCCAGAGGGGGGTGGCGCGCGTCAACTTCCCGGTCCACCTGGTGTGGCGGAGCGCCGCCCGCCAAGCCAGGAAAATCGCCTTGGTGATGTCGGGGCAGGAGGCGGGAATAGGGGCGCCGTACATGCGGTCCTGAATACTGGAAAAACCCAAGGCCTCCAATTCCACCCTGTAAGCCGGGTCAGACCATCCTCCCCCAAACCAGTCATGAATGACCAGAAGCCGGGTGGCCAGGTAATAAAGGTAGAGGTTGGTCATGCCAAGCCCCCCGTCAAAGGTGGGGAGGCGGGAGATCGACAGGGCCAGCCGTGGCCTACCACCACCCCAGAGGAATCTGGTGGCCATCCTGTCCAACTCGCGAAACCATGACCTTGGAAAGGACACCGGAGTGTTCTGCAGTACATACAGGAACCGGGGGAGAATCATCATTTTGTAGAGCGCCACTCTCCCCAACGGGTTCAGCGGGAGCGAGTGCCACCGTATTAGGTCCGCTTTGGCTTTCTTGACTAAGGGGGCCACGTTGAGTTCCCAGCTCAATTCCGGGAGGAGGGAGACCCAGATGCCTAGGTATTTGAAAGACAGCCGGCGGAGGGAAATCGTGGTCTGCCAATCAAAGCATTCCCGGGAGGGGTGGAGAGGCACGAGGACCGACTTGTGTGAGTTTAGGCGGAGGCCAGAGGCGCGGGCAAAGCGGCCCAAGATGTGGAGAGCCCGAGGGCCCGAGCGCGCCGTGTCACCAAGGTACAGCAGAACGTCGTCCGCATAAAGGGCGATCTTGTCTGCCTCGAGGCCCGGCCACTCCCATCCCCGAATGAGAGGGTCCGCTCTGATCAGGGCAGCAAGGGGCTCCATTGCAAGCGCAAAGAGGAGGGGTGAGAGCGGGCACCCCTGCCGCGTGCCTCGGCCGATCGGAACGCTCTCGACAGCGCCCCATTAACCAGCACTCTGGCGCGAGGGCGCGCATACAGAACCCGCACCATCCCGACAAACCTGGGACCGAAACCCATGTGGGTCAGGACGTCGAACAGGTAGGGCCACCCCACCGAATCGAAGGCTTTCTCGAAGTCAGCAAGCAGGAGAGTGAGGTAGGGAGATATGCGATGGCGGTGTGCCAGTGCCACATGAAGGCGGCGGAGGCAGTGGCGAGTGCCCCGGTCCGGCATGAAGCCGCACTGGTCCGGGTGCACCAGGCACGACAGGAGGGGCCGGAGTCGCTGGGCCAGGACCGCAGCGTACAGCTTGATATCGGTGTTGATCAGAGAGATCGGCCGGTAGGCCGACCTGTCACTGGGCGGCGGAGTGGACTTAGGCAGAACCACAATCGTGGCTATGTCGGCCTCCGGGGGGAAGGAGCCTCTTTCAACCGCTTCCGCATACAGGGCACCCAGCCGTGGAACCAAATGATCCTTGTAGGTGGCATAAAACTCCTGCGGGAACCCGTCCGGACCCGGGGTCTTCCCGGCGGACGTGCGCCCTATCGCGTCCCCGATCTCCTCGGGAGAGATGGGCACCTCCAGGCTCTCCCAATCACTCGGCTTCAGCCGGGGAAGGCTTAAATCACCAGCAGCGAGCAATGAAGCCAGGGACAGATCCGATGCCCGGGCCCGGTAGAGTTGTGAATAGTACTGAGCGAAGGCGTCCGCTATAGCCACGGACGAGGACTGAAGCGTGCCACCCGAATTGGTCACCGCCGGTATGATGCGTGATGCCCTGGGGTAAGTGGCCAACCGGTGCAGGAGCGCCCCATTTTTGTCACCCCATCCGTATACCCTCGCCACCGAGGATTGCCAAAGGAGCTTGGCCGCGTCAAGCGACCGCTGACGAATCTCCTCACGTAGGAGCCGCAGCTGCCCGGTCTCGGCCGGATCGCCAGAGTCAGAAACGGATCGCTCCAGATGCAGCGCCTGAGCCTCGCAAGCCGTGAGCTGCTGCAGCTGCGCCTGGCGATGTTTCACCACCTGTGCCTTGGCAACCCCCCTAAACGTGGCCTTACATGCCTCCCAAAGGGTGCCCGCCGAGGAGACCGATCCGTCGTTGTCGCCAAAGTAGAGTGCCAGCGCGGACCCCACTTCCCTACGGAGCGTCTTGTCCTGCAGGAACCATGCATTAAAGCGCCACATTTGGCGAGCCCCGTGATGCGGGGGGCCCAAACCCAGAAGAAGCGGAGAATGGTCGGATATCCCCCTGGGGAGGATACGGACGTCCTGGATACCCAGACAATCGGCCGGGGGGACAAAGATCGCGTCGATGCGTGCCTGAGTGTGGTGGGCGGCCGAGGTGTGTGTATATTGCCGTGTGTGTGGGTGCCAGAGTCGCCACGCGTCGCATAGGCCCTGTGCCTCCGGCCAGCTGCTTCGCCCGCGCCGGAGTCCGAGACCGGACCCGAGGAGTCAAGGTGTGGGGCCGAGACGGCGTTAAAATCCCCTCCAAGAATATTAGTGCCAGGCGGAAAAGTCGCCAGCCAGGACGCGGTCAGAGATAAGGCCGGAGACAGCCCCGTGGGCGGCACATAGAGTGACAAGAGGCTGAGCGGCCGGCCCTCAAGCGTGCCGCTAACCGCAACCCCCCTCCCCTGGGAGTCATGGACCACCCGGGCCAACACAAAGGGGAAGGAACGGCGCAGGAGGACCGCAACCCCCCGCGAGAACCTGGAGTGCCACACCCGATCATACCCGAAGCACGCCAGAAAGGGACAGTTCTCGCCGAGGAGGTGGGTTTCTTGAAGCAGGAGCACATCCGCACCCGCGCGCTGGGCGTATTTAAGGACGGCATTGCGCTTAAGCCGGTCCAGCAGGCCATTCACGTTCCAGGACAGGATGCGCACCTGGGCTTTGGGAGCTAAATCAGCCATGGCAGCAGTGGGTATGGAGCGCGCCGGGAAGGAGGCAGGCAGGGAGCGCCGGGAGGACACCCTTGGACCCGGGTGCCAGCGGAAGGGGGCACGGAACGCACAGGCCCCGGAGGGACCACGGATCCCCCACCGGGGAAAGCAAGCGGACGGTGGCGGAATCTGAGCGGCAGTAGAGCGCACAGGTGGATCTGAATGAAGGGACACGACGCCACGCGCCGCGCAGCGCTGTGTGAAATGCTCAGTAAATAACAACCCCAACCCAAAGAAAACAGTCTCACAAGGAGAAACATCAAACAAGTACCAAACCCCAACCCTACACTTCGAAACCAGAAGTATCTGTCGCCCGAACCGAACCAACAGTCACAAGACCCCAAGCTCAGGCGCTCGGGTATAAAGAGCGTGGTGGACCCCTCCTGAAGTTCGGATTACAATGTCCTGACCTGGGCTGGCACTGAGGAGCGCAAGATTGTGGAGCCCCCCACCCCCCGCCCTCGGGCAAGGCCGTCACCTCCCCCGCGAATACAAGAGACAAGGAGAAAGTCATATAGCGGGACTGCGGGAAAGGTCCGAAGAGTCAATGTGCGTGTTGAGGGGGGTCGGAGACCCATCCGGCCGATGCGACGCTCGGCGCCGGGACCCCCCGGCCGCCCGGGAGGAGGCTTCAGATGAGGCGGAGGAGTCTCTCACTGGTCTGTCAGAAGCACTCGCAGACCGGGCCTTGATGACCGCTGCACCCCGCCGCTGCCGGGAGCGCGTGCGCTTCCCGCGCCGCGGCCGCTGGGACCAGGCCATGACGGGGCCTCTGGGCCCAGCAGCGGACGGCCCCCCGCCCGGCTGTCGCAGAGGCCGCTCCTCGGTAAGCCATGTACAGGCCGCCCTGGGGGTGTCGAAGAATAGCGTCGTACCCTGGAAGACAAGGCGGAGGCGGGCCGGGAACTGAAGCTGGTACTGAAGGCCCAGGGAGCGCAGCTTTTGCTTCACCTCCGTGTAGGAACGGCGCTGCTCCTGGACCTCCCGGGTGTAGTCCGGGAAGATCATAATGGTGTGGTTGTTGTAGGTCAGTGGGCCACTCACCCGTGCCTCCTGCAGAATGGCATCTCTGTCCCTGAAGTTAAGGATCCGAAGAATAAAGGGGCGTGGGGGGGCCCCTACCGGAGGCTTGGACGCCAGCGACCGGTGCGCCCTCTCCACCACGAACCAAGTTGACAAGCTGTCTGCTGGCATCCAGGATTTAAACCAGGCCTCCAGGAAGTCGTCGGCCCGGCCCGACTCAACCCCCTCCGGAAAGGGGGACTGCGAGGACCCACACACAAAGGCGTCCATCGGTGAGGTACACTTATAGCTCACATGTATTAAAGGGATACAACGTACAATCATTAAATAGTGGCAGGGTAAACGAACACCTTGAGGTAGATGGGCTTTTGCCAAGCAAACAACGCACTGAGAGCACCATTGTTACACAAGATCCGCCCGATATGGATTGTTCTATTTTCGTCGACCCCGATATTAGTGGGGTTTCAGGAAACAACCATACTCTTTCTGGGAAGAAAAACATCCTGTGCAACATTAGGTCGCTCCCGAAACACAGTGCTGAAGTTTGGGACCTAATCTCTTCCAAACAACCAGATTTATGCTACCTCACAGAAACGTGGTTGAAACCACATTCCACTCCTGCCATAACCTTGGGAGTCCCTAGTGACTATAAAATAGTGAGGCTGGATCGCCCCACTAAAATTGGTGGGGGGATTGCAATTGTACATAAACAGGAAATTGGTATATCGGTTTTAGATGAAATAAGCTCCCCAGAAATTGAATTAATAATTTTTAAAATAATACTGCCATCTAATGATACTCAAAGGGGTGCATTAGTATATCGACCCCCTGGATCGTACAATAATTTCTCTAGCTTATTGATTGAGCTACTTGCCCCATATGTCAATAGTGACAGCGAGTTTATTTTAGTCGGAGACTTTAATGTACACTGTGATAAGTCGGATTGTTGTGAGGCCCAATCCCTACTTCTTGACCTGTCCTCATTGGGCCTTATGAAACGCAACTCTGGGCCCACACATCAGGCAGGCCATACCCTTGACCTGGTATTTTCTAATTTTATGCTGGTCTCTTGCCCACCAGCAAGGCAGGTCAACTGGACAGACCACTATGTTGTGGAATTCCTTACTCCCCACCCGAAACGCATCTCTTCTCGAACTAAACAGTTACCGAGGACACGTAGACAGTGGCACAAAATTACCAATACCACTTTTAAAAATAATTTTTATTGTCCACCTTCTGTTCCTAATGAAAATATTGATACGGCCGTGAAAAATTGTGAAAAAGCTATTGTGGATACTATTGACAAGATTGCCCCTTTTAAACAATTTAAACCCAGACTCACAAAAAAACAAGAAATTTGGTTTACTGATCACCTTAGAACGTTAAAATTGCATGCCAGGAAACTTGAAAAGAGATGGAGAACCTCTCACTTGATCGAGGACAAAAATAAATATTGGGACTCACTATCTATATACCACAAAGCCATTCGTGTTGCCCGCAAGACTCACATTGCATCGCAAATCACAGCTGCAGGAAACTCTTCAAGGATTTTGTACCAAGTTCTACAATCCTTTGTTAAACCTGCAGCTTGTGAATCTTCGGACCTTGCATCCCAACAGCTGTGTGACGACATCTCTTGCTTTTTTACGAATAAGATAGATACTATCTACGACAAAATAGTTTGCACCAATAACAAACTGACCACAGATATGGCACTTTTGGGAATAGATGCTGACCCCAATCTGAATAAATTTATGTTAAGCGTTTTTCCACCCATTTCTTTACAAGAGACATCTGCACTAGTATCACGGATTAAAAGTGGTAGCCCTGACGATATCATCCCAGCCAGGATTATGCCTGTCCTGACTGACGAGTTGTGCCCCATGATCCAAAGGTTGGTGAATCTCTCTCTGGGCTCAGGCACTGTCCCAAGAGAGTGGAAACGTGCTCTTATCAGGCCTATTAGGAAGAATACTACTATCCCATGGTCCGATCTAACAAATCTCAGGCCCATATCCCTTTTACCATTCTTAGGGAAACTGATCGAAAAATATGTTAATGGTCATCTGTCCAATCATATCGAACTTGTTGGCGGCCTGGACTATTCACAATCAGGGTTCAGGCCGAAACACAGCACAGAGTCTACCTTGCTGTCTGTTACAGACGACTTACATATGTATCAGGACAAGGGTTTCTCAGTAATCCTAGTTCTTTTAGATCTTTCAGCAGCGTTCGACACCGTGTCCCATACCATTCTTATTGACCGGTTGTCGAACGCTGGTATTGAGGATAAAGCCCTTGATTGGCTAAAGAGCTTCCTATCAGGGCGCTCCCAGAGAGTGATCATGGACACGTACCGATCAGCGGAGGTGGAGATATCGAAAGGGGTGCCACAGGGCTCTTGTCTAAGCCCTACCTTATTTAACATCTACGTGGCACCCCTGGCAAGAGTGATGCGCAGCTATGGATTCATTCCAGTATCCTATGCTGATGACACGCAGCTCCTCTTCCCTTTCAAGACCATGTCCGCAGAAATTAAAAACTCCTTTTCTGCGGGCATGAAGGCGGTGGCTAATTGGATGTCTTCCAACTTCCTGCAATGCAATGTCAGTAAGACGGAACTAATGCTGTTTGGAGAAGCCAAACTATTGTGGACCCCTGATTGGTGGCCCCCCGATTTGGGAGTAGCCCCAGAACCCAAACAGGTTGTGAAGAGTTTAGGGATTCGGATGGATCAAGACTTGTCATTTGGACAGCATGCTAACCATACTGCTGGAATTTGTTTCCATACGATTGGCCTGCTACGCAGAGTCTTTCCCTTACTACCGGACTCTTTCAGACGAACTCTGGTCCAGACATTGGTTCTGAGTCGAATTGACTACTGCAATGGCCTGTTGCTTTCTGCCAACGAAAATGTGCTGGCCAAGCTTCAGGTCATTCAAAACACCGCGGCTCGTCTTGTCCTTAATGTTCCTCCAAGAACTGCATCCAAACCTCTTCTGGAGAAACTGCACTGGCTCTCCATTCGCCAGAGATCTAAGTTCAAGTTATGTTGCTTGATCCATAAATGTTTAAATGGACAAGGACCTATTTATCTTCAGAACAAATTTGTTCCTTATGTTCCAAGTCGTTCACTTAGGTCCAGTAACTGTCTTCTTCTGGTGATTCCCCGTGCAAAGAAATCTAGACACGGTGGTAAAGCGTTATCTATCGTAGGCCCTACCCTATGGAATAGGCTTCCTCTTCATCTGAGACAGTGCAAAGAACATCTCACTTTCAGGAAACTCCTGAAGACTGTGTTGTTCAGAAACGAGATCTAGCTCCTATTATTCCTCTGTTTCTACCGGCTCCAGAAAGCGCAGAGATACTCCAGTTGGAGTCGATTCTAGCGCTATACAAACCCACAAATAAACAAATAAATAAAGCCCACCAAGCGAAGGTTGTTGCGGCGGGCGCGATTTTCGGCATCCTCCGCCCGCCTATGCAGTTCCTTGGAGTGGGTCGTGAGCTCCCGGACCTGGTCTTGTAATTGGTGAATGTCATCCCCCGCCGTGGAGATCCGCGATTCTGCTTCCGTGATGCGGGCCGTGGCGTTGCGGAGATCCTGCCGCAGAAGCGCAACATCTATCTTCACCTCCCCAACCATCCCTTCCAAAGAGGTGCGAGATGCATCAATAGCATGTAGGATGGTGGCCAAGTCCTTGTTTGGGGCGGACGCCTCCCCCCCGCCGGCACCCGGGGGGGTCTGGGGTCGAAAAGCGGTCAATCTTAGTTTGGTGGGACGCCGCCGGTGGCTTAGGGCCTTTTTCCTTGCCCATGGCGGGTCCACGCGTCTCACCCTCTGGATCTGGGGCCGGGCCAGCACCGCCCCGCCACTGGTCCCGCGCCACAGGCAACTCCCAGAAGCGGCCCCCAGGCAAGCCGCGACACTCGGGCCGCACCAACGCTGTCCACGGCCTCAACCCGCAGGGTCAATCCAGCAGCGTGGAGCACCGCCACTGCCCCAGCTCAGGGCCAACAGCCAGACCCCTCCCGGGACGCAGAGGTCGTAAAGCGCCCCCCTCCAACCCTGACACAGCTCCGTGGGCAACCTCGCCGGGAAGGAGGATGAGGGGCAATGGGCAGGGGGGGCCCCTTCGTCAATAGCCCTTAAACAGGTGGCGCCGGGCAGGGACAGTCCAGCGTCGCACCCCCTTCAGGTCGCCACCGTGGGTGCAAGGGCGCGACACCACTCCACGCGCGGGGGCCCACCTCAAGACCCGGGGGGGGGGCCGCGCCCCCGCGGGAGTCACCCCGCCAGCAGCAGATCCTCACCAGGCGTGCAGAGCAGGAGGGCGGGAAGGGCAGAGGGAGGCAGTCTCCCGGAGGACGCACCGGTCCACAGGTCAACTCGCAAGGAGGCAGCGGGTGGCGGCAACTGCGTAGCCGGGCCCAGTCCCACGAGTGAGCTCCCACCGTCCGGGCCGATCCGCCCGCCGATCAGGGCTTCGCAGCCGGAGGTGGTCCGGGGAGGCGCTTAGGATCCGCTGCCCCCCCCCGACTCACCCGCAGGGCGCCGCAGGCCGAGGTTCCTCTCCGCGAGCTCCTCCCGCCACCGGTCAACCGCCAGCAGTCACCGGCCTGCACCCCTCGTGTGACGCCGCGGGCGCTCGTAGCAGGCGCCGCCGGCCGAAGAACCGGCCGAGTACGCGCCTCATCAACGGTGCCGCTCTCAGACGGCAGAGCTCAGTCCCCATGGCTCCAAATCAGCCCAAAGTTGCAGCGAGGGTAGGGGTAGGGCTACGGCTCCTTGTCAGGTGGCATGAGGCGGAGTGCGCCCAGGACAGCGGCAACGGAGTCAGGACGGATGCGAGGGGTCAGGCATCACGGAGCTTTACCTCGGCGCGGCCATCTTGGCTAGCGCCACCTAGCGCTCACCATTAACCTTTTTACAGGTTATGGAGTGAATCTACATTGTGTGTTTACATTAATGATTGAGCCTCAGAGAGAAGGGCAGCCCTTGGTGGAGTAATTTCGAATATGGCAAGCAAGAGTTGTGTTAATTTACCCACTGGCCCTGCTAAAGCCCTTATAGAAATAATGCCTTCTGAGTACAAGGACATACTTGGAAGGTAGTGTTTGCATTAAAACACTATTGCAGACAGGAAGTGTTTTGTAATGAATGAAGGTTAATGCCTGCATGGATATGCCTCGCACACAGAGTGCTAACATTCAAATTCATGTCAAAATCCACCTGGTGACATTCAGAAGTATTGTGAAGTTCCAGTTGACTCTCAAACATTTGCATGTGACCAAAACATTATCGGATAAATGGCTGCATACTTTCGGACCAGTTCTGTGTGCAATTTCACAGGGTTGTGTTTGTTAACTAGTTATTTTAAAAACAAACCCTTTTGAAAATGTAATGCTTGTTATCAGTATGCTTTGGTTCCAGCAAAAGATGGATATACCCATCTAGAGTCAGGAGACAAAAACAACCTTGGGACCCCCATCAGGATGCGAATTGTGAGCAATCCGACAGATCAAAGTGCTCTTGGGTGCCATGTCATCCTGTATTCATTGAAAAGTCATTGCTGTCTCCATGTGAAACTTGCCAGGAAGAGCTCCACATTACTAGAAGAAACAGTTCATGAGGAACTAAGACGGTAAAGAGAAAAGCTGCACCAGTACTCTAATTAGGACCGTCTGATGGATGGACACAAATAACATATCAATTGTACTTTGCTTCCAGTGTGAGGGGGTGTGGCCAAGCTGACCAACCAAGATGGCCACACAACATGGAAGCTCCTGGATCGAGTGCCCCAAAATACAGCAGTTCTGCCTCTATCCACCACTGTACTGCTAGATCAGGCCTGCTGATGCAGGGGTGACCTTCCCCCTGCACCTAGAAGAGCTCTGTGACCTATGGGAGCTGCCAGATGGGGCCTATGGTATAATTTACTACACCAGGAGATAATTTTTTGTATTAGATGAAACCATGCATAGCTGTATAAAAAATGTGGAATGTTTACTTGGAAATGATATTCTAAATGCCAATAAAAAAATATTTAAAAAAAAGAAAAATTATGGAGAGGTGCATCACTAAATTGTCTTTTTCCAATGATCTAGACGGACACAATTCATTTGTGTTTGGATTTCCTTTATTTACATGTAATCATAAAATGGTCTCCAGCCAACGTGTTTCGTTCAATGCGGATTGAACTTCATCAGGGCTTGTATATTATACGGACAGTAAATGATCCAATGATGGGGTGTGGTGATTAATCTGCAATTAAGAGTAAAACGCAATGCAATAATACCCCATTGTTCCATGTGTGGGAACCAGAGTCAATTAATGAGCTGAAGGTGAATCATGATGGGGCCCCCTGATAATGGCCCGACATCCGTACCTTCGACGCGTGTGTTGGGCGTCTTCTCTCTGGACCGAATTCAAGATCCTGAGTTCAGTCCAGAGAAGACACCCAACACACGTGCCGATAAATCACCACAAGCCCTGATGAAGTTCAATGCTTATTGAACGAAACGCTTTGGTCGGAGCCCATTTCATGATATCATTGAAATAAAGAAAATCCAAACACAAAGGAATTTTGTCCGTCTATATAATTGGAAAAAGACAATTTAGTGGTGCACCTCGCCATAATCATCTACTGATTCCCACTAGGAGCCGTGCCACACATTGCGGTAATGCATATCAGCCCCCACGAACCATGGGCTCGCTGCAGATATTCCTGGCGGTAAGTCAGCATGAGTTCCTGATTTTCGATGCCTGCCGCTTTCAGCCTGAACCTAGGTGCCCTCATCTCTGCTGCCCTTCCTCTCAGAGCGGAATCCTTCCATGGCTGACCCCCTTCCTACACCTTTTAACCCCAACACCTAGGGACCAAGTAAATACTTCTCCCCCACCTTGCCTCTGAGATGGGTGACTCGTTTGCTGCCTACCTACTGCCATTTATGGAGGGTGGCCTGGCCTCTAAGCCCCTGGGGGCGCCTCACACAAACGGACCACTACGTACTGGCCTGATCGGCGTATTTCTCTGGACCCCTTCTTACGCACCATTTGTTCCTCACTGCGGCCTACCACTCTGCCAGTATATGGTGCTTCCACTAATTAACTTGCGGCACCAGCGCTGACCAGCATCTACACCGATACCTCCCAGCCCCCCCCATCAGCCCATCGAAATGGGGCGCTGTGACCCTAAATAAGTGAACTTGGTATTCGACTCAGTCAGGGGCCCCAGACAGCAGCACTCTCTATCCAACACGGAGGAGCCTCCCCACTGTGACTCCACCACTAAATCGGCTAATGGCACGTCTGCCATGATGGCAGAGTTGTATGCTGGTTTCCAGGCAATTGCAAAAACAACAGTTGATGGACAGAATGCAGAACAATGTCATACATTCACCCCAGTACAGAGATCTGGGCCTAAATCCATCGTTTTTTTGCTCACCATGCCATTCCAGTTTGAACCCAGCCATATGCAAATCAGTCTTGACCCTGTGCCTCATGGGAACAGTCCAGCCCGAACTGCCAAGCCGGGTCCTCCCTGGACTGGAACCAAGCATCCTAGGACCGGTTTCGGGGTTTCACCCCTCTTCAGCCAGGATAGCTTGATTCCAGTGGCATGGAGAGCACGGGACTCGCGTCTGAGCATACCCGTCCCACTCGGGGTGACAAATGCAAAAACAACAGTTGATGGACAGAATGCAGAACAATGTCATACATTCACCCTCGTATAGAGATCATTCCGTCCATCAATTGTGTGTCTTTTGCTTTCTCGCCCTAAGTGCGCCAGGTATGCCCATATGTGGGTCCTGGGCTCACTGTGCCACTGGAATCAAGCTATCCTGGCTGAAGAGGGGTGAAACCCTGAAACCGGTCCTAGGATGCTTGTTTTCGGTCCAGGGAGGACCTGGCTTGGCAGTTCGGGCTGGACTGTTCCCATGAGGCACAGGGTCAAGACTGATTTGCATATGGCAAGGTCTAAACTGGGGTGGCATGGTGAGCAAAAGAATGATGGATTTAACTCAGATCTCTTGACTGGGGGTGAATGTTTTGATTTGTTCTGCATTCCATCCATCAATTATGTGTCTTTTGGATTCCAGGCAATTGACGCTCGTTTTGAAACCCTCAACAGCCTCTGGACCCCATGGGGGAGCGCCTGGACTGCCACGCTGCACGTTTCATGGCACAGAATCGGAGACACAATTACATATTTGTGTGACTTATGGGCGCATTATAGAGTTATATATGACTGGCAGAAAATGGCCAGGTAATTCGTTGGTAATTTCATGTGAAACATAGGTCCAAGAGGGCTAGATCTAGGCTTGATATGTATAGCCAAATAAAATATATTTACAATGAATCAAAATAGAACTCATTTTTCTGTAGTCAGTGGGCATTCTTAACTTTTGGCATATATTCAGCCCTTCTTAACCTACCTTGTCCATTACTTTATTCCTATTTGAAATGTTTACTGCCCATCTTGTCAGAACCCCTTTCAAGGGCCATGGTGTAGGGAGCTGGCTCTGTATATACTATACCAAAGTGAGGTATAGTGTGCACAGAGTCCAGTGGAACCCAAAAGTAGGCAGAGGTAAAGTTAGATAACCCCTCCCTCTCTGTGTTAGTGTGGTCGAGCAAGAAGGCAGTATCAGATGACAGTGTTGAGCATTTGTTGTACACACTCAGCAAATGAATTCACACACTCAAAGACTGAACTTCAGATCAGTTGTTTTTGTATCAAAAATATTTTTTAGGTATTTTATTTCCTAGAACCAAGCAAGCCTGGCACAGGTAAGTGATAAGTACTTTGCAGTAAATATATATATATTGTAACACAGTTTGGATTGTAATTGAACTTTTATTTGATTACAGTAGTGTTACTGATGCAGTGCTTTTCGAAATACAGAACATATACTTTGAATGGGATTTTTAGTAAGATTACAGGTAAATTACTTTTGGATTACTTTTCTTACTCGGAGTAGTATATCTGGATAATACTCTGGGACATTTCCTCTAAACAGGTAAGTAAAATCATTTTTGTTTTTAAACTCCACACTTAAAAAACTTTTCACAGAAAAAACTGTCAATGTTATCCTATGAAGGAAAATAGTGTTATCGGTTTTGAGGTAAGTATTTGGTAGTGGGAGTTGAGGTTCTGGGGTAGACTCAGGGGTCCCCCAGGGTTAAGGATGCACTCTAGTTACACCCTCAGCGGCACTAGGGCAGCCGGGTGCAGAGTGCTGAGGCCCAATGTTATCCAATGGAGGCTAGTGGGCCTCCCGTTAGTGGCTACTGGTGAGCAGGCCACAAGGTTGTGGGAGCCAAGCTCCTGGTGTTAGGCTCAGGGCAGAGGGGGATCCGGTTTAGCACACAAAGTGCACCTGCAGTGGCGACTGGGTGCAGGGTGCTGTTTTGGTGTCGGGTGCCCTGTTGTTTTTAATGGGGATTTTCATGTTTGGTTTTTAGCTGCAGGCTCGGTCCAGAAAGACTCTTGGGAGGAGCCAATAGCTGGGCAGGTAAGTTGGAGGGCTCGGGATGTAGGTGCACCTCTGGTTCCTTTCTCCAGGGCGCAGGGCAGCTGGGTGCAGGGGTGTCTTTTGAGGTCGGATTTCACCTTACCGGGCCACTCTCGGTTGAGGGGGTCTCCGTACAGAGGCTGCAGGCGACGTCGGGGAGTTCTGGAGGGGTCAACCCACGGTGGACTCTGACTCTGTGGGGCCTCGCTGGGACCGGTGAGCCACTCTAACTTGGGCCGTAGGTGACTGGTGCCGTGGTGGTTCCAGGCGTTGGATTTCTTTTTCCTCAGCAATCTCGGAGTATTTCGTTGGGGTTTCTTCTGAACAGAACTGCTGTTCACAGGAGATCCGGTCTTTGTTGAAGGCAGTCAGTCCTCCCAGGGCTTCTGGAGGACGCTGGCTGCAGGTCAAGACAATTTTTGGTGCAGGATCTCTGGAAACGGCAGATGGGCCGGTAGGGCTGGGGCCAAGTCAGTTGTTCTCTGCAGTCTCCCTTGCTGGGCATCTTCTTTCATCATTTTTCTTTTTAAGTTGCGGGAATATGCTTTCTTGGTTCAGGGCTGCCCACTAAATACTGTATTTAGGGGGCGTTTTAGGGGTTTTGAGGTCAGTAGCCAATGGGCTACTGACCTGAGGGTGACTACACCCTTGGTGTGCTCACCCCACATGAGGGAGTGAGCACAATCCCTAAAAAGCATTTACAATGCAATAGGTCTCACAATTGCAAGATTTTGAGCTATTAGCATTGTAGATGACCATGCCTTTTATTTATATATTTAAAAAACCTGCAATAATAAGGCATTGTCATTTATAATACCAATAGATCTAGGTTTCTAAAATGCTTGATTTATAGAGGCCATGCCCCTTTCTTCAGACCAGCCGTGCCTAAAGAAAGGTCCACGTGTGCTATTAAAGTGAAATCGCGGTATGGGGCGCTTTTACCCAAAAAGGTATTTGTCAAGTTGACAAACAAATGCTTTTTTTTGTAGGAGTGCCCTGTGAAAGCGCGCATGGCACGCTGAATGTGCTGAATGTTGCAGGAAAGCATGTAGTTCATGTAGTAGGAGAAGCTCATTAAAGAAAATAGTGCTTACAGACTAAAGAAGACGTACCATGTAACAACTGAAGTAAAAGGGCCGGTCTTAATGGGAGGTTTCAAATTAAGACAAGGCGGTACTGAGGAGGGACTAACAAGTCTATTAATGAATCAGAAGCCAGCATTTGCAAAGGACAATGACACAAGCCAATGACAAATATGGGCCGAGAGTGGGAGGGTTTTCAAGTACATACTCCAATACAGCATGCATTGCAGAGCAGCGCATGCTCTGCCCAGGCTCAACCTAAAAATTACGATCTGGGCCATTGTATATTTGTCTTGGTTGTGTTTGGTATATTGTGAACTTGTTAAGATGGCGCCTGTTTTTCACATTTCAATTGTGTCTGTTCTTTATGTTCACAGGGCATGTGGGGACAGCCACTGCCTGTCATGTGACCAAGGCCGAATTATGCCAAAAAGTGTCGAGTTCATGCTGCCCAAAATAAACTCCTGCAAATTTTCTCCGCAATTGCCTTGAATGAGCGCCTTATTTGGAATTTTATGTTGGCAAGCATGCTCTATCACCCTATGGAAAGGTTTCTGCAGATATATATATATATATATTAGTCCCAAACACCCGTGTTAATGCATCAAAAATGAGCTCCGACAGCTCGGGTTCACAATGCATGAGCAGTTTGTCAGGGCGTGACTTCTCAGTAACTCGTTTCGGACGAAGAAGCGGCCTTTTTCACTATATATATATATATATATATATATATATATATATATATATCAAAGCTTCCAAAATGCGGAGCACTCTCGGGAGGTTATTTCATAGTTTTTCATTCGAGCATCGAAGTTAGAGCAAATGCATTTCGGCGTTTAGCCTTCCTCAGTGCTCATCAGTCACAGCTCTAAACACAAAGCACGTTTAAATATAACCACAGATGATTTCATTGGTGAAGCACTTATTCATGGCCAGTGACGAGGGACTGCTCAAATTCACGGTGTAATCCTGAACTCTGTGGCTGCCATGTCTGCATGTGATTTACAGCCTGATAGCAAATACCAAGTTATGTTTAAACGGCTGCATTTCGTTTTTTAGAAAGTCATATTTGCCAAATGTCACTTACATGCAGCATGATTGATGCCGTCCTTCGTGAACCAAGCCTGTGCCTCTTCATATTGCTCGTGCCATGTTGCCATCCCTCGCCGTGCCAAGGCTTCAGAAAATATTAAGCATTCCTGTAGGTAAAGTATAGATTACTTCGATCCTTCAATTATATAATTGACAGCCCAGCTGGCAGGAAGATTTGCATTTTCTTTGTCCTCGGCGGTTCAAGCAGAAATACATCACGCTCCAGGTTCCACCCAACTGCTGAACTCTTATTCGACGGGTGCTAATCTCCGCCATCGTGAGGGTGAAATCACGAAAAATATCAAAGCTTCCAAAATGCGGAGCACTCTCGGGAGGTTATTTCATAGTTCTTTATTTGAGCATCGAAGTTAGAGCAAATGCATTTCGGCATTTAGCCTTCCTCAGTGCTCATCAGTCACAGCTCTAAACACATAGCACGTTTAAATATAACCACAGATGATTTCATTGGTGAAGCACTTATTCATGGCCAGTGACGAGGGACTGCTCAAATTCACGGTGTAATCCTGAACTCTGTGGCTGCCATGTCTGCATGTGATTTACAGCCTGATCGCAAATACCAAGTTATGTTTAAACGGCTGCATTTCGTTTTTTAGAAAGTCATATTTGCCAAATGTCACTTACATGCAGCATGATTGATGCCGTCCTTCGTGAACCAAGCCTGTGCCTCTTCATATTGCTCGTGCCATGTTGCCATCCCTCGCCGTGCCAAGGCTTCAGAAAATATTAAGCATTCCTGTAGGTAAAGTATAGATTACTTCGATCCTTCAATTATATAATTGACAGCCCAGCTGGCAGGAAGATTTGCATTTTCTTTGTCCTCGGCGGTTCAAGCAGAAATACATCACGCTCCAGGTTCCACCCAACTGCTGAACTCTTATTCGACGGGTGCTAATCTCCGCCATCGTGAGGGTGAAATCACGAAAAATATCAAAGCTTCCAAAATGCGGAGCACTCTCGGGAGGTTATTTCATAGTTCTTTATTCGAGCATCGAAGTTAGAGCAAATGCATTTCGGCGTTTATCCTTCCTCAGTGCTCATCAGTCACAGCTCTAAACACATAGCACGTTTAAAAAACGAAATGCAGCCGTTTAAACATAACTTGGTATTTGCTATCAGGCTGTAAATCACATGCAGACATGGCAGCCACAGAGTTCAGGATTACACCATGAATTTGAGCAGTCCCTCGTCACTGGCCATGAATAAGTGCTTCACCAATGAAATCATCTGTGGTTATATTTAAACGTGCTATGTGTTTAGAGCTGTGACTGATGAGCTCCGCATTTTGGAAGCTTTGATATTTTTCGTGATTTCACCCTCACGATGGCGGAGATTAGCACCCGTCGAATAAGAGTTCAGCAGTTGGGTGGAACCTGGAGCGTAATATATATATACATATATATATATATATATATATATATATATATATATATATATATATATATATATATATATATATATATATATATATATACGCTCCAAATTCCTTAATATATAAAGAATACAAGCACTCACGGGTAGCGTGGCAGCGGGTCTTTATTTCCAGAACAGACACGTTTCGGCGATCTGCCTTCCTCGGTGTTCACGGCACACCGTAACCGCCATTTTTTTATATGCATCATAGTGTGTCAAACAATTAGACATAGACAGAGGACAGCGTGAAATGTCGACGGAGTTACTTGCGCCATCTTGTAATGTAGCTGTATCCATTGTATGGAATATACTTGTACAATCCGCGGTACACAATTTTCAAATTATCAATTCATTGGTTATTTTAAGCATATACGCACAATAGTCACTTTCAATAAAATGATCTCCGCACATATCAGGACATAAATTCAAAGTCCCTCAATGAATGTATTGCATCAAGTAAGCATGGCAGCAACTCCACCCATATCCATAATAATGCCGTGTATCGGCACTGCACTTCATCATGCCGTGTATCGGCTTTCGCTAGCTGTCAAAATTTTTTTTTTTTTTAAATGTATCTAGTCTAAACCCATGTAGCAAAGGGGTAATTGAAATAGCTTAACACAGCGATTACTGCAATCTAAAGACAAAATCCATATACTCCCACTTATATTACCAGACTGTCATGTTAAGTTCCCAAATGTACTGACAACTCTTCATTGCTGTTAAGACCGGACGGAAACTTGGACTGAAGGTCAATAATGTAACGTGATTCTAACCTTCGTAGTTTCTTCAGGCGGTCACCACCTCTAATGTTTTCTGGAACATAGTCTAAGCCAAAAAACTGTAAAACATTTTTACTATTAGGATGTTTTTCGTCATAATGTCTCGCTACAGGATATGAAGCATCTCCTTTCATTATAGCCCTCCTGTGTTCAAGTATTCGAATTTTTAAAGAATGAATTGTGCTGCCTATGTACAGTAGGACGCACGGGCAAACGAGGCAATAGACTGCATAGGGGGTACTGCAAGTTAAAAACTTTTTGATAGGTCTTTTCAGATTGACATTAGGTACTGAGTAGGTTAAGACTCTCTGGCTATTGGAACAAGCCTTACACTTCCCACACGGAAAGAAACCTTGCATGTGTTTCAAAGTACCCTGCTGTGATGGTTGTTTTGTTAGATGGCTACTGACTAGCCTATCCTTTAATGACCTGGCCTTTTTAAAGGTTATCATCGGATAGTTGGGAATGTCCTCCCCTATGATTGCATCACTTTTTAAAATATGCCAATTTTTCTTTAACATTTGTTTCAAAAGATTAGCCTCTGCAGAATATGTGGTGATCATTCTGAATTTACCTTCATGTAAGTCGACGGACTCTTTTCTTATTTCTGTCTTGTTTTCAAGCAATTGTTGTCTAGGGATCCCCCTGACTTTCTTTAGTGTTTTATCTAGTAATGCCTGTCCATAGCCCCTTATTCGGAATCTGGATACACATTCCCTGGCTGCTAGTTCAAAATCACAGGCTCTGGAGCTGTTCCGTTTTAATCTTAAAAGCTCCCCATAAGGTATACTTTGGATTAATTTAGGGGGGTGATTGCTGGTCGCAAAGAGGATCGAATTACCCGCTGTATCCTTACGATGAAGAGCAGTTTCTAGCTTACCTTCTGAAATAAACACCTTCAAATCCAGATAGACCACTGCCACTGGACTTACTGTACCTGAAAAGTGTAAATTGAGGTTATTATCATTCAGATTCTCTATGTAACCTTCCGCTGACTCAATAGTTCCCTCCCAGACAATAAACAGGTCATCGATATATCGATACCATGCTTTTACCTGGCCTGTCATTTCTCCTCTCTCGTAGGTTTTGGGCACCTGCTCCTCCCACCAGCCCACCAACAAGTTGGCGTAGCTGGGGGCGAAACAGGTGCCCATCGCAGTCCCTGAGATCTGTTTGTAATACTGATCTCCAAAGACAAAAATGTTGTGAGAGAGGCAAAAGCTTGTGAATTCTATCAGCATAGAATTGTGTTCCGCAAATCTCAGTTGTCGTCTGTTAAGAAAAAATTGGACAGCTTTTATACCATCTTCATGTTTTATACATGTGTATAAACTGGTGATATCCAATACCATCAGTATATACTTGGAGTCCCAAATTAGACTGTTCAGTTTACTCAAAAAGTCTTTCGTGTCTCTCACGTATGATTCTAATTGTAACACGAATGGGAACAGAAAGTGGTCGATAAACATAGACATATGTTCTGTTAAACTGCCTTGCGAGGAAACTATAGGTCTGCCCGGTGGCCTTTCCTTATCCTTATGGATTTTAGGAATATGATAAAATGTTGCCACCAGTGGAGTGGTGTTTCTTAAAAATAAGTTTTCCTCCGTCCCCGGCATTGATTTATCATACCATTTTCTGATCAAAGTCTCGTAACTGTAAACACTTGCTTGATAGAGCTCTCGAGAGGATTTTATGTAGTGATTGCTATCAGACAGTTGACTCAGGGCTTCACCACAGTATTGTTCCCTGGTTTGTAGCACTATGTTACCGCCTTTATCAGAAGGCTTGATTATAATTGATGTATCTTGCAATAGACCATCTAGAGCTTGCTTCTCCTCTTTAGTCAAGTTTTCACAAGTATTGCGTCTCTGATTACTGCATCTGAGTTTCAATAAATCCTTGACCATTGTGTCTGAAAATGTGTCTATGGCATCAAAAGGCATTTGTGGTACGAATGTAGATTTTAATTTAAAAGGACTTACTTCCGATTCTTGTTCAATGCCCACAGCTATTGCCCTTTCAAAGTGCAGTGCCGATACACGGCATTATTATGGATATGGGTGGAGTTGCTGCCATGCTTACTTGATGCAACACATTCATTGAGGGACTTAGAATTTATGTCCTGATATGTGCGGAGATCATTTTATTGAAAGTGACTATTGTGCGTATATGCTTAAAATAACCAATGAATTGATAATTTGAAAATTGTGTACCGCGGATTGTACAAGTATATTCCATACAATGGATACAGCTACATTACAAGATGGTGCAAGTAACTCCGTCGACATTTCACGCTGTCCTCTGTCTATGTCTAATTGTTTGACACACTATGATGCATATAAAAAAATGGCGGTTACGGTGTGCCGTGAACACCGAGGAAGGCAGATCGCCGAAACGCGTCTGTTCTGGAAATAAAGACCCGCTGCCACGCTACCCGTGAGTGCTTGTATTCTTTATATATTAAGGAATTTGGAGCGTTAATATTGTGCGGCAGGCACCGCCGCACTCACAGCACCCGACCGCGAGTGACTCGTTTTTGGTGCAACTGGAGCAGATATATATATATATATATATATATATATATATATATATATATATACATACACATGGGACGGTGGGAGGAGCAGGCTCTCATGGGTACTTTCTCCAAAACATACGAACAACATGTGTTGCACTGGTTTAGATGCATTGATGACGTGTTTGGAAAGGTGACCAAGAAAGTGTTGAAATATTTATATCTGAACTCAACAACAATAACATCAATCTTAGGTTCACTGCACACATAAGTCCATCAAAAGTTGCATTTTTAGACACTACCATTTATGTATTTAACAACCAGTTGGAATCCACTTTATATAGGAAACCAACCGCAGGCAATGCTACACTCCATGCCTCTAGCTCTCATCCTAATCATCTCATCAGAAGTATCCCCTACGGGGAACTCCTTAGAATTAAGCGTATATGCAGCACTAAGGAGGAATACATGAGTTGTTCCCAGCAGTCACTAGCCAGATTTAAGGCTAGGGGGTATAGTGACACCATCCTCCAACAAGCCTCAGACAAGGCCGCTCTCAAATCTAGGCAATCCCTTCTCAGTACCAACATGAGAACTGAGGCAGCTACCCGCATATCTGATCAACCAGACAGCAACGCACCCCGTTTAATCACCACATACAATCAACAACACAAACAACTCAGGGCTATAATTAACAACCACTGGCAATACTCAAAACTGACGCAGTCTTGGCACCTAGACTTTCGACCGCACCTAACATTACTTTCAGACGAGCGGTCTCAATGACAAATCAATTGGTCAGCAATAATCCTGAATGCACAACCAAAGGGACGTGGTTGAAACCTGCCAAGGGTTTATTTAAATGTACGTCCTGCAGGACTTGTAAATTTGGAGTCAACAAAACTCATTACAGTACTCCATTTAGCTCTGCTCCAATCCAAATAGGTGGTCACTATACTTGCCACACAGAATATGCGGTCTATGTTCTCACTTGTAGTTGTGGCCTCCATTACATTGGCAGCACTAAACTCCAGGTGCATGCTCGAATTCTGCAGCACCTAAGAGCCATCGTCAACAACGATGCCAGCTACCCGGTGGCACGACATTTTAAAATCACGCATCATAATGATCTCAGCTGCCTCACATATTTTGTCATTGATGCCATCCCCAAAGTCAAACGAGGGGGCAACCGAGAACGCATGTTGAGACAACTCGAGACTCGACTTATAATTGAACTAGATAGTAAAACCCCTTTTGGACTCAATACCACTGAAGACCTACATAATTTTTTATAAGTTGCAATCCCTAAATTTATCATATTGTTCCAACTCTGATAACCTCTTAGCCACGATCAATCATACTTTTACCATTGTATCGGCTTATCTATGCCTCGCATAGACACTAGTTTTTTTTTAAATTCTTGTTATAGCACTTACCAAATATTTTAAATAACATAACTTTATAGACAATTAATTCTTATGAGGTTTTTGTATTTAATCTATTTAACTGTGTGTATAAGTCTTATAATGTAACCAATTTAATAATATTTTGCACATTCTGTGCACTTAGCACTTTATAGCCAAATTTGAACTATCAAACATTCGCACTTTCTCTCATTGGGACCAATCTTGTGTGATATTGTTTACTAAATGGCTCAACATGGAATAACAAATAATGCTTTTACCTGCAACTTTTATCCATCCTATATTTATATCTGTGAATGAATCAGCCGTTTATTCAGTTATTATCATCAACAACACATTTATGCATTTGACAGTTGAGATAGAACGTGTGTCCTATTCTCGTGTTGGGAAGGCACCCGCCTTAAGAGTTCGGCAGCGGCTGGTGGGACTTGAGCTGCAAATAAATATATATATATATTGGCCAATCGTATCTGCAATTGGAAGCCCATCTCTAGGTACCTGTATTCTTTTTTGCAAACCTTTGTCCAAGCCCTCCCAGCCTACATCCAGGACACCAGGGATTTTTTAAATAAAGTCTCTGGTGTGCGCTGGAAGGAGACCGATCACCTGATGACATTAGATGCCACTAGCACATATACGAGCACATCTCATGAAAATGGTCTCCGTGCAACTCTACATTACCTGAACACACGTCCTATCAGCTTGTATCAACATTCAGGAATGTTGATGGAAATGTGCAGGTTATGCCTAACAAACAACTATTTCATGTTTAGAGGGTAGACATACAGGCAGCTTCAAGGCACGGCGATGGGCACCTGCTTCACCCCCAGCTATGCTAATTTGCATATGGGCTGGTGGGTGGAGCGGGTGCTCAAAGTCCAGTTTGCCAAAGAATGCAACGACAATATTGTAACATGGACCCGGTTCATAGATTACCTATTTGTGATCTGAGACGGGTCCATGGAAACTGCAAAGAGGTTTGCATGTGATATCAATACCAATGATCTAAATCTAAGATTCACAGATCGTATCAGCAAGACATCAGTGGCATTTCTTGACCTGGAGGTGTATGTTGAGAAAGGTGAGATTCAAACCAGAACTTTCAGGAAGCCCACAGCAGGGAACACAATCCTGCATGCTGGGAGCTTTCATCCTCAGAGGCTCAAAATGAGTATTCCTTATGCTGAGCATCTGAGGATGAAACGCAACTGCAGTGAGGCTCAGGCCCTATTGGAGGCACAAAATTCCCTAACTAAGAGATTTGTCGAGAGAGGCTACAATTCTGTCATTCTGGATCAAGCCAGAAAGAAAGTGTCCTCTATAGACAGACATACACTTCTAAAACCAGATAATGAGAAGATCAAAGTTAAGAAGTCTGGGGCAGGGAATCAGATAAGGATGATCACGGGATACAGTGCCTACCAGTCTAAAGTGAGAGTCTGTGTAGGCACTGGCATATAGTACAACGAGACCTGGTACTTAGTGAGGTGGTATCGCGTAAGCCAATGATCACCTTTAAGAGAGCAAAATCAATGAGAGCCGACCTGGTGGTCAACAATCCTGAAGTTAGCAAAAAATCTAGCTGGTTGCAAAGTGTTCCGGAATTTCATAGATGCTTCAAATGTAAAGCATGTAAGATTGGACGCAACGAGAAACAAGTGATGTCACCATTAATGTACAACCCATGGAAAATCAGACAATTTATGAACTGTAGATGCAAATATGTTGTTTATATTTTGCAATGTACATGTCCACAGATGTACGTAGGCAGTACCATCCACATGGTCCACATTCGCATTTTACAGCATCTACGGACTGTTAAGAATAATGATAAGAATTATGTGGTGGCCCGTCAACTTAAATGAAATACATAAAGGGAACCTAGATGAGCTGTCCTACTTTGCCATTGACCAAGTACCCAAACGGAAAAGAGAAAGGGATAGAGAGGGTAGACTTCGTCAATTAGAGTCTAAGTATATCATGCTATTCAACACAAAAACGCCAAATGGACTAAACGCTGAAGATTTGTATGTCCATTTATGCTAATCCAGTGATGCCTCTCTCAGATTTTAATAGCTGCTTAGCAGAGTTATATTTTATGTTGACAGGCAGACATTGAGTAGGGGAAATGTTACTAATGAGATCATTAAATTGAAAATTGTTAATGTTATGATACATTACACCCACGAAGATGGAAACAAAAATGGATGTCTTGCAGTTTTAAGTTCCAATATTATTTAATTTTACAATAGGAAGACTAGGTAGGGTCATTTGAGATTGCTGTCTCTGTGGTCCTTTTAGTGATAAACACAACTGGTCTTTTAGGATAAATAACAAGTACTGTGATGCACTAGCACTTTGATACGGAAAGCTAATTTGCCCAATCCATGAATGCCAGTATAACAGGAAATTGGTAGCACTTGCACCAGCACTTGTAATATTGGCAGATGTAAGAAATGTTAGAGTAGAAAATTAGTACTGTAATGCACTAGCACTATGTAGGACTTGGCCCTTTTTCCCTCATTTGTTTTCGTTTTTAGTGTTGCTGCAGATTCAGGGAGCCATTTTAGCTACCCCTGAAACTTCTGTCTGAGGGCCTGGAGCACAAAATGGTGGCCACCTGTGACATCACCAGCATCCACTGGAACCTGCTGGAACCGGCGTCGAGAGAGGGCGCCGTCAGAGGTCGTGAGGAATACCAGAGGTCGAGGAGGAAGTCACCCGAGGTCGAGTGAGCGGCGTCATCGGAGGAGTGAAGTCCGCCCTCCGGAGTCGTCGGAGACCGAGGTGAGGTGCACCGGAGGTCGGGAGTGAGGATCGCACTCCGGAGTCGCCGGAACCTGAGAGAATCGTGCCGGGGGTCGGGAGTGGAGGTCGCACTCCGGAGTCGCCGGAAACCTGTGAGGAGCACCGGAGGTCGGGAGTGAGGATCGCACCCCGGAGCCGCCGGAAGTCGACATCGAGGCAAGGCCGGCCGACGTCATCGAAGCCGAGGTCGCCATCGGACCGGAGCCGCCCGAAGTCGATATCGAGTAAGACTGCCCGACGCCATCGAATCGGAGGTCGAGATCGAACCGAGGCCGCTGACATCGAGACCGGATCCGCCTGCCGGCGTCGTCAAAGAACTGACATTGTGCCGAGGCCGCCGACATCGAGCTGGAACCGCCTCACGGCATCGATACGACTCCAGCGGCGTCGGAGCATCAGAAAAAGGGCAGTAAGTGGAGTAGAGGGCGCCTAAGGCCCTGTGGAGACCTGAGAGACTGCTCTAAGGGGCTAGGGAGGTGCTGGAACCAACCTGACTGGGCCAGGGGTGAACTGGGACTAATCTAGAGAAGTTGTGTGGAGAGAGAGAGCCAGGTCTCTGGTATTTTCCCCCTTTATCTACCTCAGTTTAGGCCTCAGCCTTGACCAAGCCAGGGAGTAGACACCCCCAAGCCTTCCACATCCCCACAAGCTGTGCCTGGGCCAAATCAGCCCTTAGGAATTCAAAAGTGATCTGATTCCATGAGTGTCACTGTCAGCTTTTAAGTATTTATTAGGGGCACTGTATTTATTGTATTTAACCTATTTATTGTTCCACTGTATTTATTGGTCCACAGTATTTATTGATGCACAATATTTATTGGTTTACAGTATTTATGGCCTCAGAATATTTAATTGTCTGTATGTATTGCACTTATATTTATGCCTTCTTTATTTATGATCACCCCTATTTATTGAATCATTAAGCCAGTATTTATTTGTCCTGCACTTTCTAAAAAGTTTGTATATTGTGATTGTTATTTATTTTCTCCAATCAGCAACTAAGAGAAAAAGCAGATAAAGAAAGTTATTTTCATAATTTTTACGGTGTAGAGTCGTTTTTGGAACGGATGCACGCATGGTTATTGTTTGGGTATGTTGTATGCTTAGCACGGAGCCTGATTCCTGACCACTCGAGCCAAGCTACCACAGTGTGTCCGGAAGACCACCACCACCCCTTCTAGTGTGGGAGTGGGTTTCCAACATAAATTGGTGTTCAGTGGTGGGATAGAGCTGTGCCTACGCATACTCAACAATAACTGTGGGTAGTCCATAGGCCTACACCGGGAGTTTTCTCAAGAGCAGCCTTCCTAATTGTGGGTTTTTGTTTTTTCCAAATTTACTCTGGTGGTGGGAGGAGGTATTATTAAAGGTACCCCCCTGCATAGTTACTGCACAAAACCTGTCCTCTAACCTGAGTGGGCGAGATGGAGTTTGTACTAGAAAATCTAGAAACGTACACTGTGGCCCAACTCAGGGAGTTTTGCCAGCGGGAGGGGGTGTATTGTCCCCCAGGAGCAAAGAAGGGTGCACTCCAAACCAACTTAAGGGCTTGGGGGGAGGCACGCCGAGAAAGCAAGGCTGAGGAGGAGGACAGGGATAGAGAGCCCGACAGTGAGGGAGCTGGTTTGTACCAACCGGAGGTGGGGAACCTGTCAGCGGGGCCCAGGACACTTTCCAGGAAGGGCAGCAGTGCCTCTAGCGGTGGCTTGTCTAAAGTGGAGTTAACAGACCGGAGGGAGAAAAGACAGCTCACATGGGACTTAGCAAGGCTGGAGAAAGAGATGGAGGAGAGAAGGATGGCGCACGAGCTTCAGATGAGGGAGTTGGAGCTGCGTGCCCTCCAGATGAGTGTGTCCAGCGAGGACACTGGTGGCAGCATACCGGAAGCTCCACAGGAGCTAGAAGTTTATTTACCCCAGGATGACATCACCAGGGTGTCTGAGGAGGCATTGGGGTGGGAACCTGAAGGGGGTAGTGCAGGGATCTCTCAACCCAGCGAGGTGAGAGAAGTGGCAGATAGCCCAGCTAGGTCCCAGGGAGAGAGGGTTGTAGGGCCTCACGACCTATCTGTAGGAAGGCGTGAGACGGGGAGGTGTCCCGAGGTGCCCCAACCGAAGTCTCAGGGCCTGGAGAGTTCCGCAAGGGAGCCCCAGGTTGGTAGCCTAGGCTGTCCCGATGTGCCCTCCAGTGCAGGGGAGCCCCTAGTGTCAGGAGGACCCAGGGCAACTGTAACCAGCGCGCCTGAGGTTCTGGGGTTAGCCCAGTTTCAGGGTTTAGGTCCTGGGCTGGGATGCCAGGCTCAGGGGTTGCCTGACCTGGCGGGTGGGGCCTCTGTTAACCGGGTCCCCCCGAAATTGACTTCCAGGGGTACTTTTCCCGTTAGGAGGGTGCTGAAATCTGGAAGGGGGTGCAGAGGGAGGAAGGTCTCGCCTCGGGCACCGACTCAGCCTAAGGGTTTAGACCCTAGGTTGAAGGATCAGTTGAGGGGTCACGGCCCTAGACTGAGGAGGAAGTGTTGGTCTGAGGGTGCCTCGCAGGGTAGGGTGAGGAACCCCAGAAGGAGAGTTAGGGGGAGGAGAGCCTCGCCCCTGAAGGCTGGTCAGCCTAAGGGTGTGAACCCCAGGAGGAAGGACCAGAGGCAGTTTAGGACTGCAAGGAGGAGGACCGGAGTGGTCAACGGGCACTACAGGCCTGGGGCTACTGCCCCCCACTCCACGAGATCACCCGGGCCAGAGACATCTGGACAGCCCAGGGGCCGGTCCTGGCCACAACTAGCTAGGGAGCCCCAGTGGGGTGGTTTTGTTGGTCCAGGGAGGCTTGTTAGGGAACCATTGGGTTCCAGAGCGGAGGAGAACTTGCGGGTGCTCCTGCCGTTGCGGGCCTGCGTCCACCTTTTCTCGCCCCAAGCAGGGAAGACCATCAAGGCATTGATCGGTCTACCCTGGCTTTTGGCTGGAAGGGGGTTATGTAGGACTTGGCCCTTTTTCCCTCATTTGTTTTCGTTTTTAGTGTTGCTGCAGATTCAGGGAGCCATTTTAGCTACCCCTGAAACTTCTGTCTGAGGGCCTGGAGCACAAAATGGTGGCCACCTGTGACATCACCAGCATCCACTGGAACCTGCTAGCACCTTCCAGAACATTCCAGAACCCTGTGACAGTTGGAGGCGGTTTAGAATGTTGGGAAGCTAAGAGAGAGAGTTGGCAGTTGGAGCTGGCAGTTGGCACCTGACTGGTGAGGAGTGAGCAGCAAAAACTTGAAGGAGGAAGGAGTGAAGCAGCAGGGGTGGAAACTTGTGCCTGGAGTGGGGTCCATAAACCCACCCTTGATACTAGTCCCTACTGACGGAGCCCAGCCTAGAGCCCTGTGTGGGAAGAAGTCAGAAAAACCATCCTGAGGACCTGGACAGCAGGAACAGGCCTTAGAAACAAGAGAACAGCAAGATCCTGACCTGGAAGCTGGTTTCCCTGAAGTCCGACGTCGAGTAGCCTAAGACCTGGAGCCCGAGGTGGAGAAGCGGCGCTGACTGGAAAAGCAGACGTCGTACCCGGAGCCGCCAGAGGTCGAGAGAGGGCGCCGTCAGAGGTCGTGAGGAATACCAGAGGTCGAGGAGGAAGTCACCCGAGGTCGAGTGAGCGGCGTCATCGGAGGAGTGAAGTCCGCCCTCCGGAGTCGTCGGAGACCGAGGTGAGGTGCACCGGAGGTCGGGAGTGAGGATCGCACTCCGGAGTCGCCGGAACCTGAGAGAATCGTGCCGGGGGTCGGGAGTGGAGGTCGCACTCCGGAGTCGCCGGAAACCTGTGAGGAGCACCGGAGGTCGGGAGTGAGGATCGCACCCCGGAGCCGCCGGAAGTCGACATCGAGGCAAGGCCGGCCGACGTCATCGAAGCCGAGGTCGCCATCGGACCGGAGCCGCCCGAAGTCGATATCGAGTAAGACTGCCCGACGCCATCGAATCGGAGGTCGAGATCGAACCGAGGCCGCTGACATCGAGACCGGATCCGCCTGCCGGCGTCGTCAAAGAACTGACATTGTGCCGAGGCCGCCGACATCGAGCTGGAACCGCCTCACGGCATCGATACGACTCCAGCGGCGTCGGAGCATCAGAAAAAGGGCAGTAAGTGGAGTAGAGGGCGCCTAAGGCCCTGTGGAGACCTGAGAGACTGCTCTAAGGGGCTAGGGAGGTGCTGGAACCAACCTGACTGTGCCAGGGGTGAACTGGGACTAATCTAGAGAAGTTGTGTGGAGAGAGAGAGCCAGGTCTCTGGTATTTTCCCCCTTTATCTACCTCAGTTTAGGCCTCAGCCTTGACCAAGCCAGGGAGTAGACACCCCCAAGCCTTCCACATCCCCACAAGCTGTGCCTGGGCCAAATCAGCCCTTAGGAATTCAAAAGTGATCTGATTCCATGAGTGTCACTGTCAGCTTTTAAGTATTTATTAGGGGCACTGTATTTATTGTATTTAACCTATTTATTGTTCCACTGTATTTATTGGTCCACAGTATTTATTGATGCACAATATTTATTGGTTTACAGTATTTATGGCCTCAGAATATTTAATTGTCTGTATGTATTGCACTTGTATTTATGCCTTCTTTATTTATGATCACCCCTATTTATTGAATCATTAAGCCAGTATTTATTTGTCCTGCACTTTCTAAAAAGTTTGTATATTGTGATTGTTATTTATTTTCTCCAATCAGCAACTAAGAGAAAAAGCAGATAAAGAAAGTTATTTTCATAATTTTTACGGTGTAGAGTCGTTTTTGGAACGGATGCACGCATGGTTATTGTTTGGGTATGTTGTATGCTTAGCACGGAGCCTGATTCCTGACCACTCGAGCCAAGCTACCACAGTGTGTCCGGAAGACCACCACCACCCCTTCTAGTGTGGGAGTGGGTTTCCAACACACTTTATTGCGTAAATTTGCACTAATTTGACCAGAAAACAACATGTATTAGACTGTGTATATAGGCCTCAGGCACCGCTATTCATTTAAATTCTTAGAAATACTTTTATGTGCATTTTTAAGAAATGTTGTGGGTTTTTATAAAAGTTATTTTACAAAATCTCTCATTTTAGATCATGGTAAATAGCATCCACCAAGAAAATTGAATAAATGTCCTCAAGAAAATATTGAAAAACTGTATATATGAATATTAGATTGACATCCAAACTCCGTGGGGTATGAGGGTTCGACAACTGGAGCCGTCATAAACATAACTTTGTCCTTTCATGCATTACAGTATGAAGCAGTTGTATGTTGGGTTTTAGATGCTTTTTTAATAAGGAAAGTTTCTTTATCATTATTATTGAACATTATATTGCATGACGATTCATGATTTTTAAATGATAATGCAATGCTCTTTGCAAGATTAATTGTATAGAGATTGATGCACACAATACAATTGGATAAGTGCCCCCAGTGTGAGGTTTTAACATAGGCTTACGGGCACTTCCCTGATATTGGACTTTTTAATGTGTGCACAGAACTTTGAAAGAAACTCATGAATGAACTAGAGATAATTAATGAACTCTTGCACTTTTTTTTTACAATCCAACGTTGTAAATAGTCAAATGTATATTTAAACTGCCAACTGCTTTTATGAATTTATAATGAATTACAATGCACTGGATTATTTATGAACACTTTGCCTACAATTATCAAGCACACCAATGTAAATATTGAAACTAAAAAAGTGACTAACTTGTGAGATGTGCCGATAAGAAAGCCTGTCTTCACATTTTATGGAAAATGTTCCGATCATGTGACCGGGTTACTCTGCTGGCTTTTAATTTAAATGCGCGCTAAACAGGAAGTGATCACTGTGTCACAGCGTAGTTGTGGAATGAATACTTTATTGCCAGAAACCTTCCCGTGTCGGTGTCCGGTTCATTGTGTGAGGAATCGGATGTGGTATATTTATATTCAGGCTCATGCTTTTTATATTCTATTTGCAATACTTACACTTGACCCAGTAAGGCATTTAAGCAGAGATTCGAGGATCCTTATCTTTGGGATCATAATGAGATTATTACTAATATGGTTTGCTCATTATATCTATGATATTACATTTAAACACGATTTCATGTTTTATCGATGTTTAGAAAAGAGACTGACCGGTGTATTTCACAATTGATATATGTACAATATTTTGTGTCAGCTTATCACTGGTTTGTACACAGCAAATTTAAAAACAAGGCGGGCCGTATCTGGCTATCTGTGAGCAAGGACATTCCCGTCCGAAACGCGTCAGATTGCAGCTCTTTAAATAAATTACATCAGTGCCTATACCTGGAGGATTTGTGTAGTCCCTGTTCGCTGGTCAGTTTGAGGAAGTGCGGAGATTTCGTTTGTTGTTTGTGTGTGTGTGTATATATATATATATATATATATATATATATATGTGTGTATATAAAATATACACACATATATACGCACATATATCTATCTCTATATTTTTTTGAAGATTTTTTTTTTTTACAATATAATTTCAGACAACTAAACTTGTCAGGCCTTCCTAAATGATTCTAGCAAGATTTATTATAGTACAAATGTTCTACCCCAGGTGTTTGTTAAAAGGGTAATCAAAACAAAAAATATTGGCTACAAAGATAAACTGTGAGGCTTCATGTACCACTTGGATGTATGCAAATTTTAACCCAGTGCTATAACAATCTACCTTTAAAGGCATATTGATTTTACATATGCGTTTCATAATAAATAAATCTGGCCTACTACTTTTCTTAATAAACAGATAATGGCGTTTATTATTGGCTTGTTACACTAACCCGCTCAGAACCACTGAACTGAGCAGAAGCTGTCTCACGAGGCACTTATTTAGTACACTGTAATAAAATTAGAAGTATGCTCAAAATTATAGTTTTCAAAGCATTATAAAATCCCTAAGAGGGCCAAATAAGGATTACAATAGTGCAAATCTTCTGTAGAGGGGGTCACCAGCACCCAATTCCAGGCCTGCTATGGCAAGCGTCTCCTTGTCCTCTCAAGCATTTGAGGTACAGCTCTCAACGCGCGACCATCACACCCCAGGGGTGGGGTGTGGTTCTGTAGATCACTCTAACCCACACTGACCCTTCCCAGCAGATCAGGGGGCCTTGCCCTGACCGTGCCTTTGCCATTGCGTCAGAAACCCAACCCCGCCTAACCACGACCGGCTCGTACCGCACGCGCTCTCTAATAACACGGCAGTGTTCAAAAACGAAATATTTGAATTACAAAAATAGCGATGGTAGAAAAAAGAAGTCCGCCAGTAAAGAATAAGAAGCTTGTTGGTAAACAATAACGATATGACATAAAATATACACGCTGAACACGTGTTTTTATTACTAAATAATAAACGTCTAGAAGAAGTATGCTGTGGAGTATTACGAATGGAACATGCTATGGGCACCTCCTATTTATTTATGCTCTGATTATTTCTGAGAGGAAAGTTCTTATCTTAGACAGACTTTGTTCTCACATAGAGGCGTGCCCCCGCTTCCCCCAGCTCAGGGGTCCCGCCCTAAGGCGGGGCGTGCAGGCGCTGACGAACTGGAACTCCCCGAACACAAAACCCCCCTGAGTAACGCACCTGAAACGTGAAACCAATATTACTGCTTTGCAACATTTTTCGTGATTTAAAAACGTTCAAAGCGTTATCGCTTATGCCAGGCATTAGTGTTGTTACATCATGCAGGGGTTTAGTGCATTTGAAATTTTCTAGTTGTCGGCTTAAACCTATTTTTTGTAACAAATGTGATAATTGGGGACCAGCGAAGTATGACAGTCTCTCAAAAATGACGAGAACAAGCCCTGCTTTGTTAGCAAAAGATGCTTCCATCATTTGTGTTGCGGTCGATCATCCCATGGTTTTAGTCGCGGCAGCAGATCGCCCCCTAGAGGGTAGATTACGGCAGCTTTACCTTAAAGGACATCTCAACCTGATACCTTTCTTTTGATAATAAGTGTTCATCTTCGCGAGCATCTTGATTTCTTTTCTTCTAGCCCTTGAGAGGTTTAAAAAAACACTTTGTGTGGCGCCACTTAACTTCAGAAGTATCTGGTTCTAACTCCAACCTGGGTGTCACTAGTGCTGACCACTGAAAGCCAACAGTGAGAGCCAAGAGCCACTGCTCGTGCCAGCACTAACTGGAGCCGTGCGCGTGCAGAATATCCAGTCTGGCTGGGCGAGACAGAAAGGAGACGGGGAGGGGAGCAAAAAGCCTCACTGCAAATCAAAGGCGCGCGTTTTACATAAAGTGTGACGCGTGCCAATGAAAAGCAGAGGCGGCGCATCCACCCCACTTCCAAAAGAAAACCGGCGACAATAGCGAGACCTAAAAAGGAGAGGAGACAGGAAGGGGGCCTGCTCCTGATAGCAGGAGAGGCTGGGGGTCGCATTACAAAGACTGCCACCCTTTGACTTTCCCCTGCCACAGATAGCTGTTCCTGGTTTGGGGGAGGTGTGAACACCTCCGCCCAGGAAAGGCTTTGTTTCTGGGCTCAAGGAGAGAAGGCTCCCACCCTAGGGGTCCAGAAACATGTCTCGTGGTGGCAGGCTGGTGTGTACCAGTCTGGGAACCCACCACAGGCTTGTCGTTTTTCAGGGGGCATCTCTGAGATGCCCTCTGTGTGCATTTTTCATTAAATCCCACACTGGCATCAGTGTGGTTTAATGTGCTGGGAAGTTTGATACCAAACTTCACAGTTTTCAGTGTTGTCATTAGAGTGCTCTGGAGTTCATAATGACAAGCTCCCAGCACCATATACTTTTAATGGCAGCACTGCACTCACAATGTCTTAGAATGGATTTAGACACTTTAGGGGTACAGGGCTCATGCACCTGTACCCTCACCACTGGTATTAGGCACCCAGCTAGAGGGGTGACTAATCCATGCCAGGTCAGTGAGCTATATGCATGGCACACAGGTATGTGTGCCATGTCGACTATTTACTTTGTTCTGCACCAAAACACACAGCCTGCAAAGGCAGTGTGGGTTTGTGTAAAGGTACATGGCCTCTAAGGGTGGCACAATAGGTGCTGAAGCCCTTAGAGGTCTTCCCTGGTCAGAGTCCCCTGGGTACTGTGGTACCATTTACCAGGGGCTGACCTGTGGCCAGAGATGCCAATTGGGTTAGTTTTGGGGAAAGAACACAGACCCTGGGACCCTGATTGGCAGGGTCCCAGGGCACATCAAGTCAAAGTGGCACAGTAGTCTGGCAAAAAGTGGGGGTTTACTGCAACAGAAACCCACTTTCCTACACATGGGGCATGCAGGGGCTACAGGGCCTAACCGTGGTGTTTGAGGCCTTTAATTCCTGATGTCTCTGGGCCTGACTGGGTCAAGTCCCCCTTTTGCACTTGCATCCAATAGTAGCTGTGGTTGAGCAGTCAAGGCTCCCTCAGGGGTATGGGGTGTAGACACAGGTACGTGACCATGACTCCTAACTCAATAATACAAACAGTGCACACAAAAAAATCAATGTTAAGTCCAATGCTCACTTTTATAGCAAAAAAATGTATTTTGTTTAGAATTCTACACATGCAAAGGTATAAGACATTCTGAAGCAATAACGCAAACTCCCCCTTGTGGTCGGGGCTCTAGTAGTTATCAGGCAAATTCCTGTCCCACCCTCCTTTGTGTGATGTGTTTGTGGTTATTCCCCATTCACTGGTGGCCATATCCAGGGAATGCAAACTAATCGGCTATACTCAAGAATTTCCCTTTGACTATTTAGGAATTAGTCAAAAGTGTCTATGGTGCCACACCACCATTAGAAACCAGTCCCCTGGGGCTCCCAAAGGCCAGTTACAGTTTTACCTGCTCCGGCAGTATAACAGTGTTGAGTGGTGCAGCAAGTGCCCTCTCATCAGGTGCTCAGGAGTCTGAATCCTTTATGGCAAAGTTGGGCCCCTCTCAGAGGCAGCAGCACCTCTCTTCAAACAGCGCTGCTCGTCTGTTTCAGTGATCAGACCTCTGCAGACACAAAAATAAGTTGGTCTCCTCCCCTCCCTTCCCCCGCAGCGGAGGAGGGCAAGTGTGTTCTTGTGTGCAAAAGGGTACGAGGTCCTCGAGGTCTTTGTCAGGTGAAGATCACAACATGCAGACTCAACCCGCTGATCACAGCAGTGTTCCCCCGGTGCAGGGGGCGCCCTGAACCCTAGTCCAAAGTGGTACCGGCAATCCCTCCATACAGGGTTGCCACGGTAAGCACAATCCAGGTGCAGACTCTCCTTATGCCATTGCCCTCACTACGGCGGCCCATCTTAGCTTACAGGGTTGTCGTTTTCAGCAGTCACCAGTCCTGTGCTCCTGGTCCAAAACTAGTTCACCGGTGACCCCCTCTGGCATATGGGGCCGTGTCGGTGTAGCCTGGTGCTTCCAACAGAGTGCTTCCGATATGGCTCAGTACAAGGCGGACCTCTTCTGGCATTTGAAGGTTGCAGAGCCGATACTGCACAAGGGCAATGGTCCGATTGGTGCACAGCCTCACACCTCGCTCAAGGAATCCTCGTGCAGGGCTCCCCACTGGACCTCACTGCCTCCAGTGCTCTCCTCTCCCTCACAGGGCACACTGGTCTTGGTAAGCAGGAAGGCTATTGTGCTCCAAGGCAGGTGGTCTTGGTTTTCATGGGTGATTATCCCCTCACCCACCAGGGAGACTAGCAGGCCTTGGCCCCCAGTCCTGGTCACAGGCAGATGAGTTGCAGAGCTTCCCGTTCTCACACAGCCTGACTGGCTGCTATTCCGATAATCCATTTTTGGGGAATCCACCTTCCTTTCTTAAAGTTCTTTTCCAGACACCAAATGTGACACTTCTCTTTTTCTTCTTTGTTCATGAGAGATGCCTGTCACATCAGGCAAGACGCCGAAGCTGATTGTCCCTCAACACAATTCATAGGAGTTGTAGGAAGCTGGCTCTGTATACACTATACCAAAGAGAGGTATAGTTTGCACAGAGTCCAGTGGAACCCAGAAGGTAGGCAGAGGTAAAGTACATAGGATCTCACTCTCTATTTGAGGTAGTGTGGTCGAGCAGTAAGGCTTTATCAGAGGACAGTGTTAAGCATTTGTTGTACACACTCAGTCAGCAAATGAATTCACACACTCAAAGACTGAACTTCAGACAAATTATTTATGATTAAAATATTATATTCATTATTTTATTTCCTAGAACCAAGCAAGCCTGGCACAGGTAAGTGATAAATACTTTGCAGTAAATATTCAGTTGTAAATCAGTTTGGATTGCAATTGTAAATGTACTTTGATATGATTACAGTAGTGTTACTGATAATGTAATGCTTTTCAGAATACAATACATATACTTTGTATAGGATTTTTAGTAAAATTACAGGTAAGTTACTTTTGAGATTACTTTTCTTACACAGTGTAGTATACCTGGTTACTACACTGGTACATTTCCTATAAACAGGTGAGAAAAATCGTTTTTGTTAGTACAACTTTAAAGAATTTATTTCGATTTTCCAACTCAACACTTAAAAACATGTCATAGAAAACAGTCAATGTTATCCTATGGAGGAAAATAGTGTTATCGGTTTTTAAAGGTAAGCACTTTGTTGTGGGAATTGGTGTTCTGGGGTTAGACTCGGGTGTCCCCCAGGGTCAAGGATGCACACTTTTTACACCCTCAGCGGCACTAGGGCAGCCGGGTGCAGAGTGCTGAGGCCCAGTGTTATCCAATGGGGGATAGAAGACGTCCGGTTGGTGGCTGCTGACGAGCCGGCCACTGGGTTCTGGGAGCAAAGCTCCTGGGCTTTAGCTCAGGGCAAATGGGGGTTTAGGCCAGCACAAAAGTTGCACCCTCATGCGGCACTGGGGCGGCCGGGTGCAGAGTGCTGTTTTGGCGTCGGAAGCCCTGTAGCTTTCAATGGGGAGTCTCTGGTTTGCAAAAGCACTGCAGACTCTGGGACGAAGGTCTTTTGGGTGCGACCACTACTTGGAGAGGTAAGTTTGGATGTTGGGGGTTGGTTAGGCACTGTCGGTTGGGCCACCCAAGGCCGCAGGGTGTCTGGTACAGGGTTGCCTTTTTAGGGTCGGATATTCTTACCAGCTCCTGGTCGCGGTTGGGGGACCGTCTATTTTGAGGCTGCAGGCATCGTCAGGAGGCAGGTCAGGGCTCGCTGGATCTCGGGTCAAGATCACTGGGGAGACCTCCTCTTGGTGTTGGGCCACTTGGGCCGTGGGCATCGGGTGCAGAGTGGTGCACACTCGCGGATCCTTGCAGAGCTGGAATCTGGTGTTTGAACAAATCTGGTGTTCACGGGAGACCGGTTCTTTGGGATTGAAGGCAGGTGGTCCTCCGGGTTTCTCAAGGTTGCTGGCTGCAGTACACACTTAGAATTCGCTGGATCAGGTTGAGGTAGGGACAGGCTGGTAGGGCTGGGCCAAGTCAGTGGGCGTCCCCCTCTTGTTAGCTTCGGCACAGCTGTTCGGTCCTTTTTCTTCTTTTCTTCTTGCAGGTTCTTGTCTGAAGAAGAAAGGTTCAGGGGTGCCCCTAAATACTAGATTTTGGGGGTGTTACAGGAAGGTGAAAGGTTGGGTCCCTTCCCCGGGGTGGGTACACCCCCTAGTATGCCACCCTCTAGTGGGAGGGGGCATAAGTCTTTTCCTGGTAAGCTGGGTCCCCCCATCTGCAAGACTGAGAGTTGTGCTTCAACTCTTCTCCCCCACCTGAGGGGTGGAGTTGGCAGAGGTGGGCACACCTCTCCTCCTCACTTGTTTTCCCCACCGGTTCTCCCACCCAAAGTGAGGGTCAGAACCAGTGGGGACAAGTTGCTGAAAGCAGCAAGTGGCCTGAGGAAGCTCACAAAAGGTGGCAAGCCTTTGACTCTTCCCCTTCATGGTCCCTGCCCATCCTGGGGGAGGAGGCTTGGAAGCTCGTCCCAGGATGTGCATGGTTTCAGGCCCCCAAGAGTAGCAGGTATTCAACCCAGGGGTCCAGAAACATGTCTGGTTGTGGCAGCTGAAAGCATCTAATCAGCCTGGACACTAGAGGTGGGTCATTTTTCAGGGGGCATCCCTAAGATGCCCTCTGTGTACATTTTCCATTAAATCCCACACTGGCATCAGTGTGGTTTAATGTGCTCAGAAGTTTGATACCAAACTTCTCAGTTTTCAGTTTAGCCATTATGGTGCTGGGGAGTTCGTTATGACAAACTCCCAGCACCATATACTCTTAATGGCAGCACTGCACTTACAATGGACTTGTGTATCAAAAAGAGAAGAAGGGGGACTAGGAGCTGATTATGGTCCAGTACCTGTGCTCCCTACGTAAGTATCAATTCAAACGGGGTAACTGTTCCCGGATTGGGTGCAATAGTCACCCAAGACAGGGAAAAAGGAAGAAGAAGGAATAAACAGAGTGGGGTCTTAGGTTTAAAACTTGTGAGATAGAGGCAAGCACATGTCTTGTCTCTTGATGCCCTCACACACCACAAAGGATGTCATGCTTCATCATCAGGTGGTTGCTCCACGTCGGGCCGGCGCTGCAATGCCCTATGGGTCCCCCAAAGGGTCACCTTAGTGGAGATCTGTTTTTTGGTATTCCCGTATGATGAGCTAGGGTGTGAGGTAGAGGGTTCTAGGATGATAAGTGCGTGAGTGAGTGTTAAAACTAGCTAAGGGATACCGAAGTGAGTTAAGTCGAGACAGTCCTCCAACAACTTAGGACCCCGTCCAATCTATTGAGGGATAGTGAGTCTCTGTGCCCCTCTGGGGTGGTGGAGACCACTCCGTATATCAACTGTGCGGAAATGTCTAAGGTGCAGGATGAAGGGCAGGTTGCAGCGCCAACAGATCCCGTAGGCAGGAGAGTCTACCACCCTTCGAAAAGGAAAAGGTTAAGGAAACTAAGAGGGGCAAAAAGGGCCAAAGTGGATAAAATCAACCCAACATTAGATGCTAGCTCTGGCATTCCGGCTTCTCCCGTGGTTACCTCCCCGGGAATTGGCTCTGATCATTCAGACTCGCCATTAGCCAAAGTGGTACCTGGGTGTTCTGGCCCGTTTGTATTCGGTGGAAATCCTCTAAATGCAACAGAGGCTCTGATTGGCTCTTTTAGGGATATCCTTAGGAGCCTGTTGGAGCCTCTGTCTGCAAAATTGGATTCCATAGTTGCTAGACTTAAGGCTATAGAAGATGCACATAATAGGAATAGTCCTAGCAGGGGGTTGGGTCCAGGTGCACAGACGGCTCCCCGGGATTCTGCAGGGTTTAGACTGTCTACTGCTGGGACAAGCATACAGGTCCCGGTTGGGGCACAAGATAGTGTTACAGGTAGTCATGCTCCCCCACTGCCCCCTTTACAAATGTCTAGGCCCCCTGTCCCGGCACCCAGAAGATCTAAACAACCAACACCACCCCTCCCAATGAGTGGGGGGCGAGCCAATAATGAATATACTGATCGCCCCATGAGTCCTAACAGCAGGCGTAGGGTGGTTAATTTGCCCCCCGAGGCTGTGCCTTACACAGCGATTATGGTGGGAGTCCCTGAGCTCACTGGTGACATCAGAGAGCCACAGGACTCACTTCGTAATAAAGTAATTAGTTGGCTTAATATTAATAGGCCCCTCCCTTCTAACATCAAAGGTGATGTGCTGATGGTCATAAGGATCCCATGGATTGGAACTACCCCCAAAAATAGGGCAGGGGACTGTATCATAATTAGTTTTAAAAGCCCACTAGTTGCCCCTTACATTTGCAACTGGCTGGTAAGGCCGGATAAATCCAACATAGACGTAGTGTCTCTCTCGCATTTCTATCCAAATGTTCCCAATTTAGGAGTGGGGAGGGAACAGAGTTGGACTAGAGTGGGCTTTGCCGTAGACGGTTCAAGGTACAGACCCAAGTATAATTCATTGCCTGTCCATGGTAATTTTGTCCTTCAGAATAGATACTCCTGTCTGGACCTAGTAGATTGACCAATAAGGGGGGTCATTCCGCAACACCTGATAAATTCTGCCTATGGGTCTACATTCAGGGGGGAAGGTACATCCGTTCCCGTAAACAAAAAAAGGTCCCTGGCCCCTGCAAAAGACGGAGGGACCACATTGGGAAGCACTCAAGCGTTAGATGAGGAGCCACCAAATACATTAACTGTTGCTGCAACGCAATTGGTGGAGCTTGTTGAATCACCCACTCGGACGCCCATTACCACTGGCTTGGGTGACTTGGGTAATTCTGCATATGACATCCCGTCTGCACTAAGTGAAGTTGGTCCCCAATTCCAAGGTCCAGGTTTGACCATCCTGTCCTGGAATGTAGCTGGCATTTCAAGTAAGGTGGATACCCCAGAGTGGGAAACTTTGGTTCGCAAAAGTGACATACTCCTCTTTCAAGAGACATGGGCTAGGGCACCACAGGTCAGGAGGGGATATGACATTTTTGAAATCTCGGCAAAGTCGAATGGGAGAGGGAGACCCTCGGGAGGTTTGGCAATCTGGGTGGCGAGCCACATTGGGTGTCAGGTGGTTGGTATGGATACACTTTCACCGGACATTCAGTGTGTGCTCCTCAGATGGCCTGACAAAAGTACGTGGGCTATTGTTAATGTCTACTCTCGACCAGTCGCTGTGGGTAAAGAATCTCCCACCCTAGCTGATCTCTCATCTTTTCTAGGGCAATTGACAGGTAACCTGAAAATAGTGATGGGAGGAGATTTTAACTGCCACTTTGAACCCCTGGAGGGCCTAATGGAGGGTGCTTTTACTGCCGAGGATGACCATTGGGGAGTCCCTCCTTCTTCATCACCTCACCCCAAAGCTTGGTCCCCGTTGGCAGTACAACTTACTTCTCTCACCCTGAATTTTGCACTGAGGGCGTGTAATGGGCGCACCCCTTCTGACACTCCTTCGGTGTGCACCTTCAACAAAAAGGGCCATGAGTCAAGGCTGGACTACATTTTTATAGATATTTCCCTGTGGCCCAAAGTTCTAGATTTTAGAGTGATCCCGAGGATAGACAGTGACCACAATGCCCTTTCCTTGGAGATCCAGCACCCAGACCCTGCCTTAGGGACGCCAACTACCGATTTTGTAACCGACCAGGGAGACATATTACTCACCACAAGCAGGCGCCGAGTGAAATGGGGGAAGCTAGTTGAGAAAGAAGAAGCTTTAAAAAACCTCTATGGTATAGCACTCCCTAGGTTCCAGGAGGTGGATGCCCTTATCAACCAATCTAGACCCTCAGATTACAATGAGAGACTATCTGGCATTCACCAGGCCCTAGCAAGGGACCTTGCAGATGTCTTCAATCCGGCCCTGCCTATTAGAAGGAAAAAGATTCGTGCTCCGACTTGGTACACCTCCACTTGTAGGAAAACTAAGTCTGAGCTTCTTTCTGCAATTAAAGAGGGTAGTGATAAGGTGAAGATCGCTGCCCTTAGGAGGGGGTACAAGGTAGCACTGGCCAACGCAAGGGCAGAGTGGGATTGGAACCACTGGCATGACCTGTCTGGAGCCCTTAAATCTAAAGACTTTAGAAAATTTTGGGCTCTGGTAAACAATGGAACAGGGGATCTGTTGTCTGCAGTAGAACCCAATATTGCCCCCTCTGTTTGGGAGGCTCACTTTGGGTCACTATATCAAGAATCCACTCTCTGGCCGGAAGGGATGGTGGTAGAGTCCCCCTGCCTGCCAGATGTGGCCTTGGAATTTTCTTTGGGGGAGGTGAAGCTGGCACTGGAGGGCTTAGCGCTGGGGAAGGCACCGGGGCTGGACAAGCTACCCGGTGATTTGTTCAGATATCACCCTGACATTTGGGCCCCGTACTTTCTTGTCCTTTTCAATGCCATTTTGGGAGGTATGGTGATCCCTTCCTCTTGGTTAGGGGCTGAAATAGTTCCGATTTATAAGAAAGGGTCCCCCTTGAGTCCTGCAAATTATAGGCCTATCAGCCTGATAGATGTTCCCCAAAAGCTTTTTGCGCGCCTTATTTTGAACCATCTATTAGACTGGGTGGAGGAAAATGACATCTTGAGTCCCCTGCAGGCTGGCTTCAGGAGAAACACATCGACCATGGACCAGATCTTCCGCCTAGTTCTCCTCTACTGGAAGACGGTGAGGATCGAGGGCGGGAGATTGTACATGGTCTTCGTGGATCTGAGGTCAGCCTTTGACCTAGTCCCGCGCAGGAAACTCTGGGAGGTATTGGAAAAGTTAGGAATTCCCCCCCAGCTACTTAACATCTTGGCCAGGCTGCATGAGAACAACTATGCGCAAGTTAGGTGTGGGAAGGACGGTAGACTTTCATCCAGGTTTCCTGTGCGCCGAGGTGTGAGGCAGGGTTGTGTCTTGGCACCGACCCTGTTTTGTTTATTCATCAATAATGTCATCTCACATCTGGAAAACGTCAAGGACAACGACGCCCCCTGTTTGGCAGGTAGGAGGGTACCGGCAATCATGTTCGCCGATGATACCCTCCTCCTTTCAAAATCCCCAATGGGGATCCAGAGGATCCTGGATGGTTTTGGTCTCTTCTGCCATCAGCATGGGTTGGAGGTGAATACAGAAAAGACCAAGTTTATGATCTTCAACCCACCAACTAAAACTAGGCCTAATCCTACCCTGGGGACCGCTAGCCTTGAGAGGGTGTCCACCTTCATATATCTGGGGGTTACACTGCAGGAAAACTTGGCATGGGATCGACAGATAGTACGATCCAAGGCCAAACTATCCCAACTCTCGGGTGCAATCCTGAAAGTGGCTAACACTTCTTCCTTTAAGCCCATAAGCCCGGCCCTTGAAACCTACAAGACCCAGGCCAAGGCTGCGGCCATGTATGGCAGTGAGCTATGGGGACATAAAACGGTGAAGGGCCTATCAATAGTGGAAAATAGCTTTCTAAGGCGCCTTCTAGCCCTTCCAAGTGCCACGCCACTCCAGCCTCTGAGAATGGACATGGGTCTCCCCCCTATTGCAGAGGAGCTTGTGTCAAAGCCAGTGAAGTTCTGGCACAGGCTCTGGTCTACGGACGAACTCCATCATTATAGGGAGGATCTCACCCATGTCATGAGCTTAAACTCTAGCGGTAAAATCCCCTGGCTCACCTTTGTGGAAAACGAACTGTCTGCCATTAATCTCCGTGTCCTGTGGGAGGACCCTGCACGAGGCTGCCGTGCAATCTCGCGCAGGGCTCTGGCACAAATCTACAAAGCCAGGTCCCTTGCACATTTGACGGCTGCTCAAAATAGTGGCACCTTAACCTTGCAATTTTTAGAATCCAAAAATTCTTATGTTTTTGAACCTTTTATGGATTTTATTTTTCCCATCCTGGCAAGGAAACTGTATGTTCAATGGAGGTATAGCACACTACCTATCAATTCATACACTTCGAAGTGGACAAAGGGGGGCGACAAAATATGTCCCTGCTGTAACAACCATGTGGAAGACGACCCCCATATCTTGTTTGTGTGCCCTGCATACCAAAGGCCCAGAAAATATTGGATAGCGCCACTCTGTAAGAACCTGGGGTTCAGAGAGTATGCACAAGCATACAGGATTTTGAAAACTAGTACCTTGGGCCACATTGTGTTTGCTGTTTCCAAATTTCTTATGGCCATATGGCTGATTAGAAGAAAAAAAATCGTCTGAAGCTCCTTGAACTTTTTAAAGAACTTTCTAAATGCAATTTTAACCCATTCCTCGCTGGGAGAGTCGTTTTTATTCAAATGTATTTTAATAATGTTTTAATGTCTGTAATGTTTTCATTGCATCTTTTATGGTCTATATGACCGAAATAAAGAATTTTTGGAATTGGAATTGGAGTTAAGTTTAATATAAGGGTTCCCTTGCCAGGGTAAAAAGACCCATAAGTCAAGTGTTACTGCAGGGGCGTAATGTGCCGCAGTAACTTTAGGTCAACATGTTTTGTGCCATTCAAGAGGTCAAAACGATCCCAGGCCGCTTCTTCAGGACCAGTGAAGTTAATTAAAAAATCAAGAGACTGTCAGTGGGTCAAGAACCCTACTCGGGGGAGCGGATCACCCTTGTGTGCAACTACAAGGTGGCTGTAACTCTAGTGATTGGCTGCTCCTGTAGCAACCTAGTCTATATTAATAAGTTGCTCCATAGGCTAGCACGTGTACACGCCCGCACCGTAACAGGGTTTTCTGTCGGGTGCTACACCTGTCAGCACCTACCCTTTAGACATGTCTGCCTACGGGTCTTTTTTTACCTGGCAAGGAAACCCTTATATTAAACTCAACTCACTTCGATATCCCTTAGCTACCCTTCGGGGGACCCATAGGGCATTGCAGAGCCGGCCCGACAAGGAGCAACCGCCTGATGATGAAGCATGCATCCTTCGCTGTGTGTTAGGGCATCAAGAGACAAGACGTGTGATTGCCTCTATCCCACAGGGTTTAAACCTAGGACCCCACTCTGTGTATTCCTTCTTCTTCCTTTTTCCCTGTCTTGGGTGACTATTGCATCCAATCCTGGAACAGTTACCCCTGTTTGAATTGATAAGAATGAACTTAGACACTGTAGGGGTACAGGGCTGATGCACTTGTAACCTCACCACTATTATAGGGCACCCAGCTAGAGGGGTGACTGATCTATGCCAGGGCAGTGGACTGTAGGCATGGCACACAGAGATGTGTGCCATGTCGACTCTTGTCTTTGTTCTGCACCAAGACACGCAGCCTGCAAAGGCAGTATGTGAGTGTAATGGTATCGGTCCTGTAAGGGTGGCACAATAAGTGCTGCAGCCCTTAGAGGTCTTCCCTGGTCACAGTGCCCTGGGTAGCTGTGGTACCATTTACCAGGGGCTGACCTGTGGCCAGAGATGCCAATTGAGTTTGGTTTTTAATGCAGTTTTAGGGAAAGAACATAGGCCTTGGGCACCTGATTGGCAGGAGCCCAAGGCACACTCAGTCAAAGCACATCATCAGTTCAGCAAAAGGTGGGGACTACCATTCAGAAAGAGGGCCCTTTCTCACAGGAGTGATCAGAATTCAAACCTGGTTGTCAGCCACAGTGTTATGTGCATCAAAAAGTTAATCCCAGACCTCCAGCCCTACTCTATATGATTCCCTTATCAGTCCCATCTCCCTTTCTGAGATGCGTCCAGTGACCTTCCTTGTGATCTATCACTGAATCAAGGAGCAGTCTTTTGAAGTGTAAAGGGAGTCTCTTTTTCCTCCAGCTCTCAGGAATGCAACAATACACAAATCTGTCTGGGGAATTCCTCTTCTCCTTCATGTATTCACCAAGAGGGCTTGGGCTTCCCGAAATGGAACCCAGAGTCCTCCGTATAATGTCCCACTACAGGCACAGTTACTCAGTGCATATTCACAGAACAGTTTCGGTTCAGCACTGTTACCTCTATGCATTGTACCCTTACATGTACACATGCATTGAGTGCTTACACCGCCAGCACACACACTCAACAAATGTGCGCTGCACAAAACGTCAACCTTCATGTATTGTACTTTGCACATATACACCCAGCACATGCTCTCATTGCTCACCCACAGCACAGCACTACATCTTTCATGTCATGTACTCCTCCCAAGAATACATACACTCCGCACATGCACTAATCTCACCTGCACTACACATTATTCCTCTATTCCTGTACTGTACCCTGCGCGCGCACACAACCAAGCAGTCACTACTCCTGTGCTATGCAGCACCCCAGCTCTACCTGATGTAGGCTAGGGTGAATTAAGCACACAGCAGCAACGTTTTTTAAAAGGTGAGTGAGTCTCACTTCTTGGCTCCGACATCACACCGATGAGTGGATTGCACATGATGGGCGCTACAAAACACTAGTCACTTCCGAGAAACATCCTACATTAGTATTTTAGCCTCTCACTTCACATTAGAAGAATTTTATGTTTTTACTTTTTCCCATACGTGGGCATATGCATAACTAACAATTAACTCAGTCTTTTGTTTTTCTAATAATACATACCGTGTTTTGTAGTTGCTTAGAAGTCCAGCAACTGGGAACAGTTGACTGATAAACTCAATGTTAAATATATAGAGAGAAAGTTTTTGATTGATTGTCAAATTGCTGTATTTATATACTTGTTCCAGCAGCATGATCTCTTGGACGGGGATTTGGACGTTGAACTTGTTGCTGAGGATGAAGTAATCCATCTGGATGGCAGCTGCTCTTCTGCCAGTTCAACGGCAACCAGCAACACTGAGGAGAACGATATTGATGAAGAAACCATGTGAGTTACTGTTCTGCCAAACATGTAATACAAAACCAACATGCGTGCATGATAAAGTTGACTGTTCAAATTTTTCTTTCAGCAGTGAGCTTAGTATTTCTATCCATTTTAGGGTAGGCAGTCCTTGGGCTTCCACTGGCAAACCTGGTACCACAGGAGATGGTCCTTACCCTTCTGTTTTGCCTTTGCTTTTCTAGGTCTAAGATAAAACTACTTCTACTTCCTTCTCTGTGGCTTTTTCCAATGAGACGGCCTAGTTTTCCTCAATTACTCCTAGTTTGTCCTCCTCTCCAGTCTCAATCCATCTGTCTGTAGCTGCTCCACAGACCAGACTTTTTGCCCTTGACTCTGTTGAGATGTTAATACAGCAGTCCAATAGATGGTCTCTCCTCCCAGTTGAATACTGTTTCGGAAACGTTTAGCATTGTTGCTGCTGTCCCATTAGTAATAGTTCCTGCCTGACTCCGAAACGGCCACCCCAGTTGATAGTCCCTCCTCTACGTTGACCACCAGTTCAACTACCCATTGTACTCCGCACACCCATCCCTTTGAACACTGTCTCAATCAATCAATCAATCACGCGTTTGTTAAGCGCTATTATTCACCCATGAGGGTCTCAAGGCGCTGGGGGCAGGGGGGGGGGGGGGTTCACAGGTTCCAGTCCATCAAGGAGGGGGTCTTTCGAAGAGCCAGGTTTTGAGGTTTCTTGTGAAGATGGGGAGAGGTGTCTGTCTGAGGTGGAGAGCGAAGGCGTTCCAGGCTCTGGCCGCGAGGAAGGAGGAGGAGAGGCAGCCTGAGCTGGTCTTTCTGGTGTGGGGGACCATGGCGTTGGAGAGTTGGACTGATCGTAGGGTCCTTTGGGGTGCGTGGACTTTGGGTCGGCTGTTCAGGTATGCTGGTCCTGTGTCATGGAGGGCCTTGTGAGCCTGGGTCAGCATCTTGAATGTGACTCTAGCTTCGATGGGGGAGCCAGTGGAGTGTGCACAGGTGTTGGGAAATGAGGCAGTGTCTTGGCAGGTTGAGGACCAGTCTTGGAGCAGCGTTCTGGATGTTCTGTAGCTTGCGTGTGAGGTTTTTGTTTTTTCCGGCATAGAGTGCATTGCCGTAGTCGAGTCTGCTGGTGACCAGGGCGTGAGTGACTGTCTTTCTGTGTTCAAGGGCATCCATTTGAAGGTCTTGCGTAGGAGGCGAAGGGTGTGGAAGCAGGAGGATGAGACGTTGATCTGGCGGTCCATTTTGAGTTCAGAATCCAGGATGATTCCCAGGTTGCGTGCGTGGTCCGTGGGGGTGGGCGGGCTTCCGGGGGCGGGGAGCCACCAGGTGTCGTAGACAGGCATCGGGGTGTGGGCCCATGATGAGTACTTCTGTTTTGTTGGTGTTTAGTTGAAGGCAGCTGTTTTTCATCCAATTGGCGACGGCTTCCATGCCTGGTCGAAAATAGTGTCTTGCGGTGTTGCATTAGTTGGATAGGGAGAGGATGAGTTGGGTGTCGTCTGCGTATGACACAATGTTGAGTCCGTAGGTTCTGACGATGGGGGCGAGCGGAGCCATGTAGACATTGAAGAGCGTAAGGCTGAGGGATGACCCCTGGGGGACTCCGCTTGTGGTTGATGTAGGGTCCGAGAGGAAAGGGGGGAGTCTGACCCTCTGCGTTCTGCCGGAGAGGAAGGAGCGGATCCAGTCGAGAGCCTTATCTTGAATCCCTGCGTCGTGGAGTCTGCGTATTAGAGTGCGGTGAGAGACTGTGTCGAACGCCGCTGAGAGGTGGAGGAAGATGAGGGCTGCTGTTTCTCCTTTATCAAGTAGGGTGCGGATGTCATCTGTTGCGGCGAGGAGGGCGGTTTCCATGCTGTGGTTTTTTCTGAAGCCGGATTGGGAGGAGTCGAGATGTTGTGCTCTTCGATGAATGTGGCGAGTTCGCTGTTGATGGCTTTCTCGATGACTTTCGCTGGGAACGGGAGCAGGGAGATGGGTCTGTAGTTTTTGAGGCCGGTGGGGTCCGCCAAGGGTTTCTTGAGGAGGGGGTTGATCTCGGCGTGTTTCCAGTCGTTGGGGAATGATGCGTTTGCCAGGGAGCGGTTGATGGTGGCAGAGCATGGGTCCGATGGTGTTGGCGGCTCTGTTGAAAATGTGGTGGGGACAGGGGTCCATGGGGGCCCTAGAGTGGATTGAGTTCATCGTCTTCAGTGTGTCTTCGGTGGTGAGGGCTCACCAGTTGTCAATCGTTGGCTTCATGGTGTGGGGGGTGGTTGGTGAGGGTTCAGTGTGTTGGTTGTCTTAGTCGAAGTTGTCGTAGATGCTCTTGATTTTGTGGTGGAAAAAGGTGCTGAGTTTGTTGCAGAGGTCTTGTGAGGGTTGGATGTCGGTGGACTCGCTGGTAGGTTGGGCGAACTCCCTGATGATGTTGAAGAATTCTTTGCTGTTGTGTGCATGGGTGGAGATTCTGTCTTTGATCGCTTTTTTCCTTGTTTTTCTGATCAATCAATCCGTAAAGCGCACTACTCACCCGTGAGGGTCTCAAGGCGCTGAGGGTGGAGTGGGTGCTCCTACTGCTCGAATAGCCAGGTCTTGAGAAGCCTCCTGAAGGTTAGTAGGGCCTGGGTCTGCCGTAGGAGGATGGGGAGGGTGTTCCTGGTCTTGGCGGTGAGGTGTGAGAACGATCTGCCGCCGGTGGTCGTTCTTCGGATGCGGGGGACGGTGGCGAGGTCGGCGGAGCGGAGCTGTCGGTTCAGGGTGTAGAAGGTGAGTCGTCTGTTGAAGTAAGCCTGTCCGGCGCCTTGTGTGCATGAGTGAGGGGCTTGAAGGTGATCCTCTTGTTGACGGGGAGCCAGTGCAGGTCTCTCGTGTGGTGTGATGTGGCTGTAGCGCGGGATGTCGAGGATCAGACGTGCAGAGGCGTTCTGTATGTGTTGTAGTCATTTCAGGAGTTTGGCCGAGACTCCTTCGTAGAGGGTGTTTCCGTAGTCCAGCCTGCTGCTGATGAGTTGGTGGTGGACTTTGGTGGCGGCTCTGAAGTTGTTGTGGGCTTCTGTGGATTTGGTGTTCCTCCAGTCCTTTTTCGAGGTGGCTGCAAGTGCGTCTGGACACTCGAAGTTCGGTGGTAAACCATCTAGCTTTCTTGGCGTGGGTGTTGTTGTTTTTCTTAAGGGGGGCTTAGGTGTTGGCGCTGTCGGTGATCCAACTGTGCGGAGTTCCGGCTGTGGCGTTGAGGTAGTCTTTTTCTGTGACTGTTGGGGTGGAGTTGATGAGTGATGAGGTAAGCTGGTCGTCGGTGATTCTGGTCCAATTTCTGCGTGGGAGCAGGTGCTGGTGTCTGTGGATGGTGGGTGTTCTGAAGGTGAAGTGGACGCATCGATGGTCAGTCCATAGGAGTTTGGTGGTGTGGCTTAAGGTGATAGAGTTTCATGTTGTGAAGAGGGGATTGAGGGTGTGTCCTGCTGAGTACTTGGGTTCGGTCACGATCTGGTAGAGTCCAATGTTGTGGAGGTTGTGCAGAAGGGATGTGGTGCTGGGGTCAAGTTGGTTGTCGAGGTGGAAGTTGAGGTCTCCCAGCAGGGTGTAGTTGGTGGATGCGATGGCCTGCGGGGAGATGATGTCCGTGATGGATTCGGCAAAAGGTCCGCAGGGTCCAGGGGGTCGGTAGATGAGGGTTCCTCGGAGGGTGGGAGTGGGGCTGGCCAGTATCTTGAAGTGAAGGTGTTCCATCAGGTCTGTGGGCTCGTCGGGGAGTCTGTTACGTTATTTGAATTTCTAACGCGCACAGCTACTCCTAGGAGTGTCCCGGCGCGAGCATAGGGAAAACAAAGCATAACCTGATCTTAGATAAAAAGATGAGTTTTTAGTAATTTTTTAAAAGCAGCAAGATCCTCCACACAGCGAAGTGCCAAGGGAAGCGCATTCCAAGCACGGGCCGCATGTACGGCCAAGGAAGCGCTCCCCAGGCAATGCCGCTGGAAACAAGGGACCTTTGCCAGCCTAAGGGATGAAGAGCGCAAAGTCCTCCCCGGGACATAAAAGGAGAATCGTTTCTGCAAATAGCCCGGCCCTAGACCATGTAGTGCCCGATGGGCTATGGTAAGAGATTTAGATCCCACCCAAGAGGCGGGCCGCCGCATTCTGGATCACTTGAAGTTTGAGGGAATAAGCTGGGATCCCCACATAAAGCGCATTAGCGTAGTCCAAACGGGACAGAATACACGCACGTACCACAGATTCACGTGCAGCCTTCGGAAGAAGCGGAACAAATCTTCTCAGGACTCTGAGGAGCCCAAAGCAGCAGCCCGCAAGTCTCTTAACTTGGCTAGAGAAACTCCCAGATTCTTTGCGATCTGGCTATTAGACAATGGGGGTGGAAACTCAGCTGGCCAGATCGAGTCTCTAAACCCAGCCGGAAAGTCACCAAACAAAAGAACCTCTGACTTGTCTTCATTACATTTTAATTGGGCCTTCGCCAACCACTTGAAAACCGAATATGGACAAGACTGCACGTGGGCCACAGGCGTGCTCAGGCGGAGGGTGGATTTGTGGACGATAGCGATTCCTCCTCCCGGGCGGTCCTTCCTGTAGATCTTGTATCCTTTGGGGATGGCGATGGCGATGTCTGGTCCCGAGGAAGTGTTGGTCCAGGTTTCGGTGAAGAATGCTACATCCGGAGTGGTGCTGTCGAGGAGGTCCCAGATTTCGGTGGCGTGTTTGTGGAGGGATCGGGCGTTGAGGAGGATGCATTGCAGGGTCTTCGGTTCGGGTGTGTTCTTGCAGGTGGGTTGCGCTGTGTCCGTGGTCTTGGCTGTGCTGCAGCGGTAACAGCTGAAGGGTCCGTGGGTGTTGGCCGGTGACACTAGCTTGCAGTTGTTGTTGCTACCTGGGTTGAGGGCGTGGAGTGTCACCGGTTCGTAACGTTTGCGGTGCAGAGATCCAGGGTTCCTGGCGCTGTCCGTGGTCAGGTCGCAGACAGGCGCAGGCGCCAACGGCACGGCGGCTGTGCAGCCGTGCAGCGGCCACCATTAAGTAGGGGTCAGGGAGGGCTGGACAGCTGGGAGCGGGGATGGGAGCAGGATTGGTCGCGCTGGTTGTGCTGGGGAGGAGGGGCCGCGGAGGCAGCAGTGGCGGGGAAAAACGGACGGGAGAGGAGAGATAAGGGGGTAAAAAAGGAGGAAAAGAGTGAAATAAGGCAGAAAGCAAAAAAAGCACAGAAAGCAGAAAAGTGCAGAAATTATCTGAAAAAGAGTGAAAAACTGAGCAGACAGCGGAACGAGGCAAAGGAGAACAGAGGTCCACTGGACCACCAGGGAGGCTAAGGGAAAATAAAAAAAAAAAGTGGAAAAATTAGAAAAGGTAGGAAAAGTGAAGAAACAGAAAAAGACAGAGTGGTAAAACGGAGAGGAGAGCGGAGCGAGGCAGAGGAGAACACTGGTTCACTGGACCACCAGGGATGAGGCGCAGGTGATCCTGCGGGTGGAGGAGGGCCTCGAACACCAGCACAAGAGAGTGCAAGTGCAGGGGCAGGCCTCACTTAATGGTGGAGCTGCGAGGTAGGGGGAGCAATTTTACTGACAATGAGTCCGTGGTCTTGCTCCCTATCTGTCTTTGTATGCTTCAGTGGTTCTAAAATGACCGCTTCCTGTTTACTTTCCACTTGTCTCTGACTCTAGGGCGAATACTACTTGGCCGTCCCCAATGGTTTCTAGTCTGTTCCTGAGCTCAGCCCGACTTTAGCTGTCACTACTCGATACTCCAGCATCTTTTTTTTCAATGTCTACTAACTAAACAGTCTGTGCATCTCTTTGCCCCTTCCATAGCACAGCCTGCTGTACCATCCACATATGCTGAAGCATGGGGAAGTGGGGTGCCTTCCTTCTGATGTTGCACTTTCTTCACCTCTGTTCTCTCATAAAGATCATCCTCCTTGTCCTTGACTATGCCTGTACTTTCCTCTAACCTGTTAATCATGTTCTCTGCACATCTGAGGTCAGTGCAAACCCCCTTATGGTGCTCAACCATCTTCGTTAGTAGCTACCCTCGCCACCTAAGCTATGTCACAGGATGACCATGCTTGAGAAGGTCACACTATTGCAGGAAAAATACTGGGGGTGGTCAATCAGCAGCATGCAACAGTCCAAATATTTTGAGCTTAAGCAAATTGTTCACCATATTGATGAAAGAAAATGCATCCCTTGCTACCAAGAAAGCAATATTGGAGAATTCAGTTTGGCACACTCAAATTGGACTCTTGGGATTCACCCCAGAGTGGAGGGCCAAGACCCAATTTTGTTTTATATGAAACTGAGTAACTGTGACCCTAGAGCTCAGTGTGGGACAATATTCTTTATCTGTAGACAAGTGCCACAGAATACAATGTAGGAATGACTCCACTTTAGAGAGTGGGCGCACAATTATAATTGAGTGATTGAATTGAACTGCAATAGATGAATCTGATAGTCAGTGTTTTAGGTTCCCATATCGGACGCAAGAAACAGTGAGAACATTCAGGAATCTTCAGTGTGATTAAGTTTATAATCGTCTAATTGAGAGCAGTGCTTCTTCATCCAAATAAACTCAGTGATGTATGAAGAGAAAGAAAACCTATGTTTGTAAAATGTGTGGCATTAGATACTGATGCCCTGCATACTGTTGCCATCTAGTGTTGGGCTTGGACATTTGCATCTCGTTTTCCTCAAAGAAGCCTTTTGAGTCACAAGGTATAGTGTCAGCTCCCTTAGTTGGCAGTGCTCATGGGCACTGGCTTCATTATTAGATGTTCGAGGCATGTGAACTGTAGATCACATGCTTTGCATACTCCTGCCATCTAGTGTTGGGTCACAATGTTTGCAAGTTGTTTATCTTCGAATAAGTCTTTCCAGTCACGAGGTAAGGTGACTCCTCCTTTCGGTGATAGTGCCCATGGGCATCGACTCCATTGCTGGATTGTTTTTTTCCGCCATCGGGTTCGGACATGTATTGCTGCGCTCCGTTTTGGAATCGGTCCTCGGGTTCCCCTTGGTGCGCAATCCACTCTACCCTCTACAGTATTGTTTTCAAACGCGTTCCTTTTTCTCCACGGTTGGACTCGACATCAAAAAATCTTCAATTTCGATTGCGATTTTCATGGGCAGCTTTCCGGCTTGTCCGCGTCGGTCCGGTACCTGTTCGATGGAACAGACTCCGTTCAAATTCTACCCCCTGTGCCACGCGAAGTATCCGCGTTCAGACCTACATCAAGTGTGTAACTTGTGATTGTCCCCTGAGCACAAAGAACAAGACTTCAGATCGAAGAAAACTCTCCGTGATCATCAGACACGACATCTAGAGATGCAGCGCCAGCAGCTGGACGACACACAGGATCTCTTCGGCAAAGACTCCGAATAAGAGGAAGTCTCAGCGGCCGAAGAAGGACACGCTTCAGCAGCATCGGACTCTGAGGCAGAGTTGCAGATTGTCCTCGAAGACGACGATGTGCTGCAGGGACAAGAGGACGTGAGTATGGGAGACCCCCGCCCCCTTTCCACCGTCCCTAGAATATCTAAGTCATCGGCACCACCTCTGCCTTCAGGCCAAGGTCGGCACCGAGAAGACGTTTCCAAAGCACTGAAATGCTCTCACAAGCCTTCCAGCTCGGGACCGAGTCGGTCAAAACCCACTTTTGAGCCGAAACCTTCGGGCTTTAAACATAAAATAGGCTTGGAGCCGAAACCTTCGACGCCGAAACCAAGGAAGCATTCCTTGTAGCCGAAATCTTTGGCATCGGAAGGACATTCCAGCTCGGCACCGATAGCTTCGGTGCCGAAAATTACACAGCTGCCAGTACCGCAATCGGATCCAAGCATGGACATTTTACCACCCAAATCAGATCCGAAATAGAAAAAAAAACGGTTAATCCGGATACTGGACATATTCACACTAACCCGCCATCCAAACACAAGCTTACGGATGATGACAGCTTTACAATTCAACATGTCGGGACGACTCCTTTCTACACACTTCCATCTCCTCCTCCTCCCTCTCCGCCACAATTTAATCCCGTACACATTACACCTAGGCAGTCTCCTCTACCTCACCCTGATGCAAATGACACTGATGATGATGACACACAGTCACCAATAGATCCTTGGACGGATTATACCATTGATCCTCCACAAGATACAGACCCAGATCTTTACACTGCCAGACCATCTCCACCGAATGACAATCTGTCATATCAGGAGCTAATTGCTAGAGCTGCACACTACCATGGGGTAGAGCTACGTAAAGAATCCTTAAAGGAGAATTTTCTCTTTGAAACTCTAGCAACACATAAATCCAGTCAGACACTGCCTATGCTTAAAGGTATGTTAAGGCGCACAGATGACATCTTTAAAGACCCTGGACGTGCTAGGATCCTCACTCCTAGAGTGGATAAAAAATACAACCTTTCCCCAACAGACCCTATTTTTATTAAGGGTCAGTTGCCACTGGACTCTGTGGTTGTATCCAATGCTCGAAAGCAAGCTAATTCTCAAGCATCTGGGGATGCTCCTCCCCCAGATAAGGAGTTCAAACTAATTTATGCTTCTGGCAAACATGTAGCTGCGCAAGCAGCTAAATATTGGCGTATTGCTAACACCGATGGTCTCCTTGCAAGATACGATAGAGCCCACTAGGACGGAATAGAACAACTTCTACTGTTTCTCCCATATGAACATAAGGCCAAAGCACAAGACTTAGTTCGGGAATGTAAACTCATTTCCAACACCTCCATTAGATTAGCTCTATATGTGGCTGATACTGTAGCTAGAGGGATCAATACAAGCATCCTACTCCAGAGACTTGCCTGGTTACGTTTCTCAGGGTTTAAACCTGAAGTATAGCAATCTATTTTAAACATACCCTTTGACAAAAAATATCTTTTTGGCCCTGAAGTTGATCAAGCGCTCAAAACGATAAAAAAAGATACAGATGTGGCAAAATCCATGGGTGCTCCTCAGTGTCCCTCTTACAGGGGTTCCTTTCGGTGCCCTTTTTACAGGGAGGGTCCAAATCCACAAGGAAAGAGCAAAACACTTCCTCTTACAACAACCCTTCTCAATTATCCTTTACAAAAGGTTTTTTCAGAGGAGGCTACAGAGGAAACAGTCCAAGGAGCAGAGGTAAAAAAAACACACCCCACACTTCCCCTTTCCCAAATAAACAGTGACTTCCCCACACTTCCCTCTGACTATTCCACACTTGTTGGAGGAAGACTTCAACACTTTCTCCCCATTTGGGAATCAAAAACAAACGACAAATGTGATATTGGAATTATCCAACATGGTTATTGCCTGGAGCATACCAACAACCCTCCAAGCATTCCACCTCAATATTACGAATTGTCAACAGACCAACAGCACTTGCCCCAACAAGGAGTGCAATCTCTATTACTTAAAGAGGCTATAGAACCAATCCCATTAAAGTACCAAGTGTCAGTGGTTTATTCCCTTTACTTTCTAATTCCCAAAAAGGACGGCTCATTAAGACCTATTCTAGATCTTAGAGAATTAAACAAATGCATTCTGTCAGAGCACTTTCACATGGTGATTCTGCAACAGGTACCTTCTCTTTTACAACTAGGTGACTTTATGTCAACTTTGGATCTAAAAGACACCTACTTTCACATTACAATTCATCCAGCTCATCGCACATACCTCAGATTTGTGATAGCAGGCAAACATTACCAGTTTGAGGTACTTCCATTTGGCGTCACCACAGCCCCCAGAGTGTTCACCACGTCTTGCAGTAGTAGCTGCTCATCTCAGACGACAGTGTATCCATGTCTTTCCTTACCTAGATGACAGGCTTATCAAAGCGGGCACTTACCAGAACTGTATACCCCACACTCCGACAACAGTACACCTACTACATCAGTTAGGTTTCACAATCAATACACAGAAATCTCATCTGTTCCTGGCGCAAGTGCAATCGCATCTAGGAGCTTCCCTCAACACTCTGAAAGCTTTAGCCTCTCCCATTGTGGCCAGGATTCACAATATTCAGGCCACAATACTACAATTTCAACCCAATCAAACATTACCACCCAGAGTTTTTATGCAGCTGCTGGGAATGATAGCATCCTGAATTGCAATCCTACCTCACGCAAGGCTTCACATGCGTCCTCTGCAGGAATGTCTAGCGCGTCAGTAAAATCAGTCACAGGTTTAATTTACCAATCTAGTGTTGGTAGACGGCCGCACCCATCGCTCTCAGCAGTGGTGGAACCCTCAAAACTTACCAAAAGGGTGGCCCTTCATAGACCCGATTCCACAGACAGTACTGACAGCAGACGCATCTTTATCCGGTTGGGGTGCTCATCTCTAACATCACATGGTACAAGGGCTGTGGTCAGACAATCACAAACGTCTCAACATCCACAACCTGGAACTTGTAGCGGTGTTTCTAGCACTCAAAGCTTTCCACACATCTTCTATGCAAAACTGTCTTAGTTCGCACAGACAACATGACAGCGATGCGTTGTCTTCTGAAACCGGGAGGGACACACACTCTCCAGCTGTACCGCCTGGCACAAAGCATTTGGAATTAGGCAATTCATCACAGAATTGATCTCCTAGCAGAACACCTTCCAGGGGTAGACCATCAAATTGCCAACCTGCTCAGCAGTCAGAGAGCAAGTTCACGAGTGGCAATTTCATCCCCAAGTTCTTCTTCCTTACTTTCAACAATGGGGGTTTTCACAGATAGATCTGTTTACTACAGTCAACAACACAAAATGCCTAAACTTCGCATCCAGGTTCCAACACCGTCTATCCAAGGGCAATGCTCTATGGATGAATTGGTCAGGAATATTTGCCTATGCTTTTGCGCCTCTCCCACTAATTCCATCACTGGTTCGGAAGCACAAACAAACATCCCTCACATTGATATTAGTAGCACCCACATGAGTTTGTTCAACCTTGGTACACCACCCTGTTAGAACTGTCACTGGTGCCACATCAAAATCTACATCTCACACCCAGTCTCCTCACTCAGAGCCATGGAGAAATCAGATATTCAATTCAAGATAACTCAACCTAGCGATTTAGCTCCTGAAGTCAGAGTTTGGTTATTTACAATTACCACCAGACTTTATGAATATTCGCAAGGAGGCTAGCAAACCTACTACTAGAGCATGTTAAGCAGCAACATGGTAACGGTTTGTTATCTATTGTGAAAACAACATCATCAATCCACTTTATACCTCTGTACAAAACCTAATTTGTTACCTGTTGCATTTACAGCAATCTAAATTGACTTACACATCCATCTGTTTACACCTAGCAGCGGTAGCTGCATACTTTCAAAATAGACAACACTTATCTCAATTCAGAGTACCAGTGATCAAAGCCTTCATGGACGGGGTTAAAAAGGGTGATACCACCAAGAGTTCCCCCTGCACCAGAGTGGAACCTAAACAAGGCTAATAGGTCCACCTTTTGAACTAATGCACAAATGTCAGTTACAATTCCTCTCATGGAAGTTTGCTTTCCTCATAGCAATAACCTCACTAAGGAGAGTTGGTGAAATTCAGCCATTATCTATACAAGAGCCTTTCTTTCAACTTCATAAAGATAGAGTGGTTCTTCTAAACAATCCTAAATTTATCCCTAAAGTAGTTTCTGCCTTTCATATCAACCAGTTTAGTATGTAGAAAGAACCAAATAATTTTGAAAAACAAAGCAAAATTTGTTGCTTTTTCTCCACCACACAAAGGCAATCAATCCCATATCTAAGTCAGGTATTGCAAGATGGATTGTAAAATGTTATGCCAAAGCAAAAAGAACTTTAAAAATACTCCCTAGAGCACATTCCACTTGCAAAATAGAGGCCACTGTGGCTTTCTCAGAGAATATTCCCCTAGCCGAGCAACATAGTCTACACCGCACACATTCACAAAGCACTATTGTGTGGATGTGTTTGCGAGACAACAAGCAAATGTAGACTAAGCAGTACTTAAAACACTGTTTCAAACCACCACAGGTTAGCCACCGCTTTGATAGTATACTGCTCTATAGTCTATGCAAAGCAAGTGATCTACAGCTCAATCCTCGAACGGAAAACAGTAAGCATCTGTTCTTGGAATGTAGAGCTGTAGATTCACATGCGCCAACCGCCTCCTCGGTCTCCTGTAATGGTTGAAGTTCTCAATTTACATTCATTCGCATGGACATCTCTATTCTACACTCACTAACTCCAGTCTAACCCTCTGCGGTAAAACAATCTAACAATGGAGTCAATGCCCATGCTCACTATCACCGAAAGGAGTCACCTTACCTCGTGCCTGGAAAGACTTCTTCGAAGAAAAACAACTTGCATACATTCGGACCCAACAGTAGATGGCAGGAGTATGCAAAGCATGTGAAACTACTGCTCTACATGCCAAGAACAGATGCTTACTTGATAAGTAACATTTTCCTTTGTTTCCCCCCACGCCATCGTATTTGGATTTGGATTGATCAGGATGAATGTTCAGCGCCATAGAGCACTTTACCGATGGGCCCGCTCGATCGCTCGACTTCCATACTAACAGAAAACTCATGGAGACGGATCCAGAATCCTTTTTTTCGTTTCTACATATCATACATTGAAGACAGAGCTCCAATTGATCTTCACTGCCGGGGGCTTCTGCCCCCTCCTGGGGCACTCTGCCCCTTGTCTCAAGAACCTTGTCATCAAGAATTTAAAATCAGTGATGGAAAGGATGCCCTTCAAGTTCTCCTGGACCATCAATCATCAAGCCTGCAATCTCTGCCTCTCCCCGAGCACAATTACACCACAAGATTCATTAGTACCAACAGAGTGGAGGGGGGCACATCGGTGAATTACCCCCTCTATGGGCAACGAACCACCCCAGAGGGGCTTGGACTTGGAGCCCAAGTCAAAACAGCCCTTTGTGCCACAACTGCCTTTGGGCAATGGTCAGCACTGACCAAAGTCTTCTGAGCTAAGAAGTCTCCCTCCTACATCTACAAAGGTCTTGCAGAATCCTCAGGCCCCTTTGAGGCCTGGAGGGTCCTCGCACCGAAGCATACCCGCAATAAAGCCAACATCAGTGCAAACACGAGTCTAAACGTTTAAGGCTCCCACAGCGCTAAAACAACAGTCAACGGCCAGTTGCAAGGATTCAGAGCAACCAATCCTCCATCATCTGCAGGAGGAGTGGTTAGATGCTCACCAAAAGCATCAGTTTATTCACTTATAGACAGGCAAGAGCTGCACAAGGCTGCTGTCAAAGCCACAGGAGACTCCCCTAAGGAACAGGAAATTGACTTTTGAGGCGCAGATTGCATTTGAGCCTCCTCCCCATCCCAAGGATAAGATGTCCAAGGACAGGGGTACCAGCCCCCTTTCTACTCAACTTCCTCTTACTAATCCTCTTCTTACTAATCCTCCTCTTTCACCACCTACTCATGCTTCACCTTCATATTAACTGGAGGAACCACCACACATCTTCTGGGGAGGGCAGCCCACTACACCCTGCGGATTCCTGTCCATGACGAACCCTATAGACCGGAACCTAAGGATGACCTGTGGGATGGCTATAACATTGATCCCCTGGTTGATACAGACCTGAATCTGTACCCAGCCATGCCCACCACTCCACCACCCCAAAGTCACTGCTACATCTAACCGAATTATAACAATTGCAGCCACATATCACAAAATTGATATGCACACTGTCCGAGAAGGCATGACTTCCTGGTCAAAGCATCATGCAAGACACAACTCTCCCTTCAGTTCCTCCCTTTGCTTAAGACCACCTATGAGACCTTTATAGAGCCCGTCAAAACCAGGGTGGTTTCTCCTAGGAACAGAGTATTCAGACGCAGTGATAAGCCTCACAGTTATTACTTTTTAATCTACTCATGCTACCTATTATTCTTTTACTCATCGTTACTGGGTGATTTATTTTTCCAGATAATATGCTACATGACATTTACATTTTTTTCTCGGATTAGTCTGCCGGTCCTTAGTTGGTGACTTCATTCCTCCTACCAAGGCACTTCTGTGCTGATTGAGTCGAGGGAGTGATACTATTCCTGTAGTTTCTGACTGCATCTGCCATTTTCAGTGGGCGGCGGTCTAGTTGTGCGCCTGACCTACACTTGCACTATAAAATCAGAGGATGGCGCCGACGCGCAGGCCCAGTGCCGGTCCCCCTGGCCTTTTTCACCCAGATTAACTTCAGACGCTGAGCTACTCACGAGAGGCACTTCTCTACCTTAAGGTAATGGGTAAGTCAGTGAAGTGTCCACCAATAAGCATAGCAGCCATGACTTAACCCCCACCTATCTCCTGCTCAAGTTCTAATAGTAGTTTTCTGACTCTCCACCCGCCCATGGTTGGCACTATCCCTGAAAGCTCTTCCAACAGGTTGGAGCCCATCGCAGACAGGCCAGCTATTATCTGTGCTCTTATGAATACCAGATCGATGGTTAAACACCATATGGAAGTAGCTGAATTCAACTCTAACCACCAAATAGACCTGGTGTTTGCGACAGAAGCCTGGGCGGACGATTCGTCTGGCCCGGAAATATCAGGAGCAACACCTGATGGTTATACTGTGTTCAATCTCGACAGACCTAAAAAAAAAGGGGATGAACACTAGCAATAATTTATCGAGAGCTCTTGCTGATGGCCTTTAACCCAGTCACTATTGATGGATTGGAGGCGGTGATATTAAACATCGAAGTCACAAAGACTCAATTTTTTAATGGGATGGCAACGGTATCGCTACGCTTGGGTCCCTGAGGTCAGTACGAGGGACCTCCTAGCAAACCTGCCATTGCCGTTTTGGATTTCCTGAGGACACTCAGCGCAACTTTCTCCACGCAACTTTCTCCACGCCTCGCGGAACCCGCTGCGCGGGTCCCGCTTCGCAGAGGGGCGCTTTCCTTCCCGGGTTGAAGCTGCTGCTGGGGTAAAACAGGGGCTGAGGGCTGAGGGCTGCGAGCAAGAGGGCTGGGACTCCATTTCTCAGGAGTCCCAGGAACCCGCGCCCGCTCCACCTGGGCTGCTCTCCCTCCCCGCCCCGCCCCCAACGACCGGGTGAACAAATACCGGCTTGCCTTGTACTCCGTGGGACCTCCTAGCAAACCTGCCATTGCCATTTTGGATTTCCTGAGGACACTCAGCGCAACTTTCTCCACGCCTCGCAGAACCCGCTGCGCGGGTCCCGCTTCGCAGAGGGGCGCTTTCCTTCCCGGGCTGAAGCTGCTGCTGGGGTAAAACAGGGGCTGAGGGCTGCGAGCAAGAGGGCTGGGACTCCATTTCCCAGGAGTCCCAGGAACCCGCGCCCGCTCCACCTGGGCTGCTCTCCCTCCCCGCCCCGCCCCCAACGACCCGCCCATTACCACAACAGCCATAAAATAACGCGTGCTTACCGCTGCGCGGGAGCTCGCCGGTAGAAGCCCGGGACAAGGGCGGGACCGTCTAAGGCCGTTCATGGACGATCAAGGTTGGGTCGGGGCTACTCCCTTTATCAGTGATCCCAGATCTCTTACTTTAAACTGTTTGGTTGTAAGTTATAGCACTATATATTTAGTTGTTTCCTAGAACCCACATGATGTCCTTGCGCTCAGGGAAGGGTAGACAGGTTACCGTAAAAAAGAACAATGGGAAAGCAACTGGAACTTTAGACGATTTTATAACTCGGGCAACTGTGATCTTAGAAAAAGAAATAGCCCTTACCGAAAAGCGTTTGTCCCTAGATCTAATAACAGGCAAACGCTCATCCTTGGGAGATATTGCCTCTAAAATTACCCCCAATAAGGCACCCACTCCCGAGAAAAGTGCAGATAGTGCAGATAGCAACCTAGAGGCTAGTCCGAATCTAGTGGCACACTCTGACTCCCAGACAATCACGATAGCAGACCCAGGGGACTCCCAAGCTGAAGCACCCACACTCACTCCTATACCTATTTCATCAGGTATCACGGGGGATAACGCCTTAGACGGCAATTTGAGCAATAATGGGCCCATCCACATACAAGATCATGTAGTAGTCTGTGAGCGGGAACCAAACAATCCGAACAAACGTAAAAGAGGGGGAAACCATAGAAAAGGAACCAGATCCAAGTCAGCGAAGCCAGCACCACCCAAAGTTCTGACAAATCCAACTAAACAAAAGGGCACCCACCCAGTTGACGCGGGACAGAAAATTTTCTCTTTTAACACCAATAATAATGACCGACTTTTGGGGGAAATTGAGAAATCGGTTCAGATGCTCTTGCTGCCTGTTCTAGAGAAAATTCAAATTGTTAATCTAAAATTAGACCAATTGGAACACCTTATCTCTCTTAACGCCAACTCCCTTGAAACTCTAGTAACTAAAAATAAATCACTCGAGGTGGGGGGTACTAATAACAATAATAAAAACAGTAACGCCAATAATAGTAATTCAAAAAAAGGGGGAGAGAATAAAAATGCCAGTAAAACACCTAAAACACTTATAACTGGTGATCCTAAGGCAGCACCGGTCCCCTTAGCACGAACAAAACCTGTTCCATTAGCTCGTACTAAACTTGCAGTGGCGGGCACTGTGGGGCCCCCTAGTCAAAATATGGGTAGTACAGTACTAACACCAGAAGTTACTACTTCTAAACAGGGAACTACCCAAGGGCCAAAACAAACATCTTCGCAGGGGCCTGCAGCAAACAATGACAACGAGAGAGCACATAAAAGGAAATCACCACCTGTAAACTTGCCCCCAGACTCAGCTCCTTTTATGGTAATACTCACAGGAGTACCCCCAGTTTTGTCTAATAAAACGGAATCAAACCAGGAGTTAAAAAACAAAGTAATATACTGGCTCAATAATAACAGACCACTCCCTCCTGATTCTAAAACAAAAATACTTAGTGTACGCAGAGTTCCCTGGGTGGGCCCAAGTGAGAAGGACCTAGAGGGGGACTGTATCCTGATCAACTTCAGCGACACCTGGGTAAAAAATATCATCTGCTGTAAACCAAGATTTGCTAGAGCTGGGGATATTCAATGTATAGGTCTAGAATATTTCTATCCAAATTTGAATCTTGTTCCCCCGACTTTGCTTTACAAAAACACTGGGCAGACATCTAACAGTGAAACACACCCTGGGTGGGCCCGGAGAAATAGAGCCGTATGGCCAAACCAAAACAACTGGGGTCCTCTGCAACAGAGTGATGGTTTCTTTAGGGGATCAATTTATAACAATAACAACTATTCGCAAACCTGGTATAATGAACTAAGACCAAGATTCCAGGGGGAAGACTACCTAGGATGGTTTCCAAGTAATATCCCCCTAAGAAACCGCTTTGATGCACTTGCGGGCATGGAAGAGATAGATTGACCATCACTAAGTTCTCCTGGCAATACTAATACTCTGACAACAGGAGAGCCCAGCCAGAGGGAGAAGGGAGAAAGCTGTGACGATAACTCACGGGAGAATGTTTCCGTTGGTGACGATCGTACTTCTAACCCCCAAGTCCCTGAGGCTGGCCTTACTAAAGAAAGCGAACCAAGTCCAATCATCTTAAGGCATAATCCGGAAGTATTACCTGAACCAGTCAGAAAAAACCAAAGCGAAGTAAGGATGCGCCTTATTTCTTGGAACATTGCTGGGCGCGCCTCAAGATTGGAGGATGAGGCATGGTTAGACTTTGTGGGTGACTGTGACATCCTGTGCCTCCAGGAAACATGGAGCCGATCCACTCAGAACATCGAGGGCTTCCAAGCCTTTAATACCCTAGCGATACCTTCACAAGCGGGTAGGGCAAAAGGTGGCCTAATGACAGCAACCTCTTTAAAACTATGCAAACTTGTAACTTCTATGATAGTTGACTCCCCATGGTTTCAAGTGCTAATGTTGGTTAATTTGTTTCCTGAACCATTGTTGTTAATTAACTGGTATTACAACATCTTTGACAACAATGAGACAAGCGTAATGTTGAAATTGGAGGAGGCCATAGCCAGGGCACGCCACGAGCAACCCCTACTATTTGTCATCTGGGTGGGAGATTTCAACTGTTCATTATGTACCTACGGGGACTCGAAGGTGTGTGGCTTGAGAGACTCCCATGATCAACCCCTGTTACACTTCAAACATACACCCCAGGGGGACGCCTTAAACAACATCATTATTCTAAATGATCTATGCATAGTGGAGCCCTGGGTTGGTCCAAATTTTGCTCCAATACCGACGTTTCAGGGAAGTAGAGGTATGATGAGTTTTATTGACTTTGTAATTGTCTCTAGTGGGCACTTCCATCATGTTGATAAGTTGGAAGTAATTGCTAATGCTGCCAGTGACCACAACCCTCTAAACTTATCCCTGTTTTGTCCCGTTAAACCCAAACATTCTGTTTGGGAGCAACCTGTAAAGTATAGTAGGAACCAAGGTATCACACTTAAATGGGGCAAAATAGACGCGGCAGGTCTTGAGGCAGAGATCCTAAATGGATATAGCTCTGAGTACGAGGCATGTCTAACACCTACAACTACCCCTGAAAAGGTCATAGGGAATTTTGAATCTCTATGTGGGCATGTAGCCGAACGCCTCACAAAACCAATTGGTAAAAGCAAAATGCTAGGTCCCAGATGGTTTGATGCCGCATGTTCGGCAACACACAGATCCTTGAAAGCGGCATTAAAACAAAAACCTAGGGACATAGAACTGGTTAGGGCATCTAGACTGGCCTATAAAGAAGCCATAAGAATAAGGAAGTTGGACTTAAAAAACCAAGCCTGGGAAGATCTAGAAAAGGCCTCGGAATTGAAGGACAGCAGGCTTTTCTGGGAAGTTATCAATCGCCCCCTTTTTACAAGTAATGGCAAGGATAACATTGTGATGCAGATTGCATGCGAAACATGGGAATCACATTTTGGGAACATTTTTAACCCACATGGTACTTTATCCAATGAACCATCACTAGGAGACGCTAGGGAATCGGTGGTCTCTCAATCTTCTTTGTCCTTGAGCTCATCGCTCACCTTACAAGAAGTGGAAGATGCTCTGTCGAAAGGCATACCATTAAAAGCACCCGGCCCTGATCTAGTGCCTTTGGACTTTTTTAAACACAATGTTAAGGTTTGGGCCCCCCTGTTGTTAAATGTTTTTAGAGTAGTTGTCATTAGCCGTATTCTGGCATCATGGAAGGAGGCAGTAGTGGTGCCAATTTTTAAGAAGGGCGATAGATCAGACCCCCGATGCTATCGCCCAATCTCATTAATTGATGCATCGTGTAAGATATTGGGTAGGGTCATTTTAGCCAGACTAGAAACATGGGCAGATTCGGTGGTCCTTATTGTGAATTCCCAATATGGGTTCAGAAAAGGTAAAGGTACTGTCGAACAGTGCCTGAACCTGGCCCTGATCATAGGGAAATACATGAAGGCAAGGAAATCCTCCATCCACCTTGCCTTCATGGACCTTTCAAGTGCATTCGACACTGTGTGTCGGAGCAAGCTGTGGCAAATGATGGAGGTCATGGGTTTCGAGGAACCCTTGGTCACCTTGCTCCGTAGACTCCATGAATCCACTACTGTAGCCATAAGGTTTGGGCCAGGGGGAGAGAAAACTGAGTCTATCCTCTCAACTGAGGACGTTCGACAAGGATGCATATTAGCTCCTTTTTTGTTTCTTGTGTACACCAATGGTCTGGAAAAATACCTGTTGGACCACTGTCATGATTTTCCAAAGGTCAACGGCAGGAGCATTCCAATGCTTTCTTACGCCGACGACACGGTACTTATGACACTCACAGGAAACAGTATGCAGCACTGTCTTGATGCCTTCCACAAATTCATGTTGGACCTAGACCTCAAGGTAAACTTCGCCAAATCCTTTGCTATGATCTGTGGCCCAAAGGGTACCAAAACCAGAAAATTTGTAGTCAATAACTCCACCATTGAAAAGGTTGAAAACTTTAATTATTTGGGAAACCTCTTCAACAACAAACTAAGCTGGGCCCCGTTAATGCAGACTCGAGTTCAAAGTGCTAGTCGCTCTATAGAGGGTCTGTTTCGTTTCTGTGGCAAACTAGGACAAAAACCTGTTATACATCGAAAAACCTTGTATAAAGCTAAATGTTTGTCGGTTGCTACTTATGGGGCAGGGGTTTGGGGGACTGAAAGCCCTGACACGATACAGATCATGGAGAACAAATTTTTAAAGCGTGTATTGGCTATTCCACCAGGCTCCTCTAACAGATTTGCCCACAACGAAATAGCTCTAAGCTACGTGAGTGACACCATTCGCCTTTCCCCTTTACTGTTATGGGGCAAAATATGGCTATCAGAGGACTTACAGCTCACCAGAGATATCCTCCGGGATTGTTTAAAATTGGCAAACATGAAACAGATCCCCTGGCTATCTTATGTAAATGAAATGCTCCATAAAATAGGCTTGGGTGACATTTTTGACAACCCCGAAAATATACAGGGAGATATCAAAGCTGTAATTAAAACAAATTATTGGAAATCACAGTTTGTGAATTCCCTGGTTAGCCCTTATGTTCCTAAGGCTACTTTGCAGCACCAGTTTTATTTAACCTTCACAAACCATGTGCAATGGCGATTCTACTTGACAAGGTTTAGGCTACACATCTTGCACTTCCTTTTTGCGTTTCCTAAACAGGGGGGTTGGTGTGAGAGACTGCCCCCCTGTCCTTGTAATAACAAAGATAGCCAAAGCACGATGCATATTGTTCTTTTCTGTTCCCTATATAAGGACCCGAGAATCAGGTTTATTAAGCCGATCCTTAAGGAAAAGCAACCATGCCATTATAAAGAGGGTTATGATTATTTATTATCTCTGTCTTCACCTGGTGTCTGCTGTGCAATGTTAAATTTTATACGGGTGTCACTTTTGATTAGAAAACGGTATGGCTAAATCTGGCCCCAAGAAGCTGACCCTTTGATCATGTATATTGTATATTGTTGCATCGTGATTTTCTTATTTATTTCACCTGCCCTTCAATGTATGCCCCGGCACGAAGAATCTACGAAATCATCTAACTTGATTGAAAGTAAAAGCTATGGGGTCTTCATCTGTGATTATATTAGCTAATGAATTTTATTAGTTTAGTGTTATAATTGTAAGACTGTCTTTTAAAAATGAACTTGAAATAATGCTTGTAAATGAAATTGTTTGACTTTTATGATTCTTTTGTTTTGAATCGAATAAAGTTTTTTGAAACAAAACGATTATTTATCATCCCCCTGGACGAAGGGCAACATTTGCAGAAAAACGTAGCCAGTTACTGGAAGCCCTTTTACTGAAATCTGATTTTACGGTTATTTGCGATTTTAATTTGAAAAATCGCTCTGATTCCGAAACAGAACACCTTTTTGACACCCTCTCAGGTCTCCGCGTCACTTAAATAGTGAAGGGGCCCATATATGATGCAGGTCACTTGCTAGATGGGACTTTCACCAACAACCCTAACATTAATGTTCGAGGCATATGAGCTGCAGATCACACATGGATGAACTGGTCAGGCAGATTTGCGTACGCTTTTCCGTCTCTCCCACTCATTCCATTTGTGGTACGCAAACTGAAACAACAGTCGCTAACGCTCATCCTAGTAGCTCCCACTTGGGCACGTCAACCCTGGTTCACCACACTTCTGGAACTATCTCTAGTTCCACGTCAAAAATTGCGTCTCTCCCCGGCTCTATTAACCCAGAACCATGGAAAAATCAGACACCCAGATCCTCAAACTCTGAACTTGGCAATCTGGCTCCTGAAGTCTTAGAGTTCAGATACCTCAACCTTCCTCCAGACTGTATGAATATCATAAAAGAAGCCGGAAGACCTACTACTAGGGCGTGTGATGCAGCAAAATGGAAAGATTTGCCATTTACTGCACTAACAATGACATACGTCCACTGGATGCGTCCATCCAAAACATCATTTGCTATTTACTACACTTGCAAAGATGCAATTTAGCGTATTCCTCTATACGTCTACATCTAGCGGCATTAGCAGCCTACTTGCAAAATAGGCAACACCTGTCCCTCTTTAAGGTACCAGCCATCAAAGCATTTATGTGTGAACGCTATATGGGTGGAAAGTTCTGGACTTGCAGCGCTACAGTTGGCCCAAATTTACATGTGGCACAGTCCTCGTGAATGGCTACACCCAATAGCCATTGAAAGGGTAAGGTTGAGAAATGGTGGAGGGTAGTGCCTTCTTAGTCCACGTCAGTGGAGAATCAACTTCAAAAACTTAGTTCCAATTGAAGATGCTTGTAATGTTTTTATTGCTAGTAGACAATGCAAATATAAATTGCGAAAGAAAAATCAAACAAGCCGACACGTGTTTCGCCCATGTGGCCCATTGGCCTTGGGCTTTTTCAAGGCTAAAATGGTTTACCAATCACAAAATAAAGATAAGAGAGGTGCAAAATTGGGTGAAAAAAGCGAAGAAGAAAGAGAAGGTTAAAATATGGTGGATTTACCAAAAAAGATCAAAAAATTTCAAAGTGAGGGATAGAGAGAGAGATGGAGGGAAGAGGAACCCAGGGGTAAAGGGAAGTAAAAAGGAAAACATGTTGGGAAGGAAAGGAGAGAAACGATAGGGGAGAGACGATAGTTCAAAGGGGGAGAGAAGAGATCAAAAGAGCTTATTAGTGGTGACATTTCGTTTTCATATAAAACAGCATATAGCAGATAAATATGTACATAGATGACATGATATCAATACAAATGTGAGATTGGGTGTTTTGACACATTACTCTTATGATAGAATCATAACACTAGTAACACATTCCTAGGCGCAACAACAGGAACAGGGCAGAACCAACAATACTATTGTAGTTATATCTAAGATTAGTAGGGTCTTGGGCTGAAAAAGAAAAGAGTAAGTCATGAAAAGAAGGAATGTGTAATAGTTTCAGAAGGCAATTGGTAAGGTGAGATAAACGTCGATGGGCGCATAGCCTGCAGATTCATCAAGAATAAATATATAATATCACCAGGAAAAAATAAAACATTTAGTGCTGACATCAGAGACGAGAATTAAAGGAAAGGAAGATTTACAGGCGAAATGAGGGGAAAATTCATAGGGACAATCAAATAAAGCATTCTATCATAAGAGTAATGTGTCAAAACACCCAATCTCACATTTGTATTGATATCATGTCATCTATGTACATATTTATCTGGTATATGCTGTTTTATATGAAAACGAAATGTCACCACTAATAAGCTCTTTTGATCTCTTCTCTCCCCCTTTGAACTATCGTCTCTCCCCTATCGTTTCTCTCCTTTCCTTCCCAACATGTTTTCCTTTTTACTTCCCTTTACCCCTGGGTTCCTCTTCCCTCCATCTCTCTCTCTCTATCCCTCACTTTGACATTTTTTGAAACTTTTTCATCTTTTTTGGTAAATCCACCATATTTTGTCTTTCTCTTTCTTCTTCACTTTTTTCACCCAATTTTGCACCTCTCTTATCTTTATTTTGTGATTGGTAAACCATTTTAGCCTTGAAAAAGCCCAAGGCCAATGGGCCACATGGGCGAAACACGTGTCGGCTTGTTTGCTTTTTCTTTCGCAATTTATATTTGCATTGTCTACTAGCAATAAAAACATTACAAGCATCTTCAATTGGAACTAAGTTTTTGAAGTTGATTCTCCACTGACGTGGACTAACTAAAAAGGCACTACCCTCCACCATTTCTCAATCAAAGCATTTATGGAAGGTCTTAAAAGAATTATTCCTCCAAGATTACCACCTTCACCAGTGTGGAACCTTAATATTGTTCTAACAAGGCTCATGGGTCCCCCATTTGAACCAATGCACAAATGCGAACTGCAGTTCCTAACATGGAAAGTGGCTTTCCTTGTCGCAATCACATCCCTGCGAAGAGTAAGTGAAATACAAGCCTTAACTCTAGAAGAACCCTTCCAACAAGGTGGTTCTTAGGACAAACCCAAAATTCCTCCCTAAAGTCTTCTCCCCTTTCCATCTAAACCAGTCAGTCGAACTGCCTGTCTTCTTCCCTAATCCAGACTCAGTAGCTGAGAGGACACTTCATACCTTAGATGTTAAAAGAGCCTTGCTTTATTACATCGACAGAACCAAACCTTTTCGAAAAACCAAGAAACTGTTTGTTGCTTTCGCTCCACCACATAAGGGCAACCCTATTTCCAAATCGGGTATAGCCAGGTGGATAGTTAAATGTATCCAAATATGTTACCAAAAAGCTAAACTTACTCTTACAGTTCCCCCTAGGGCGCACTCCACGCGTAAAATAGGGGCTTCTATGGCATTCTTAGGGAACATCCCCTTAGAAGACATTTGCAAAGCAGCCACATGGTCTACTACACACACCTTCACTAAGCACTACTGTGTCGATGTGCAATCCAAACAACAAGCTTCAGTAGGCCAAGCTGTCCTAAAAACTCTATTCCAAACTGCTGCAACGGATACAGGGGACCACCGCTAGGGGAGACACTGCTATATAGTCTATCCTTAGTGTGTGATCTGCAGCTCATATGCCTCGAACGGAATATGCTACTCACCAGTATGCATCTGTTCTTGGCATGTAGAGCTGCAGAGCCACACACGCCCACCCGCCTCCCCGGGACCTGTAACTGTTCCAGCATTGTCTTAATTAGACACTACACATGGACATCCTTTCTCTTTACTTCTTATACACTCCATCATTTCCCATCATGGCGAAAAACAATCTGAGGATGGAGTGGATGCCCATGCGCACTGTTGTCCAGAGGAGGAGTCACCTATCTCGTGACCAAAGACTTCTTCCGAAGACAACAACAACCTGCAATCATCCGAGCCCAACACCAGATGGCGATCTTATCCTTAGTGTGTGGCTCTGCAGCTCTACATGCCAAGAACAGATGCATACTGGTAAGTAGCATATTCCTTTACCCACTCTCTGCCATTAACCTAGACGGACCACTATGCAGTAATATGGAACCAAAGACTGCAAGAGATCTCTCTTCCAACAGCACTTAAGCCATGTCAGGCTAACCGTGCATTGCATAAAATCCAAGCTACTGCCTTGAACTATCTGTTAGCACAATCACTTCCCTAAAGAGACACTAATTTGGACCAGATGGCAGAAGATTACTTTAACTGGATCAGCTCAGCCCTTAATGACATTGTTCCTATTAAGGGTCCGGGCAATAATAAAGATGTCACAACTCTGGTTCGATGAATCTCCTAAAACCACCAAACTGGACTGTCGAAGACAAGAGTGTAAATAGCACACGGAATATAAGGTAGAGGAGAGGGAAAAATATTAAATCTGCCTAGGAAGCTATAAAAATCAATCCTTGCGGCCATATCTAAATACTACACAGAAGAAATAAAAATAGCGAATAATGTAAATAAAACCCTCTTTCAAACTATAAAAAAATTGTTCACCCCCATGCTCTGATAACATATACAAAAAAATTAAGAATTAAGTCTGGCAGTTTTGGACACTTTGCGGCTCTCCCAGCTGTGCAGATTGCAGAACTTATTCCAAAGATTAATGCAGGATCTCCCCACGACCCATGCCCCCCGAAGATTATTTACTTGGTTCCGGAAGTCATAGCACGTCATTTATCTGTCATCTTCTTTACCATGTTTAATACAGGGATCTTCCCTACTTACTGTTGATGTTATAATCTCCCATATTTCTAAAATAAAACCGGGCTCTCCCCATGATCCTCTCCCTCCCAGCTCCAGCTAAATTGGTAGAAAAGGTTATGAATAACCCGCATAACCCGCTCAGTTCATATATGTATTACATAGCCTGCTAAATGAATCACAATTCGGATTTAGGGCTGAACACAGCACCGAAACAGCGCTTATAAAGACCACTGAGGAAATAAAAGCAGCAATGGACGCAGGGGACGCCGCGGCTCTTTTCCTGCTTGACCTGTTGGCGGCCTTCGACATGGTCGACCACAAAACCTTGCTTAATCATCTGAACTCTCTTGGTATTTCTGGAAAAGCACTGGCATTGGTTTCCTCCTTTCTTACTTATAGGACGCAATCAGTCGCTCTGGGTAACTTCACCTCCCTGACCTTCATACTCCCATGTGGAGTCCCACAGGGTTCTTCTTTGAGTCCTACACTTTTCAATGTATATGTCTCTGAGCTGGCACTAGTAATTAGATCTTTTGGGATGGAAATAACATCCTATGCAGATGATACCCAAATTGTGATATCCATCAGTAAAAATACCCACCTCCAGTAAAAAGATTTAGGGACTATATGACAGCAGTCAGCTCATGGATGAGTTCGCTCTACCTTAAACTCAATTCCGGGAAAACTGAGGTGATTCTGTTCTGCAACTTCGCCCCTTCCTGGTCTCAGATCTGGTGGCCAGATGACCTGGGAACAGCACCAATCCCAGTCCCCAAAGCAAATAATTTAGGCGTGATAATAGACCAAAAACTAGACTTCGAAGCCCAAGTCAAGACAATTACAACATCAAGTTTCTTCATCCTTAAAGCAATCAAGAAAATCCTGCCTTTGATTCCAACAGAAAGCAGGAAAACTGTAGTCACATCCTTAATCCTGTCCAAACTCGATTACTGTAATGGACTATATCTTGGTATAGCAAAAAAGCAAGTACGAAGGCTCCAGATGATTCAAAATGCGGCTGCAAGATTCCTCCTGGGGATTCCCAAATTTCAGTCCGTGGGCAAACACCTTCAGAGTTTGCACTGGCTGCCAATTCAAAGTCGTATCAAATTTAAAACCCTGTGCATCACATACAAGGCACTTCACGGGATCGGCCCTCAGTTCCTGAGGCGGTCACTTCATTGGTACTCTCCAAACCGATGCCTCAGATCTCAAGGGGCAAAAGTGATACGCTCTCAAAGAGTCTTTAAATCAAACTGGGGGGAGGGGGGGGTAGAAGCTTTGCGGTAGGAGCTACAAAGCTCTGGAACTCCCTCCTTATTGCCATCAGAAATCTTCCCTCCTTGACATTGTTCAGGAAGGCCATTAAGACCTGGCTGTTCGTCGAATAGTGTTCCGGCTCGCCCCTATTGGTTCTGCTAGCGCCAAGACACCATCTGGTATTTGTGCGCTGTAAACATTTTTTAACATAACCTACTTCTTGGAAGTCTGCTTCAGTGCTTCCTCTTGTAAAAAAAGCCTAATCTTAATATTCTGGAGCCAAACAGCTAGCGACCTTTAGCTCGGCTTCCATAACATGCCAAACTAGTAGAAAAATCATGAATCTCTAAAATGTCCTCCTTTATTGAAAATAATAATCTTTTGGATGGTATGCAGTTCGGTTAGAGGAAAATCATAGTACCGAAACTGCTCGGATTACAGCTACAAAGGAAATTAGAGCGTCCCTTGACAGAGGGGGCAATGCGGTCCGTATCCTGTGGGATCTCTCAGCAGCTTTCGATACGGTCAACCACAAGATATTGGTTGACCTTGTGCAGGATCTTGGGATTGGAGACACAGCCCTATCCCTACTAAAAGATTTCCTCGTGGGAGTCCGACAAGTGGTGTCATTGCGCAAATTTAATTCAGATCCATACTTCTTACCTTGTGTGGGCACACAGGGCTCTTTCCTACCTTATTTAATCTTTGTTACACCTCTTGCCTCCCTGATAAAATCCTTTGGCCTGTCACTGGCATCATACACCGATGAGACACAAATAATAGTCTCACTCGCAAAAAGTGCAAACTATTCTGGTAGGACTTTCAGCAACTGTATGAGTGCAGTCAGCAAATGGATGGATAGTAATTGCCTGAAACTAAATTCTGCAAAAACAGAGGTCATCCTGTTCAGCAATGATTTGTCCATTTGGTCTTCGAACTGGTGGCCATCTGATCTGAGCATCCCACCAATGCCAACTTCAAAAGTAAAGAATTTAGGGATTTTGATGGATAGGGAGCTAAAATATAAAGACCAGGCAACAAGGTCACATCCTTTTCCTTCTACTTACTTAGAATCATCAAAACTATCATACATTTTCTTAAAGCAGATCTCTTGAACTCTGTAGTTATTGCCTTAGTTCTATCGCGATTGGACTATTGTAGTGGTCTGTATATAGACTTTCCAAAACGTCCACTTAAACTACAAACTCTTCAAAGTGCGGCAGCACGATTCCTACAAAAAATTCCCAAATCTCCAGATTCCTTAAAAAAATCCCAGATACTCAATTGGCTAGATCAGCCATCAGATAAATTAATTGGCTCCTGGTTAGCCATCCTATCACCTTTAAGTCACTCTGGCTAGCCTACAAGACCTGTACGGGAAAGCCCCATTTTACTTTAAGAAAAACCTGGAATAGTATATACCTGGTAGAACCCTCCGTTCCGTTGCAGCTAGATTCATAAAGGTTGCTACTTTCAAACGTGCCACTTGGGGTGGAAGAAACTTTTTCAGATCTACAGCTCTACAATGGAACCGTCTTCCACTTGAATTAAACACAGCTTCTTCACTCTTTGTTTTCAAGAAACAACTTAAAACCTGGCTTTTTAATCAGTGACCCTATAGAACCCATATTCAGGACTCTGATGGTTCATCTCTGTTTTGCATAGCGCCAAGACGCCCTCTGGGCATTTGGGTGCTTTAGAAGTCACATCAATCATTCATTTATTCATTCATTAAACAATAATATATATATATATATATATATAAGCCCTTACCCAATGAAACACCTTATATTCGGGGCCATGTACCTCTGGACTCGCTAGAAGTCCACATAGTGCATAAACGCACGGACGCCAAGGCTACAGGAAACACTCCCCCTCCTGATGAGAGTATAAAGCTGGGCACAGGGGCAAGAGAGTAGTAGTGCAAGCAGCTTCGTATTGGATGATTGCCAATTCAGTTGACCTGCTCTACCAATACGACAGGGTGCATTAGGATAAAATTGAGGACCTCCCGAAACACTTCTCAGAGAAGGTTAGGCAGTGTGAGGAAGAACTGATAACAGAGGAGAAACCATATCCAGTGCCACCATCTCCTGCACCCTTGATGTGGCTTAAACTGCAGCCAGAGTGTTTAAACACCAGTAGCTTGGTCGGACATCAAACCTGGCTCCGTGTCGCTGACTTTAAACCAGAGGTACAAAACCATCTGCTAAACCTGTTGTTCATTGGTGTACATCTCTTTGAACTGCAGGTGGGGGCAGATGTTGGAAAAACAGGCTGTTGGTGCCCTTCAGACATTTACTCCAAGGGGGTCCTTAAGGAGACTACAGTACATGTGAGGCAACACCAAGCCTGCCACCAGCTGTCAGCACAGGGATACTCCAGAGCTCTAGAGGGGTCTGCAGAGAGAAGATCACCAGCATAAGGTGCGAAGGAGGTGGCTCAAGCCCACTTCAAGCCCACCGAACATCCAACCCATCTCAAACATCAGCGCTTTCTTCAGGAGGCGGTTCAGGCACTCTGCTCCACGTGCCCATTCAGCCAGTACTGCTACATCACTGCTTCAAGAAGGGGTCTACTCCATTATCCCCAAAAAGGACAGAACCTTCAGGCCTACTCTAGTCTCAGTGCTCTCAACAAGTACATTACCCAGAACATTTCCACATGGTCACTCTGCAGGATGTCAATCCCCTTGCTGCAACATGGTGACTTCATGATTGCTCTCGATCTGAAGAACACCTTCTTCCACATATCCATCCATCTCACTCATCGCTGCTGTCTACGTTTCATGGTAAGTGTTCCACATCACTAGTTCAAAGTGTTACCATTTGGAGTAGCCACAGCCCCCAGGTTGTTCATTTAATGCCTAGCTGTGATTGCCGATCATCTCAGAGGCGGAGGGCACTTGTGTGTTCCCCTACCTTGATGATTGGCTGATTAAAAGTAAAGACAAACAACAGCATCTTGCTCACACTCAAACCACCATATCCCTCTTGCACAGGTTGGGGTTCAACATTAAATGTGCTAAGTCTCATCTCCAGCCCCTTCATATCCACCCTTTCTTGGGGGCCTTTCTCAATACATTCACCAGCAAGGCCTAATCCAGCCAAGCCATGGTGCCTGTATTCTGGCAAATATTGCCTCTTTTTCAGGCAGATCGTCAGCTCGCAGTGTAAACAGTGATGTGCCTCCTTGGGATGATGACCTCATGCATAGCGTAGTCGCCCTTATCATGCTGCACATAAGTCTGCTCCAACTGTGTCTAATTAGCACAGTGGTCACAGGTGAAGGTTCTGTTGGACGATCTAGTTTTGATCCTTGCCCGTAATCATCTCTCTCAGCAGTTGTGAAACAGCAACAATCTGTTGCAGGACCGGCCCTTCACGGGCCCTGTTTGGCATGTGAGCATCACCACAGATGCCTCACTCTTAGGATGGGCAAGCACATCTTCAACAACTACCTGTTCAGGACGTGTGGTCACTGCAACAGATGGATTTTTTCATCATTTACCTTGAGTTCCTAGCCATACAGCTAGCTCTTATGGTCTTTTTTTCCAAGATTCAGCACACATTAGTCCTCATAAAGATGGACAACATGACCACTGTGTACTGTCTTTGGAAGCAGGGTGACACATGCACCGCAGTTAAGAATTGTGCAGAACATTTGGCATTGGGCGATTCACCATCGGCTACATCTCCTGGCAGAGTACCTTCTGGGAGTGGACAGTGACTTTGCAGACCTGCTCAGCAGGATGTAGCAACAAGTCCAGGAGTGAGAACTACACCCACAAGTCCTACACCCATACTTCCACCATTAAGGGGTCCCTGAGGTAAACCTTTTTGCGACCACCCAAAAAATGCAAAATGCCAAAAGTTTTCCTTTAGGCTGCCAGCTCCACAGTCAAGGAGCAATGCTCTGTGGATGAATTGATCAGGGATCTTGGGGGCCCTGGTGAGCCCGCAGCAAAATGGCCGCACATTAGTGCAGCTCTGCTGGTCAGGGCAGAAATCCGTCCATTATCCTGTGTTCCTCGGTGGACTCCGACGTCGTGCAGCAAAGCCATCGACTCCCTGGTCTGCGGGCGGCGGATCGCGGTGTTGAGCGCATCTGGTGGATCGCATTGCATGCCGATTCAACATGGGATTGTGGCTGTGTCCCGGAGCTGAAATGGTGGCGTGAGCCTCATGACCGCCGTATCTGCCCATCGCGACTACTCACGGAGACGCGCTGCTAGACTCCGGCTAGTGGAGTGAAGCCTGCCGGCGTGCCGCGGTCTGCAGACTTTGCCGGGGGCGGAGGTCTGAGCTTCGCGCCGCGGGAGGTGGCTGGCGGCGCTGGCATTCTCGCTGGGGCCTGCTGCCCCAGGTAAGTGAGCTGCGGCGTGGCCCTGGTGCCAGGGACTCCTGCGGCGGCTGCCGGTGCTGAGAGAGGCGCTGCCGCGGGTCTCCCGGCTGTGGTGCGGCGACGCTCGTTCACGGAGCGGCTTTGTGGTGGGGATCTTGTGCTGCCTGCTGTCGGCCTCCCGGGTGCTGCGGACCCCTGCTGGGGAGTGAGGTGAGCTTCCCGCCTCGGATTGGCGCTATTATCGCGCAGCCGCCATTTTGAAGCCCCAACTTGCGGGTGAGGCCTGCTGCCTGGTTAACTGGCCTGCAACTTGTGAGACTGAGTTTGGTTGCACCAAGGTCTTCTCAGTGGAGATTGGCCAGGGTCTGCTCTGTGATATTGATGTACTGGCCGCCCACAGACTACCAGGGGTATTTTGTGCAGCGTAGACTGTCGGACTGCGGGAGAGTTCTGTAGCCTTTCTTCGCAGTCTTCCATCGGCAGCTGACGATCACGGCGTAGTGCTTAATTGTGTGGACCTTGGTTGGGCCTCCGCATCTGACACCCCCTGCGCGCTGGTTGGAGCAACTGGACAGAGGCCCTAAAATAGCGCATTGGCACGGACCCCGCTTGTCGCCAGCTGCTTGGGCCACACCCGCTGGCAGTATGGGCAAGCAGGACAGGCAGGTACAATCCAAGCTATCTTTTGACTCGAAGTGCCTTAAAAAGTCCACGGCGCAAGCCACGTCCGAGGCTGAGGTCACTGGCCTCAGTAAACTTGAGCAGATGATGTTTGCAATGCAGCAAAGTTTACATACCATTGATAGCAAAATAGACACGCTCAACCTTCGCATGGACAATATGGAATCCAAAATAGATAAGCATGGGGCGCGCCTAACGGAAGCGGAACAGCGTATTTCGAACACCGAGGACAAGGTTGAGAATATTACCAAGTCTTGTGCGCAGATGGAAAAGCTGCTCTCGGTGATTAATGCAAAGAATGAGGACTTGGAAGCCAGGTCTAGGCGCAACAATCTGCGCATTATTGGGGTGCCTGAATCCACCAATATCGTGAAAATGGAGCTATATGTTGAGGACATGCTTAGGTCGCTGTTTGGTGCGGAGAATTTTTCCAACATGCTGGTGGTCGAGAGGGCGCATCGCTCTTTGGCGCCCAGCCTGGTCCTCGGGTCTCCTCCGCGTCCGATCATTGCCAAACTCCTCAACTATAGAGATCGCGATGTGGCACTCCGGATGGCAAGGGAAATGGGCACTACAAAGTATCATGGTACGGAGGTTCAGCTGTTCCCGCATTTCACGACGTCAGTACAGCAGGCCAGGCGTGAGTTCCAGCCGATAAAAAAGAAGTTACAGGTGCTGAAAGTTCAGTATGCAATGCTCTACCCGGCCCAAGATTCTGCATGGCAGCAAGCACAGAATATTTACGACTCCGAAGGATGCTATGCTCTTTGTCAAACAGCTGGAGAGCAGAGCTGCATCACGGACGGATGGTGACGAAGCGGAGAATTGAAGCAGTTGTGGAAGTATGGCGGACTGTCTCTGTAGTAGTTGTTTTGGAACTGTGTTGTGTTAATCCTTGTGCAGTTGGTCCTGTCAGGTACCCCACAATGCTTACCTCTGCCTGTGGAGCAAGTCCGCAGAGACGACAGGAGCGCCCACCCCTGTACCAACCTGACCCGTGTGGACAGTAGAACCCAGCAAGGATGAGATGGACGCAGGGAAGGGAGCCAGAATGAAAGCAGGGGGTTGAGGTGAAGGGTGTCTCGGAGCCAACTGAAAGACAAAGAGACCCAGATCAGTGAAGGACCCAACTCCCCGTTGCAAGATACGCCAAACACACACAGAAAAGCCCTGTTCCTCAACCTAGAACTCACCAGTGGCTGCAACTAATGAACCCTGAAATACAGCTTCAAGGAAGGTTCAGTTGTGACGAGATGGCAGCGTTAGGCTCTCAAGAACTAAAGGAATAGCGCTCCTGCGCGTCAGTTCCACGTGACTGGGTTTAACAAAACACTGGCATCCCTGGAAAGCAATAGTGGAAACCCAAGGAGAACTAACAAGAACAAAATAACCCTAAGCGCTCCTGCGCGGATCTAACAAAATCATCAAAAGGCGCTTTTGCGCGGTCAAAATCAATACTCTAAGCGCTCCTGCGCGGATATAACAAAATCATCAAAAGGCGCTCTTGCGCGGACAAAATCAATACTCTAAGCGCTCCTGCGCGGATCTAACAAAATCATCAAAAGGCGCTCTTGCGCGGTCAAAAATCAATACTCTAAGCGCTCCTGCGCGGATCTACTTCTGATCACCCATAACGCAGCCGCGTTACGGTGACTCCAGCAGAATTGAACGAAAGTACCTTTTTGTTTCCCAGAGGGATTACGAAGACCACAGCGGGGTTCCAGTCCGGAAGGCACAGCCCGCTTCCAAGGTCTTCCGGGCAGCAGAAACAGCGTCTCGTGTCGTTCAGCACATCTAGCGAAATCCGAAGCACAGAGCCGGCGGGAAACGCGGTGTTTAAGCGTTTCCCCCGGAAGTGCTTCCGTGAACTGCTTTGTTTGTCTAAAGACTAGACCGTGACTCATCTCCCAGCCGGAAGTGAGTCTCTCGGCCGTTTTCTGTGTGTGGTAGCGGGGAAGCGGAGGAGCGGGGAAAACGGCAGGCGCCGTGAACATGACAGTACCCCCCCCCAAAACAGGTCCCCCCTCAACCCCGCCAGAACCTTAAATGGGGGATACAGGACGAGGACTGAGCGGATGGCTCAGATGAAAGGCACGAACCAGCTTGGGAGCATGGCGAACATGGGACAAGGGCTCCCAAGATCGCTCGTCCGGCCCGTACCCCTTCCAGTCAACCAGGTAGAAGAGCTTACCCTTAGTACGACGAGAACCCAGAATGGCCTTGACCTCATATTCGACATGGTCCTCCACCACCACCGGAGAAGGAGGAGAGGGAAGAGAGACACCAGAACGGACCGGTTGCAGCAGCGAGACATGGAAGACCGGGTGAATCTTCATGTGTGGAGGGAGTGAGAGTCTCACAGCCACGGGGTTAACCACCCGCTCGACCTCAAACGGACCCACAAAACGGGGCAACAGTTTCTTGGGACCGTGCACATTGAGGTGCCGAATGGACAGCGACACCCGATCACCCACACCATACTTGGGCTCCTTCTGTCTGTGTGCATCGGCCTGTGCCTTGTAAGTGTCCTTAGCCTTGGCCAATTCAAAACGGGCTTGTTGCCAGATGCGGCGCAAGGATTCGTGATATGACCGGACTGTGGGTAACCTGCTGTCGGGAGGACCCTCCCATGCGGAGGTGCGGGGATGACGGCCATGAAGACAAAAGAAAGGAGACATTCCAATGGCCGAATGTTTACTGTTGTTATAGGCGTACTCCGCCATCCATAACACCTCGGACCATTCCTTTTCAACCATAAGCAGTAAACAACGGAGGTACTGCTCCATGGTGTGGTTGGTTCTTTCGGCCTGACCGTCGGTTTGAGGGTGGTACGCCGAGGACAGGCGCACGTCCAGTTCGAGGATCCTGCATACTTCCTTCCAGAAGCGGGAGATGAATTGCGATCCCCGGTCCGTGATCACCACCGATGGAACTCCATGGAGGCGAACCACCTCGTGTACAAAGATCAAAGCCAGTTCCGCAGCCGTGGGTAGTTTCACCAAAGGCACGAAATGAGCCATCTTGGAGAGATGATCCACTATGGTGAGAATGGTGGTGTGCCCCGTCTTGGTGAGAGGGAGTTCCACCACGAAGTCCATGGAAATGGTGTGCCACGGATACGGTGGCACCGGGATGGGACGTAGAAGACCCCTAGGAGGCTCGGATGTGTTCTTCCCTAAGAGACAGATGGTGCAGCTCGCCACATAGTCCTTGGTGTCCGTCACCAGCGATGGCCACCAAAACTGTCGTTGTACGAGCTCAAGCGTCTTGTGGTACCCCGGATGGCCGGATAGAACATGGTCATGGCACAGGCAGACTGCCTTTTGCTGACTGGTCAACCCCGGTAAATACAATTGTTGTCCATGGAACAGCAACCCATCTACGCACGTTACCCCTCCTTGTCCGTCCGCCAGAACCTCCAGGTCGGACTGCTTTGTGTCCTTTTGTACCTGAAGCATGAAGTCCGAGGATGCTACAACCCCCTGGAAGCGTGTCTCAGCGATGATGGGGACAGGCTCGGTGTTTTCTGCCTCCTCGTCGGATTCTCCTAGCCGTGATAGGGCATCGGCCTTGGCGTTGTCCTTCCCAGGTCGAAATGTGATCACGAAATTGTATTCATTAAAGAATAGAGTCCATCGAAGCTGTCGGGCGGTAAGGGCACGGGCTGACCTCAGGAATTGGAGATTCCTGTGGTCCGTGTAGATGGTAACCGTGTGCTTAGCGTCTTTCAGGAAGTGGCGCCATTCCTCGAATGCGGTCTTGATAGCGAGAAGTTCTCTGTCAGACACGGTGTAGTTGCGTTCGGCTGGTTGCAGTTTCTTGGAGTAGAAAGCCACCGGATGCAGCTGTCCTGTGCTAGTACTCCTTTGAGATAACACCCCTCCAATGGCGTGTTCAGATGCGTCTGCCTCTACAATGAAGGGCTGTTCCGTGTCTGGGTGCACCAGGACCGGGGCTATGGTAAAACGCCTCTTTAGTTCCTGAAAAGCGTCGTCTGCTGTCTGATTCCACTCAAACCGTACTCCTTTCCGCAACAGGCGGGTGATAGGAGCTACCATCCCGGAGAATCCGGTGATGAATCTCCGGTAGTAGTTGGCAAACCCCAGGAACCGTTGAACCCCTTTTACGGACTCCGGAGGAGGCCAGGACAGAATGGCGTCCACCTTCTTGCTGTCCATTTGAATGCCTGCCGGAGTGATGATGTGACCTAGAAACTCCACCGAGGTAACGTGAAAAACGCTCTTTTCCAGTTTCACGTACAAGCGATGTTTACTCAGCTGTCGTAGGATGGAACGCACATGCTGCACGTGTTCGGTGATGGATTGCGAATATATGAAGATGTCGTCTATGTAGACGATACAGAAGACGTCTAGGTAGTCCCGTAACACCTCGTCTATAAAGAACTGAAACGCCGCGGGGGCGTTACAGAGTCCGAAAGGCATGACCTGGTATTCGAACAGACCGAATTTCGTCCGAAAGGCGGTCTTCCATTCGTCACCCTTTCGGACTCTGACGAGATGGTAAGCCCCACGGAGGTCGAGCTTGGTGTATACGGAGGCGTTCTTTACCTGATCCAGCAGGTTGGTGATTAACGGCAGGGGGTAACGGTTTTTTACGGTGATGGCGTTCATAGCTCGAAAGTCTATGCAGGTCCTCAGATCACCTTCCTTCTTCGATACGAAGAAAAGAGGAGAGGAAACCGGAGACCTGGAATGACGTATAAAGCCGTTGTCCAGATACTCATCCAAATAGGAGCGAAGGTGGATGTTCTCCTTTTCCGTGAGCGAATAAATTCTGCTACAAGGCAAGGTGGAGCCTGGGACGAGGTCTATACGGCAGTCGAACGACCGATGCGGTGGCAAGGTGTTAGCCCCCTTCTTGTCGAACACCTCGGCTAGGTCCTGGTATTCCTCTGGTATGGCTGGTGTAGTTATCTGGGAGACTATCCCCATTCCTCGGAGAGGAAGCGATTGTGCTTGTATAGCATGACTCCCCAGGAGATCGTCCTTCGCATAACAGGTTTCACTGCAGTATTCCGAATTCAGGTGTACTATTCTCGACACCCAGTCGACATGGGGATTGTGTTTCACCAACCATGGTAATCCCAATATCACCTTGAATTGAGGGGCATCGATAACATCAAAGCTGATTGATTCGGCGTGGTGATTAACAAAAGACATGATCAGGCTCTCTGTTTGGTGCCGGATAGGACCGGAGGTGAGATCCGTACCATCAACAGCCTTGACGGTTTCAGGTTGGTCTTTTGGTACTGTAGCCATGCCCAGGGCACAGGAAAAAGCAGTATCGATAAAACTGCCTGTAGCACCGGAGTCTAACATAGCTGTCACCTGCCAGGTCCTGCCCGCCTGGTTCCGTAAGGACACTTCCATTCCTACGTGGTGACTGCCGTCAAAAACCGCAGGGATCGCCAAGGTGCAAGTTGAAGAACCCAGAGGACGGATCCCCTTGTCTACTGGGTGTTTTCGTTTCCCGTCTTGTCTGTCTTGGTGATGGGCAATGCGAAAGGTCTTCTGCCCCGGGGTTTCATTGGCTTCACCGGACATTCTCTGACGAAGTGGCCGCTTTTCCCGCAGTACAGGCATTGATTCTGCCTCCTTCGCCTTTCCCTTTCTTGACTTGTTAAGGGCCCTCTGATGCCCCCGATCTGCATTGGTTCGGTTGTCTCGCCTTGGGAAGCGGAAGCAGGGTCCTCTCTGGCCTTTTCTACGCTTTTGTCCCCGAAGGATAAGAAACGGGTTTCACTGCCTTTCCCTTTATCGGTCCTTCGTTCCTGTAATCGGAAATTCATTTTCACCACTAGATCGATGAAAGGACCTATCTCCTCCGGTGGGTCGGGTAATTGCGCTATGAGATCCTTCAGATCATCGCGCAATCCTCGATAGAACACAGACACCTTTTTGTCTTCAGGCCAATGGGATTCGATAACAAGCCTGCTGAACGTGGTGATATAATGAAGGAGGTCCTGGCTGCCTTGCTTGAGGTTGAGCAGCTCGTTGTCCGCTGCTTGCACAAAGGTGTGACGAGCGAACATACGCCGCATGGACTCCTGAAAGGTGGGCAAGTGGTGTAGCATGGGATCGTCGTTTTCTACCAACGCAATGGACCACTGGGCGGCGTCTCCACCCATGTAGGACAGGATGTAAGCCACCTTGGCTGCGTCGTCGGGAAACGCCGTGTGTCTGGCCATGAAATGCAGGTGGCATTGGTGCATGAAAATACCATACTTGGTACTGTCCCCATAGAAGCGTTCAGGTGGTGCCAACTGGACTGAATGAGGGGCGATGACTTGGATGGCTGTATTCGGAGTGGTGGCAGCGGAGGACCCCCCAAAGGTAAAAACCGGTTGTCGCAAAAGACCCTCCTGGCTGACCCTGGGGCTCGGGTTGGTTCCCCAAGGACTGGTGACTCCGGCTGACATCTGGCCCTGTAGGGCGGTTATGTCATGGCGCAGACTGTGGTTCTCTGCCTGCATGGCAGCCAGCATGACTGCGATGTCTTGTAAGGTAACCTCCGGGTCGCCCATGTCGTCTAGGTGGACTGATAAACGTGGGCTTCGGATTCTGTCAGGTACCCCACAATGCTTACCTCTGCCTGTGGAGCAAGTCCGCAGAGACGACAGGAGCGCCCACCCCTGTACCAACCTGACCCGTGTGGACAGTAGAACCCAGCAAGGATGAGATGGACGCAGGGAAGGGAGCCAGAATGAAAGCAGGGGGTTGAGGTGAAGGGTGTCTCGGAGCCAACTGAAAGACAAAGAGACCCAGATCAGTGAAGGACCCAACTCCCCGTTGCAAGATACGCCAAACACACACAGAAAAGCCCTGTTCCTCAACCTAGAACTCACCAGTGGCTGCAACTAATGAACCCTGAAATACAGCTTCAAGGAAGGTTCAGTTGTGACGAGATGGCAGCGTTAGGCTCTCAAGAACTAAAGGAATAGCGCTCCTGCGCGTCAGTTCCACGTGACTGGGTTTAACAAAACACTGGCATCCCTGGAAAGCAATAGTGGAAACCCAAGGAGAACTAACAAGAACAAAATAACCCTAAGCGCTCCTGCGCGGATCTAACAAAATCATCAAAAGGCGCTTTTGCGCGGTCAAAATCAATACTCTAAGCGCTCCTGCGCGGATATAACAAAATCATCAAAAGGCGCTCTTGCGCGGACAAAATCAATACTCTAAGCGCTCCTGCGCGGATCTAACAAAATCATCAAAAGGCGCTCTTGCGCGGTCAAAAATCAATACTCTAAGCGCTCCTGCGCGGATCTACTTCTGATCACCCATAACGCAGCCGCGTTACGGTGACTCCAGCAGAATTGAACGAAAGTACCTTTTTGTTTCCCAGAGGGATTACGAAGACCACAGCGGGGTTCCAGTCCGGAAGGCACAGCCCGCTTCCAAGGTCTTCCGGGCAGCAGAAACAGCGTCTCGTGTCGTTCAGCACATCTAGCGAAATCCGAAGCACAGAGCCGGCGGGAAACGCGGTGTTTAAGCGTTTCCCCCGGAAGTGCTTCCGTGAACTGCTTTGTTTGTCTAAAGACTAGACCGTGACTCATCTCCCAGCCGGAAGTGAGTCTCTCGGCCGTTTTCTGTGTGTGGTAGCGGGGAAGCGGAGGAGCGGGGAAAACGGCAGGCGCCGTGAACATGACAGGTCCTTGGATGTACAAATTTATAACATCCTCATGTTGCTGCATATGATATGTTTGAATGGGGTTGGACATGCTATGAACTGAGATGGGGTCTGTAATGCATCAGGTTGCGCACCTTTGGGGGTCGGGGGTGGTCTGTGCTGACTGTCTGGGAGGTTGCATGCACGTCCTGAACTCCTGTGTTTTATATGTGCATTTTATTTTTGGTACAACATGTTATGGTCTTTTCTGCTGAGGAAGACACCTAGGTAAGGCCCTGGCCCCCCCTTCATTCCAACGAGGGGGTATTCGGGCTGCTAGCGACCTACATAAGGGTACACCCCAAATGGTTCTACGTTTACCACTAGGGTATGAGCTGGTTTACTGCTCGTGGTGGGTGGGGGGGTGGTTTTTTTGGACTGGTACGTTTCTTATACCGGGATTGCTGGGCATGATTGGGATGCCTGGGTGGGGGGGGAGGGGGGGGGGGGGGGTTGGGCGTTTGTTTTCTTGTCCTTCTTTGCGACTTAGAATACATTGTATTGGCCGAAGTGTAATGCACAGCTTGTATACAGTGGTACAATGTGATGCAATCATTCTAATTGTAATAAATGGCGAATGAGGTGGGCACACTTACGTGGCTGACGTGGAACGTCAGGGGCCTCAATAATCCGAGGAAGACAAGGCAGGTATTGGCCTACCTAGATAGACATCATGTGCAGGTAGCGTTTCTTCAAGAAACGCACTTGACTAAGCAGGCGGCAGACAGGGTAGCCGCGAGGTGGGCGGAGGCAAAATGGGCATCATCCTACTCCTCCTATGCGAGGGGTGTAATGATTTTGATACGCAAGGGCTATCCCTTTTCGTCGACGCATGTGGACATAAATGATAATGCTAGATACATTATTGTCCAGGGGCGGCTGTGCGGCATGATGATGACACTGCTTAATTTATATGGTCCTAATGTTGACGACCCTGAGTTCTTAGTTGAGATCTGGAATAAAATACATTGGTTGCCACCAGCCCCTATCGTTTGTGGGGGAGATCTGAATGTGGTTTTAGATTTGAATTTAGACCGTCACTCCGTGGCGGAGCCTGTAGATAAGAAAGCCGCTCAGGCAGTTAAAAATGGCATGCAGGACCTCTAACTAATAGATATTTGGAGGCTCAGGCACCCCGGACGGAGGGAGGGCACATGTCATTCTTATGCGCGGCAATCTTGGTCGCGTCTTTACTATTGGTTGGTTACAGATGAGGTGAACTTGCTGGTCACTGCTGTGCACCATTTACCTAGAACGCTTTCTGATCACTCTCCGTCTTTATTCTAACTGATGATTCCCTCATACACGCCGTCTCAATTTCATTGGAGGTTACAGGCCACAGCCCTGCAAGATCAGGTATTCCGGGAGGGGGTAAAGGAAGCCATTATAAATTACTTTACTGACAATGTTGGCTCGGTTGACAAGTTTAGTACAGTATGGGAAGCGTTTAAAGTTACCATCTGAGGTGTGTGTATAAGTTTGCATGTGGGGGTCCTTAAATCGCTGCGGGGATCAATGAAGCGCCTAGAGCAAGATCTGATAGATCTAGAAAGTCAATATGAGGCAACATTTGACAGCCAGCTCTTGGCGACCATACGAGCTAAAGTAACTTAATATAATGACTTAGCTGACTCGGAGGTCAAACATGTGTCGCGTCGATGGGAGGCCAGATATTATGGTGAGGGTGGGAGACCGGGTAGGGCTCTAGCAAATAAGCTCACAGGCTCATGGGCAAAAAGTAGTATGATCCAAGCTATTGAGGATGGGGATGCTCGGTATTGTGACAGTGCAGGCATCCTTAATGCCTTTGTACAGTATTACACTGATATGTACGAAGCTAGGCAGATGGCAGTTGAGGATGAAATAGCACAATATCTGGAAGATATTGCCCTGGTGTGGCTGTCGAAATGTCAACGACTTTTTAATGCACCCTATCAAGCCTGATGAACTCTGTGATGCGATCCGTGCTTTGCCCAATGGCAAAGCTACAGGCACGGATGGGCTCCCCGCGGAGTTTTATAAGGAATACATTGGTCTTCTAGTGCCGCACTTGCATGCTCTGTTTAAGGATGCTTATCAGCAAAAGACCGTACCTGATACACTGCGCGAGGCACTGATTGTCACTTTACTGAAGCCTGAGAAAAACTCTGAGAGGTGTGAGTCCTATCGGCCACTGTCCTTAATGAATACGGACGTTAAAATACTTGCAAAGGTACTAGCCACGAGGTTGCAGCTATTGTTGCCTGTCATGGTACTGCCGGACCAATCGAGTTTCGTCCCCGAGCGATCCACAGCCCATAACTTGCGTACATTATTTGCGGTTTTACATTTGCTGGAGCCCACCTTGCCTGCTGCGGCGGTCCTTTTGGACGCCGCGAAGGCATTCGACTCCATCTCATGGCGGTATATGATAGCGGTGTTGCATCGTATGGGCGTGCCATATGTTTATACTAACTAGATCAAGTTATTGTATGACAATCCCGTGGCCCGAGTGCGAGTGAATGGTAGGACTTCCGAGCAATTTCCAATTCGGCGTGGAACGCGGCAGGGTTGTCCACTGTCGCCTATTCTTTTTGCGTTAGTGCTGGAGCCTTTGGCTTGTATACTGCGGCAGCGTCATGCCAAGGCAGCATTGCGTTTTCATCAAAGACCATTGGCTGTTTCCATGTACGCTGATAACATGGTTTTATATGTACGCGAACCGGCAGTATACCTGGAATTGCTCATTAGGGAATATATACGGTTCGAATGGCACTCCGGTTTAGGTAGAAATTGGAATAAGTCAGTGGTGCGCTCTCTGACAGCCTCCACAAAGCGTTTGAGCTGGAATTTCACTTAATGTGGAGTGACGACCCTGTTAAATATTTGGGAGTGTGGGTGCACAGGGATCTGCAAAGCGTTATTAGTGAAAATTATGGCACAGCAATCACCCGACTTGAGGAGCAGGTCGCTCGATGGATACGACTTCCATTGACGTTTGCGGATCGTGTGGCCCTAATTAAAATGATAGTTCTACCCAAATGTTTATATCTGTTTACCACCATACCCATTAATTTGAAGTCGCATTTCTTTGCCACGCTTCGCGGCTTATTGACTGCGCTGGTTTGGGGAGGAGAAAAGCTGCGTGTTAGATGGGAGGTCTTGACAAGGCCTTATGAACAGGGAGGCTATCGTGTGCCTGATATGCATTTATATTACCTATGTGCCCAAGCGCAGTACGCCTTTTACTGGCAGGCTGCACCGCCATATACACCGCATGTCGCGGTTGAGGCTGGAGCGGTGCGACCAGTACCGTTGAAGGCGATGATAGTGAACAGCACTATGGTGTTTGAGAAAGGCAAAATAGATACTGTACAATGTACCACACATGCTTGGAAGGAGCTTGGGAAACGTGCTGCAAGATTGCCATTGTATGCGCCGTCCATGCCACTTCTGTATCATGAGGGAATATCGGTTTCTTGTGAGCCAGGTTCACTCTCAGTTTTGCACAAAGCAGGAATCTGCACTATGGGTGATGTTTACCCTGCTGGCAAGTTTATTGGTCTTCAGACATTTGTGGGGGAAGAGTCCAGGCCAGCCATGGCGACGTTTGTATACAGTCGTGTGAGAGCTGCGGTTCGGGCGTGGTATCCTGGGTTTCCTGACGAACCTCCCACTCTGTCAGCGTTACAAATCCTTTACACTTCGAAGCTTCGGACTAAATTAATTACCAGGTTGTACAACGCCTCACAGACTGCTGAGAAGACTGTTGCTCGGGGACCAATGGGGCGGTGGAATGAGGTATTGGCACAGCCTCTGACGGAGGAGGAGTGGGAGTCCTGTTGTAGGCTCACGGGTCAATATGCATCAAATGGAAACTTGCGATTAATTCATTATAGGTATCTCCATCAAATGTATTATACGCCGGTGCAGATCCATAAATATGGGCTCCGGGACTCTTCCTGCTGTCGGCGCTGTGGGGCGGATAATGCTGACTTCTGTCATCTTGCCTGGAGCTGTCGAAAGGTGTCGGATTTTTGGGAAAAAGTTACGAAGGCACTGGGGGAAATGATTGATGAGTGTGGCCTGTGATATGACACTGTGCCTCCTGGGAAATGTACTTAAGCTTAAATCCTGTAATCGTAGGCTGGTGGCAATTGGGCTGCTGCTAGCGAGGCGCAGGGTTTCAATACACTGGGATGGTAGACCTGCACCACGGATGACACAATGGCTTAAAGATGTTGCATTCTGCTGTGATCAATTGGTGTGCTATGGAGAGGAGTTGCCGCAAGCCTCCAGGCCACGTGACATTTGGGCCCCTTTTACTGCTTATGTGTTAACCCACCCGCCTGCACAGTAATAATTTTATTTTTTTATTTTTTAAATGCCCTCCTGCCATTGACGTATACTTTGCTGTTTTACTGTGACTTGCTAGACTGTACTTGAATATGCCGCAGTTGTCCTGTAATGCTGCTATGTATTCTATATTATGTAACAAAGGATGGATATGTGTTCTTGCTGTTCGTACTTGAAAATTTCAATAAACAAAAAAAAAACAACAAAAAAAAGATCAGGGATCTTTTTTTAGGATTTTCCTCCTCTCCCACAATGACACAGATGGGACTCTCCCTTCCCCGTTCCTCCCTCTTATACCAAGGTTAACCCCAAGAGTTGGCATGTTGCCATGTTGATATCACAAACACGCCTAGCGGAGCACGATCCTAAAGAATGACACGTTAATGTATCTAGCAGCACATATATTAATTCACACCACTTGCATTTGTTGTAAAGACTTTAATAATCTGGTATATGAGGTCGAATTATCGCCCCATCTCCCTCCTCCCATACTTCTCTAAACTAATGGAGGCCCACGTAACCCGGTGCCTGTCAAACTTTATCGAATCTTCCTGTCATCTTGAGCCTAATCAGGCCGGCTTCAGACCTGCCCACTCTACAGAGGCCGTCATCCTGGCAGTCCTTGACACACTCAGGAGCAACGCGGACGCGGGGCTCTCTCAAGCCCTCGTTCTCCTGGACTTGTCGGCCGCATTCGACACGGTGGATCATAACATCCTTCTCCACCGTGTCGAGCAGGCAGGCATCCAGGGTACTGCTCTTGAGTGGGTCAGGTCCTTCCTCACTGGAAGAACACAGGCGGTCCGCCTGGGTCCCTACACTGCCCAAAAAAACCCCACGTCTTGCGGAGTCCCCCAAGGCTCCTCCCTTCCCCCGCTTCTATTTAATCTATATCTCCGGCCACTGATTCAATCTCTTTTGAAATGGGACATTATCGTCTATAATTACGCCGCCAATCTACAAATCATCCTATCACTCAACTCACCACATGCCATCAATACGTTCCACGCAGCCATGATTCACATCCAACTCTGGATGAACCAGAACCAATTGAAGTTGAACCCCGGTAAAACTGAGCTCCTTCTCCCTGGACTCAATCACATCCACTGGGGCCCGCAGTTCTGGCCTCCGGAGCTTGGCTCTCCCCCTGTCCCGGCAAAAACAGTAAAGAGCTTGGGTGTAATCATTGACGCCGAACTCTCCCTTAGAGCCCAAGTTGGAGCGGTAGTCTCATCCTGCATGTACCAACTTCGGAGGATCCGCAAAGTCCGCCACCTTCTTCCCCCTGCGGCACTTAGCCAAACTGTCATCTCACTTGTGCTCTCCCGTCTGGACTTCTCCAATTCCATTTACCATGGTCTCCAACAAATCTTGCTACATCGCCTCCAAGTCGTCCAGAATCAAGCGGCCCGCTTGATTCATGGAACCCCCAGATGGCAATCTGCCAAGCCTTTTCTCCATAGCCTTCATTGGCTCCCAATAGACCAAAGGGCAGCCTTCAAGGTGGCATGCCTCACTTTCAAAGCCCTTCACTGCTCTGGCCCCGCGTTCCTCAAATCTCTCATCCGTCCTCATTGTCCAATACGTAACCTCCGATCAGCTCACCGTCATCTGCTAGTCACTCCTAAAAATAAAACCAAGAAATTCGGCGGTCGCCGTTTCTCCTACCTGGCTCCCGTGCTTTGGAATCTCCTTCCTCTTTCAATCAAATCCTCCTCTTCCCTTCTGAACTTCAGGAAATTGCTAAAAACTCACCTCTTCCCTCCCCCTAGCTAGAATCCCGCCATTCATGCTCCCTCCTCTCTCATTCTGTCTATCAGCGCCAGGAAGCTTCGGCGTCAGTGCGCTCTACAAATTGCACCTAAGATAAGATAAGACTCAAGCGAGTGATAGATGTCAACCTCGGTCATTGATAACTTGAAATTCATTTAAAAGCCCAATAAAAAAAAATCCTCCTCTCCCAATCCTTCTGTATGTGGTCTGGAATCTTCAGCAAATGTCCCTCACTCTCATCCTGGTAACCCTGTTTCTCTTCCAGAGGAAAAAACACAAAAAGTCCCTATTTTCAATCAAGAAAGCCTATGGTGTTATCCTTAACCAAGTGTCAAAAAATATTCATGAGCTTAATTAATATTCTTAAAACAATAACAAAGGATTGTTGTATTATATCAATCTAACGATCTATTTTGAAAAACACTATCTTATATATGCACTAAGTAAACCTTTTCGGGAAACTTATTGATTAAAATCAAAATCATTTATTACATATTATAAAAAATCATTTATACAATGTATCTATACCTCCCAAAATGGGTTACACTCTATAATGATCACAAAAAGAAACTAATCCTCATAATTAAAAAAACATCATAGTTAAGTCGACGCGGCGTTTCGGTGATATTCTTAATCTTTCCAACTTCTTCAGGACTAAAACAATTTTCATCAAATCTCGTCTTTAGATTGAATAGACTTTCAATGGAGGATGACCTTCCAAATTTGAATTTTCTGCCTGCTGGTTATTCAGCCTTGTTAATAAGTGAGGTAATATATGTAATCCGCAAAAGCCACCGTAAATGTATTCATTTATAGAGTGAAGACCACCTTTGATCATTTGAGAACTTTTTCCTCACAGGGCTTGATAGGGTACGAAACCTTTCCTTGTCTTTGATTTTAAGGAAATGCCATTAAATTGGTCAGGAGAGGTTATTAATTTCAATTTGTCTTCTTTCCTCTTGAATCTGTAAGGACCTTTCAAAATAAAATCGGCCTCCCTGCTTTTGCGGACCCTTCAGAACGGCATACCCGTCCGCATAACCAGGGAGGCCGATTTTATTTTGAAAGGTCCTTACAGATTCAAGAGGAAAGAGAAGACAAATTGAAATTAATAACCTCTCCTGACCAATTTAATGGCATAACACCATAGGCTTTCTTGATTGAAAATATGGACTTTTTGTGTTTTTTTGATTATTGGTACCCCGTCCCTTTGTGTGGTGCACATTGGGGTAACTCCCCTCTTAATTTTGAATTCTCTTCCAGAGGATCCTTATCAATAGTCAGAAGCATTGAATAGTCCCTCCCACCCACGGGCATCCCGGAGCACTTCATAAACATTATATATATATATATATATATTCATTATTGGCGCTATATCGATGACATATTTTTAATCTGGAATGGTTCGAAGGATGATGCAATTAGATTTGTTGATGATAACAATTTCAATGATTTGAACCTCAAGTTTACTGCCTCTATTGACAACTTCTCTGTTGAGTTTCTTCATGTTCTGGTGTATATAGACAGCAACGCACTTTGTACTAAATTACATAGGAAAACCACTGCAGGGAATTCAATTTTGCATGCTGATAGTGCACATCCACGCCATCTTATAAAAAACATATACCCTATGGCGAATTTATTCGCATTAGACGAATTTGCAGTTCTGAAATTGTCTCGATTTGAATGCTAGACGGCAGCATTTAGTAGATTTTTGGACAGGGGTTACAAAAAACATCTTTTGACACATGCCCTTGATAAGGCTAACTCTGTACCCAAAGTTACCTTGTTACAACCCAGTATCAAGAATGCTATGAAAACTCTAGAATCAGATACAGTCTATTCGCCTAATCACAACTTTTAGTTCTCAAGAAAAGGCTTTTCGCAAGATTATTTATTCAGAATGGCCCATTATTTTAACGGACAACATTCTGGGCCCTATTCTTCCTAATTTACCATCTATTACTTTCAGTAAGGCTCCCTCTATGAGGATGCCCTTGTGAGAACTATGCCTGAGGTTAATGCTAAGGGCACTTGGCTTACTAAGACTGGGTTTTTCAAATGCAATTCTTGCCGTGCCTGTACTTCTGCTACTAATAGCACGCACTATAAAACTGCATTCAATGACAAATAGCCAGCTATTCAAGGATATTTAACTTGTCGCACTGAATATGCTATTTACAAACTAAAATGCACTTGCAATCTGGAATATATTGGAAGTACCAAACTTCCTGTGCACAAACGGGTTTTGCAGCATAATAGGGCAATTGTTAATTCTGACCCCAACTATCCAGTTGCTAGACACTTCAAATCAATTCATAATAACAAATTAAAGGATTTGGAGTACACTGTCATAGGGTCAGTTGCCAACCCCGGACGGGGTGGTAATCGTGATAAATTACTGAGACAACAAGAGTCTCATTTTATCTTAGCCCTAGACACAAGAGTCCCCAATGGTTTGAACATTAATGAAGATTTACATAATTTCCTATGAGTGTCTTATTATCCTGATGTATTTTTTAACTCTTTTTTAACTCTGTTTGATGTACAATGAACAAGTTTTGAAATTCAGCCATTTATTTATCGTGTTTTCTACTGATACATCCTGTGCTGAGGTTAGTATTAGCCAATAACTATTCCGACTTTCTTCTATTAACTCTATTGCTGTTTTAGAGCAATTATTTTTGCACTGTTTATAGCCACTTTAACAATAATCTTTTATCATCAGACTGTTTACCATCAGCTATCGCCTGTATAGAATTCTAGTAAATCCTTGGTTGACCACAAAAAAAAATTTTTAAAGCAATTTTTATATATTCATTTATGGCTTTTAGCATATTTAACTTTGTTGTATTAATATTGGTTTTATTCATACATGCTGCTAATTGATCATTATTCTATATATAATTATTTTTTCCTTTACGCATTCATTTTTGGGACATAATTCTTGGGTTCCTATTTTTTGGACAATTGTCCTCTCCATGTTCCGACAGGCTTTTTTTATGGCAATATAGGCAATATAGGTTACTGTAGAGGCGGATTATATGCACTATGTATTTATTTGTTAACCGCATTTTATGTCTCCTATTTATATATTTATTTATTTATATATTTATGTACTTATATATTCATGCAAAAGTTTGTCTGGGTTTGTTAATATGGTGAGCCGTACTATTATATGCGTATTTTGCACATGATATTCGTAAAATTAATCGTTACCATTTGGACTTCAATGCAGTGAATGATTGTAACTTTTCAGTCTGTCTTTCATTTCCTTTACCTGGTTGGTGCCCAGTGTCTCTCTATATATTATGTCATCACACGGAAAGGGGAGCGAAACGCGTCATGGAGGACACTGGTCCTGCTATTTTCCTGTTTTGACTTGGGTAATAAATCACCTGCTTCACCCACTTTTTTGCGTTGTGGGATTGTTGATTTGAGTTTTGGAGGCGAGAGGTCCGTGCCTGCATTCCGCTGAGAAGAGAGCGGAAAGGACTGTTTATATAAATATATATATATATATATCTGAAAGAAACACGTAGTGATCGATTCCTTACCTTAGAATTACCCCTAGGCGTTGGACTGGATCTGGAAAGTTTTCGTCAGCGGTACCCCTGAGCGTCGTTAGGCATGGTCGTGCGTCTCTGCATGCATCCTTAGCGTCATCGGCACCAAGATGACATCGCTGGGGCTACTTCGACACGCCCACACACGCTTACGTCAGTTCTTTCTTTTTCCGCGCTAGTAAGCGCAGATCTGGGAAGAGCAAGTACCCCCAGTCATTTTTTGACTGAATTTTTTCGAGCCCTTTTGTCTCAATTTCTTCGAGTTGATCGACTCCTGGTGTCATAGGGATGCTCGGCTTCAAGAACTGTGGGGACTGTCACCGCATGATGTCGGTGACGGACCGACACCGCATGTGTCTCTACTGCCTGGGGCGCGCCCACGACTCCAAGTCGTGCCCCGACTGCCGGGCCATGGCGCTGAAAACATTGTGGGAGTGGTCCCAAAAGTTGCTGGAAGTCCAGCAGTCGGCTCCGTGCCGTTTAAAGTCCTGGTCCTGTGGGAGGTCGAGGGACCGGTCGCGGAGCTGTCACCATCATTCTTCTGGATCTAAGTCTTTGAACTCGGGGACAGGTAAGTCGAAGCATTCCAAAAAGAAGTCGAAGAAGCGAGTGCGGGTGGAGCCTGTGGCATCGCCGCCGGCCTAACCACCCTTTCCGGGTCTGTCAGCTATGCCTGCTCAGGTCCAAGAGTTTCTTGCTGCCATGGCCCGACTCTTAGGTCCTGTCCTTCCATCGCCGGCGGCTCCGGCACCATAGGACCTCCCGGGATCGGACCCCGGTCGCTGCCGGTTGACCTCGTAACACTTCCACCGCTGTCGACCCCACCGGCACCACCTCACACGTCGCCGGCTCCTCGGGACGACGTCGTCCCCAGTTTCAGCCCAGACACGGTGCTGGATCGACGTGGTGCGGCGCCGAGCCCGACGCCGATGGGGCCCTTTCTCCCCTATGTCCGTCCTCCTTATTTTCAGCCTGTTTCGCAGACTTCGGAGGAAGGGGACGACTGGGAGGGGTCTGAGGACCCTCTCACATAAGTGTGATTATGATCTGGACTGGGCAGAGGATTTGGGGGAGGCCAGTGGTCTTGACACCTCACCTGACCTTGGCATGCTGTGTCCTCCTACCGTGGCTACGGAGGATGGAGCCAGTTACGCAGTGGTAGTACGTACGGCAGCGGAGGCCCTCCACCTGGAACTCCCTAAGGTGGCTGTCAGGACTAACCTCCTGACAGAAGGGCTTCAGCCGGCGGCAACCTCTTAGGAGCCCTTGCTGCCTTTTAATGATGCACTTTCTGACATTCTTTTGGGGACTTGGGCCAGGCCCAACACAAGGACTCCTGTGGACAGGAAGATTGGCCCACCGCCATCTCCCGGCTCTGGGCGACCCCCTCTTTCTCTCCCAACACCCCACTCCCGAGAGCTTGGTTGTCCAAGCCTCTGCTTCCTAGAGCGCGTTCCCTTCCGCACCTCCGGATAGGGAATCCAAGAAGCTGGAACAGCTTGGCAAGAAGCTGTTTTCATCTGCCAGCATAGGGCTGCGGTCGGTGAACACCGCATGCCTCTTGGGCCGTTATTCCCACTCTCAGTGGGATATGTTTGCGCAGGTGCTGCCCAACTGTCCGGAGGAGGCACGGACAGTACTCTCCCGAGCTATAGCGGCTGACAGAGACGCAGCAAAGTTCACCATTCATTGTGGGCTTGATACCGCCGACTCGCTGGGCAGAGCGATTTCCACAACGGTGGCGCTTCTGTGCCACGCCTGGCTGAGAACATCTAGCTTCTCAGGGGATGTCCAGAACACCTTGATGGACATGCCCTTTGATGGTATTCGCCTTTTTGGCTATAAGGCGGATAGTGCGTTGGAGCGGTTTAAGGACTCACGGGCTACAGCCAAGTCCTTGGGCCTGTCGGCCACTCGCCCTCCTCCGCCTTCCACTCCTTTTGTGGCCACAGAAGGGGTGCCCCAACACGTTCATTCCAGAGTCACAGGCCTGCGCAGCAACATTCTCAGCGCGGCCGCGGACGTGGGAACCGTCGAGGCGGTCCTGGGGACCAGCGGGCGGTTCAGTCCACCTCCACCCCGCTGCATCCACTGTAAAGCCTTCCTAGTCCGACATTTCTGGCCCATCAAACGCCAGTGGGCGGCACAATTCGCCATCATCTCCCCCAATGGCGCAACATCACATCGGACAAGTGGGTGCTGCAAATTGTCCGAAGGGGCTACTCCCTCCCCTTCGAGACTTCCCCTCCAGCCATGCCACCTCAATACCACCGCATGTCGGGGGATCATCTTGCGCTTTTTCAGCAGGAAGTCATGGCCCTCTTGGCCAAGGGGGCCATCAAGTGCGTTCCTGGGCCAGAAGTACGTCGTGATTGTTAATCCCAAAAATGTCTGGTCCCCAAGAAGGGGAATGTGAATCGCTTCCTCCGGAAGGAGAACTTCAAGATGCTCACACTTGCTCAGGTCTTGACTGCCCTAACCCGCAAGATTGGATGGTAGCGTTAGACATTGCAGGACGCTCACTTTCATATTCCCGTCCCGCTGGCCCACCGGCGTTACCTGCGGTTCACGGTAGGCCACAAGCACTTTCAGTTCACCGTGCTCCCTTTTGGTCTTACCAGCGCCCCTCGGGTGTTCACGAAAGTGATGGCGGTGGTCGCAGCTCTTCTGCGCAGATCAGTGGTCCCAGTCTTTCCCTATCTCGACGACTGGTTGTTGAAGGCGGGCTCTCCCCTGGCAGTCATCTCCCACCTCCAGACTACGGCCGACCTCCTGCATTTGCTGGGTTTCTCCATCAATGTGCCGAAGTCACACTTGATTACTTCTCAGAAGCTCCTCTTCATCGGAGCGGTTCCGGATTCGGCGCAGTTTTGGGTTTATCCTCCCGAGCAGCGAGTCCAGGATATTCAGGCTATGATTCAGATCTTTCAGCCTTTATCGCTCAGGATGACCCTCCGGCTACTGGGCCTGATGGCCTCCTGCATCCTGTTGGTGGATCATGCCAAATGGCATATGCGGGCTCTGCAGTGGGACCTGAAGTTCCAGTGGGCACAGCATCATGGCAATCTGTCCGATCACGTCCAGATCTCGGAGGGTACTGCACAACAATTACAGTGGTGGCTCACAAATCGCGATTGGGTCAATTGCAGATCCCTCTCCCTTCCCCAACCGGAGCACACAGTGGTGACGGACGCGTCCCTTATGGGATGGGGCAGCCACATGGGTGAGGCGGAGATCAGAGGACTCTGGTCTCCGGCGGAGTCTCGGCTCCATATCAACCTTCTGGAGCTTCCGGCGATCCGGCTTGCACTGAAAGCATTCCTTTCCTCTGTCAAGGGGAGAGTAGTGCAGGTGTTCACGGACAACACCATCACCATGTGGTACTGCAACAAACAGGGCGGGGTGAGGTCGTGGACCCTATGTCAGGAGGCTCTGCGTCTCTGGACATGGAACATCATGGCATTTTGCTGGTGGTTCAACACCTGGCAGGTTCTCTGAACGCCAGGGCAGACAAACTCAGCTGCTGGTGCATGATGGCTCTCGAATGGCATCTGTACTCGAACGTGGCGCAAGGTCTCTTTCAGCAGTGGGGAGAGCCTTGGTTAGATCTTTTTGACACAGACGAGAACGCGCAATGTCATCAGTTCTGAGCGTTGGAATTTCCAAGGCGGCACTCGCTAGGCAACGCTTTTCATCGTGAGTGGAGTTGCGGTCTACCATATGCCTTTCCGCCTATATCACTTATACCCAGAGTGCTGAAGAAGATCAAGCTCGACCGGGCCCAAGTCATTCTTGTGGCTCCGGACTGGGCTCGAAGAGTATGGTATCCCGAGCTATTCGGCATGGCTATCGATCCCCCGATTATTATTATTATTATTTTGGTTTTTATAGAGCGCGTAGTCACCCTTGAGTATCCCAGCGCTGAAACTTCAGACTCCTAAGGAGGGGGCAAAGAGAGGCCGATCCAACTGCCTCTTCGGGAGGATCTTCTGTCGCAGCATCAGGGGACAGTCCTCCACCCGAACCTGCCCAGTCTCCACCTCCTTGCGTGGAGATTCAGCGGCGGCAGTTGACGTTTTTTGACTTGCCTCCCTAAGTTTGTGATGTAATCTTGGCAGCCAGGCGTCCCTCCACTAAGACGGTGCAACAAGTTTGTAGCATGGTGCACAGCAAAGGCTGTGGATCCCCTTTCTACCCCTCTTTCAGAGGTCGTTTTTTTCCTCCTTTCTTTGGACCAGCAGGGCACCTCTCTGGGCACTATCAAGTGCTATGCTATATCTCAGCCATTTCAGCCTTTTTACGGCATCCAGATCAGCCTTCCCTTTTGAAGTCCCCAGTGTAAATAGATTCCTAAAAGGCATAACTCATCTTTTCCCTCCTGTACCTTTCATACTGTCTCAGTACGTGGGCGCCAAGAAAGGTCGGGCCGTGCACAAGCGGATCATCTCTCGGTGGGTCGTTCTGTGCATAAAGGCTTGTTATTATTTGGCTAAAAAGGAGCCTCCAGTGGGGCTGCGTGCCCATTCTACCAGGGCGACGGCAACTACTACTGCTTTGGGACGGGGAGTTCCCTTGCATGACATCTGTCAGGCAGCTACGTGGGCCCCGCTGTACACGCTTACCAAGCATTATTGCCTGGACAGCCAAGTCCGGAGAGACGGCTTCTTTGGCTGTTCTGTTCTCCAGGATTTTCTGGTGTGATCTTGGTTCGCAGACCCACCACCGGGGTTGGTTATTGCTGGGGTATCTATTCTAAGGTCAGAAATCTATCACTACGTGTTTCTTTCAGATGCACAACTTACTTACCTTCAGTAACAATATATCTGTAAGAAACATTAGTAGTGATAGATTCCTTACTGCCCCACCCATCCTCCCCCTTCTGTGAACTGATTTCTAGGGTTAAGGTCATCCCTTTCAGGGCCCTAGTTTCATGACACCAGTGGTCAGTTTCTTGCATGGCTCTGCGTTCCTGGCCCGCAAAGTCATGTACAGAACTGATGTCCACTCACGTAAGCACGTCTAAGTAGCGCCAGCGACTTCATCTTGGTGCCGACTACGCCAACGACTCACGAGGAGCCACACGACGACGCCTACCGACGTGCAGGGATACTACTGACAAAAACTTTCCTGATCCAGTCTGACGCCTGGGGGTAATTCCAAGGTAAGGAATCTATCACTACTAATGTTTCTTACAGATGTATCGTTACCGAAGGTAAGCAAGATATATATATATATATATAGGCTTTCCTGTTTTCAGTTTCTATTTTTGGTGAATTCTGGTGGTGTTTTTTCAGTGTTTTCCAGTGATTTCAAAACCTCAAAAAAACAGTGCTTTTCAGTGGTTACTCATTTTCGCCCCGAAAAAAACAACTGAAACGGTGTTTTACCGGTGTTTATGGGACGCTTTGCTTTTATTGTTGTTTGCTTTCTTAATTGGTGCATGGAATATAGACAGTCTATGTACAGTGTATGGGGTTAAAATACATTTTTACAAGTCGAATTTATTGTAGTACACCATACAATATTTTTTCAGTGAATCTTTGATCATTCGCGCTCTCTCTTTCCTACCCATGTACACTTTTATTTGGGAAAAGGCCCTCTCGACATTGGGCACTTGAGACTGGCAACGCCAAAACAGACAGTACACAATTTGCCAACTCTGGCCACTGACGTAGCTTTCCATGCCAGTACTGGTGCACCTCAAGGTTGACATTCTCTGGGCCAGGTTCTGCGACATATGCGTTGAACTGGGTGCATATGCCCTCCGAGGTGTTAAAGCGGTCAAAAATGAAGCTGTACTTAGCAAAATCTGGAGAAAATTCCCCTTTACGGAAGGGATCTAACACTTGCGCAGAGTACCAAAGTGAGGCTTCATTGGCTTCAAACGCCATGGTTGGTGAAGGGACATTTCTATGCATCATAGCTAGCCATTTCTCATGCATTGTGAAATAAAATTTCCTGAATTGGTCCTCAACACTTCTCTGCTTACCAAGTGGCAAGCATTCTAACAGGGAACATGTTGCAGTGCCAAAGTCACTAAAAGTGTCGCCTAGCCTACTCTCGAGGAGATGTTTGACATCTACACCAATTATGCTGAACACTTGGTAGACCAGGGTGTTTTCTGACTCTAGTTTTTTGATTATGTCCACTACAGCAGTCATGTTTTCCTGTGGGAATCTAAGAATGCAGTACAATGTACTTTTTTTTACATCGCTATCAATATGCACCCGAAGATCCTCACATTTCTTGCCTTTTGCATCATCACTAAGCAAAAAATCAGGAAACGGTCACCACATAGAAAAACACCGACTAAATGACACAGTTGGGATTACTTTTTCTTTGCTGCCACACAAAACACAAAATGAGAAATATTTGCGTTTTAGTTCCCGCGCATACCGAAACAGTGCACCTGAATGGACTACAAAATCATGGGTTATGCAGGCTTCATCCAGAGCCCAGCCCTGGCAGCCTCACTTGGAGTTCTGATGACCACACCAGAGGCCCGCACTGATGCTACGTCATAAGTTTCCCATCTGCAGGGTACAATAACATACATGCCAGCATTTCAGAAAAGCAAAGTGGGAGATTTAAAAAAAAAAAAAAAATCGGGAGAATGGGGCCTTCAATCGGGTTTCTGTCATGTATGGACTTTGGAAGTGTGCTGCTGCAGGATCGGACATATGAAAGCAACTTCGTGTTTTTTTATCGCCTTTCAGAAGCATGGAGCGCAATGGGAGGCAGAGAAAGAGAGGGATGCAAGAGTTTGAACTGGCTTGGCAGGTTGCGGTCAGTGCATACCCCCCATCCCCCCCCCCCCCCTCTCCCCCGTCAGCCCGGGCTGAATTAGCTTCGGGCACACACACAGCCGCCGCCCCCCCCCGCTCCCAGTACTTCACAGACCATTCGCTTGTTAATGAGGCTTAGTTGTTTTTGCACCTCTTCTAGACCTCCTGCATCGCCATTCTGACTTCCTGGGGGCACCGTGTTTGAAAGTTTATTAAGCTTTTGAACCTGCTGCAGCGTTTCTTTCCGCCGGCAATTACCAGACTTCACATAAATGTCAAGAAAACTCGTGTGATTAATTATCTTCCTGGAGAGAGGTCAGTGTTTTGTACAGTTGAGGTTTTGACTTAGGTGAAGTTAGTGCAGAGGATTAATATGCCTGCTGCAAACAACGTGTACCAAGTAGATTACAGAGTGCATATGATGTAAACAGATCAGCAGATTATTGCTTTCAAAAGAGACTTGCAACACATATTTTATCCACGCAGAGCGTCAGTGTTGTATGCTGTGTTGCAGGCATGGCTTTGTTATTATACTTTTTCAAGGGTCCTCACATCCGCCAAGGGCTAGGGGCAGCAATGCTAAGATGAGAGTGAGTGGACCAGAGCAGCCGAAGCGAGGGGAGAGGATGTGGCCTAAGGGCTAGAGTGGCCGATCTCGAAGCTGGGGAACCGGTTCGAGTCTCGGCAGGGACACTCAACATCCTGTGATTTTGGGCAAATAACTTAATCTCCCCGTGCCTAACAAAATGAATGTGTCTGTCTGCAACGGCAGGCAGCTGCTGCAGGGAGGGCAGCTGCAGTAGGCAAGGAGGGCAGCAGGCAGGAGCAGAAGACCGGGCAAGGCAGGCAGCACCCAGCGAGGGCACCGGCGAGGCTTTACTCTCTTCCCTGCTGCTCCGGTCAGGATGCGCCTGCTCTCCACCGCCTGCCCCCGAAGTGACCCAGGAGCGCCCACCCCACAGATCTGGACTGCTGGAGCCCGGGATGCGTCGCCTGTCCATTGGAGGATGGCTGCTCGCCTCTAGGCGCCTTCCATCTATGCGCACTGCCCGCCTCTAGGCGCCTGCCTTCCATCTATATGCATTGTTCGCCTCTAGGCGCCTTCCATCTATGGGCAAGGCTCGCCTCTAGGTGCCTTCCATCTACACACACATAAAAGAAACGGGGGAGATCCGTCTGTTTCTTCGCAGTGCAGAGCGTGTTTGGGGGAGGCTGGTGCCCCACGCGCCCCATCTCTCTGCCCGTGCCCCTCCTCCCACGCTCCAGGCGCTTCTGCTCCGCCGTACGGAGGGACCCCTGCCCCGGAGGCGGGCACCGTCGGTGGGAGTGACCGCCGCACATCATGCATTCCTCCGGACCCTGAGGGCAGCAGGGACCTCTGCAGGTAGGCGCTCCGCGCATGAACCTCTATCGGATCTGTCCCCGTCCGTCCTTCCATCCGCACACCCTTCATCCACAGTCTGTCAGTCCGTCCACACATTCGGTGGGGGGGGGGGGGCCTTAAGAGCTGCAGGGGCTCTTAAGGGGTGAAATAACAGCGAGGCCTCATTAATTTGCAAATGGTCTTTTAAAGACCTGTGGAGTGCCCGGGTGCGGCTGTATGTGCGACGGGGGGGGGGGCAACAGCAATGAAGATCAGTGACACTCGGTTTAAACCGAGTGCGCTGATTTTCATCCGGTAGGGTAGTGTCGGTTAGATTCGGTTTAAACCGAATTCTAGACAGTATATATATATATATATATATATATATATATATATATATATATATATATATACGCCCCGCCCTGCCCCCCCCCCCCCCCCAGGTAGAGTACACTCGCAGCAGGTTGAATCCATAATGAAGGTGCTTTATTTGATTCCATGCATAGGCAGCAGTTGGGAGCCGGCGCGTTTCAAGCATAACGCTCTATATATATATATATACACACACGCCACATCCGATTCTCCACACCAAGAACCGAACATCGACACGGGGAGATTTCAGGAGATAAAGACTTTATTCCTCCATTACGCTGCAAATATATCTCTCTCCAGCCTATTGAAAGAGTAAAAAATGGCCAGATTACATTTCATTTTCTTTTAAAAGCACAGCATAAATACAACTCATGCAAACAAAGATAGCTGACTAAAGGAAGCCTCTCCAAAACCTTTATTTTATAGTAGAAAGGGAAAATGACGCATTGTTAACCAGTAGGCTGCATTGAAAGAGTGACTATATTGAAAACTGCCATTGTGCCTTTAAAACCTCACAGTACCCCTTGTTTCCCATCATGCTACACAGGTGACAGGTCAGTTAATTTTTCTGAATCTTTCTGTGAGGATCCTGGAGCATTGAGCTCTTCTTTTTCGACTGAACTAGTTTAGAAATCTTTTAAAAACTGTTTCAAATCATTTACTCTTTTGGCAACTTTTTTTTCTGACAAACTATTTTTTATTCGGTCATAAATGTAATGTAATGTAATGTATAAATATTTATATAGCGCATAAAGACTGTGACCCTTCGGGTATCCAGGCGCTAAATGCCCTCACTGTTTGTGAAATGATCTTCCTGTGGGAAGAAGGCCCGGGCTGACCCTTATACAGTCTTCATTGTCTGCCTGCCGGAGTCACACCAACCTGATTCCTGTCCTCACTGCCAGAAGTTATCAAGGCGAACCATGAAGGACAGAGAAAAGATAAGACTCTCCAGGAGAGAGGATCATCCACCAGAGGTCTTGGGGAACATCTAACTCTCTGTACAGAGCCCTCCTCTCGTCCAAAGCAACATCAAAGAGGCAAATCTGCAGAAAAACTACAAGTAAATAGGTCCATATTAATGTCGAAAGGTAGCATGTCAAAGAAAATACTTATCTGTTCACCCTCAACGTCGAAAGCACTATCAAAATTGAGGTCAGTGTTCTGTTTGACGTTGGATGTCAACAATGGCATTTTGGTTGAGGAGACATCGCTCATCTGTGTCGAGACACTCCTCGAAGTCTTTGCCGTCTAGGTCAACATCCACAATGAAACATGCTAAGACATCGAAATCCTCATCGACAGTTTGATGTCTTAAAACCACTCAACATTGAAACATGCAACACCTTTCAGGTGCACAAGTCAATGACTTTGACTCAGTCGAAAACCACAAGGCCTACACTCATGACATCGAAAGACAAACAGTCGACGTCGCCACACAATAATGTGAAGTAACAGCCAAAAATATCGTCTCCAGAGGTGCACTTTGTTAGAAAACACCTCCACAGTTCTCACCAAGTACTGTATCAGTTCCTCCTACACCACATAAAAGTTTGCCTAGACCACGTCCAAGGTCTAACAGCCCTTGCGTCACCACTCTAGATCTTGAGCAAGGACCAGGACCAGATGTAGGTCTGCAAGATCAAGAACGTGGATGGGGCAGACACAGGACACCACCTTGGTGTATAGCTTTCAAAACTACTCCCCTACTCATTCTGACACGCCCCCGGCCAGAGTATCATCGATGGATGACCTATTGACATTCAATGAAGTCCTAATTAGGGGTGCAATTAAGCTAAACATAGACGTCCTTGTGCAACCCTCAACATCTTCTGTGATATTCGAAACCCAGCATCACAGACCAGCGTCACGTCCACTGTTGCCTCTTGTACCTTGTCTGATTGCACCGGCTTTGCAGCTGTTAACACCATCGTAGATCCTAAAGAATTACAAAGCACCTGACAAAGTTTGTCAGGCTGATCCCCTTCCGGATTCTGGTATTGTGGCATCTGCATGTCAAACACATTCCACTTCATCTTGTTTTTCCTTGGTACCACCAGACAAGGAAAGCAAATAGATGGATGTACTGGGAAAGAAAATGTGTGGAACATTGGCATCCTTTATGAAGGTGGCTAGTGCTTCTACTTTACTTGGACGATATGACAGATCCCTGTGGGATTCACTATCAAGATTCACTGAAAAACTGCCCAAGGATGATAGGCAGAATTTCCTGGAATTTCTTAATGAGGTGGCTTGGTCTCCAATCAGATCATAGGCACAGATGCATCAGACTTGGCCGCACATGTGTGTGCAAGAAGATCCTCCTGGCTAAGCCTCACAGGGTTAAAATCAATACCATCTTCAGTTCGGAGGCAGATAAAGAGATGTTCAGTATTAAGACCAAGGTGGACACGCTCAAAACGGCAGGCCTGGAAAAAAAAAAAAAAAAGAGCACCTTAGATATTACATGCCCTACGACCGGAGGTTCTTCCAGCAGAGGGTTCAAACACCTCACTGACAGCAGTAGCAGGCCTGATCCCACTACCATCCTCGTAGACCATCCATAGGAAGGGGCACACAGCAGCCCGCAGCCCCAGGAAAACCTGTTGCATTGCAAAGAACTGTTACTCTCCCTTTTGCTGTTCTCTGCTCCATTGGGCGGGGGGGAGGGTAGAAAGTATTGCCAATCACTGGGAAGAGTGGAAATCCATCACTAACGACAGATGGGTCTTGAATATTGTGCAGAATGGCTATTCTTTCCCCTTCTAATACCCTCCTCCGACGGTCCTGCCAGCAAAAACAACCTCTTGCAGTTGGAAGTCAACACCTTGCTGCAAAAGGAGGTAATAGAGGAGGTCCTGTATCATCAAAGGGAATCTGGAGTATATTCCTTATACTTTCTTGTAAAAAAGAAAGGACCAAAGCAAGAGTTCAGACCCATCTTAAACCTCGGAATACTCAACAAGAATACAAAACGCCGATAAAAATTCAGATTGCTGGCTCTGCACCAAATATATCCGCAGTTGCAGTAAGGGGATTGCAGGTGTGCGATCGACCCCCAGGACGCATATTTCCCTATCCCGATCTCCACAAAACATTGCAAGTTCCGTTTCAAGGTGAGGTCTTGGCACTCAGTACAAGGCACTCCATTTGGGCCTCAAGGAAGCCCTAAAAACATTCTCAAAGTGCATGGCATGGTCACGGCATTCTTAAGGAGACAAAAGATTTGTGTATCCTTACCTCGTCGACTGGCCGATAAAAAGCTCTTCTTCCTCTTAAACAAAGGTGCATTTTCACATGTCTGTACAGACTCTCTCACTCCTGGGGTCTCCAAATCAACCTTTGAAAATCAACAGTTGATTCAGTCCAAAAACGACACTACTTAGAGGCCACGCTGGATACATGGTTCGCAAGAGTGTATTTCCTTCAATGTCTTTATTAAGATAAAACAGTACACTCATATTTGCTGGTTATAACATATGTCCACATTTTAGTAGCTCGCACACAAGCGCAATGTCTATAATTTCGGCTTATGCCCCCATAAAATGTTAGGTAGTGAAAGTGCATCCCCCCTGTCTCTCAGTCTCCTATTCCTGAAGCATTTTCGCAGCATACGATGAGTACCTCATCCCAAAAGGAGGTGCGCTGCATGGGACTTGTCCATGAGCTAGACACTTGAGAAAGATGCTCAGCTTGCCTATACAACTGCTGTGTCTGTATGGCTGCTTGCCATTGGTTCGGGTATTAGAGGACAAAAAAAGTAATGTCTCCGATGCATTATTGTGGTCTGAGCTCTCCCTCAAATATGTCAGTTGTAGGTCCACATGTCAAACGGTTGTAAAGTCAAGGGTAGTAGCTCAGTATACGCGTTACTCTCCCTTTGCAATATGTGAAATTATCCAGCCACTCCTTAAATTTGGGTGCTTGCCCTCAGCCCCACCTGCATGCCACCCTCTGCTTTGCCAGGGGTAAGCCCAATGATATGAAGATCCGTGTATCCCAACAGGGTGAGGTGAATGTGCCCACCATACATGACAGGGCAGCTGATGCCCCTGACCAGTATTTCTGTATCACCTCACAGTCCCAAGATGCTCGAATCCTGCTCCATCTCGGCCACATATGTCGCAGCAATCATCAGGTCGCAATTTGTATTGGTGGACTCTCACTGGTGTAGAATAAACGCAATGTATGAATTTGAAGGGTATGATATGCAGGAAACTGCTAGCAGTTATCATGCCTGTTCGCTTACAACAGTAGAGCCATTGCCTATCTGTATGTGATGTATCCAGCTTAGTTGGTTCTGGACCTCGGGGTTTTCTGCCTGGACGGCACGGTAGAGCAGAGGAACCACATACACTGGTACTGCAGCCTACAATAAGCGATGTAGTGGGAAGGGCAGCCTTAACGTAATTCCAAAACCTAATATATAAAATCCTCAACATCGTGATCCCCTCCCCCCATACCCCCCCCCCCCCCCCCCTCAACATTGTCTCACGGTCTTTAAAAACCCCATCAAAATAAAGATCCACGCAGGTGGTTAAATCTCATTTTCGTAACATGTCACAACAGGATGTCTGATGAGTGACATGGTACAAATAGTGGTAAGGGAGGGGCGCTAACAGGGAGTACAGTAAGGATTTATTCAGTTTCCTGGCCAGCCATTGCCACGCGAGAGTAGTTCACGCCACAGTAGAAAAAGTTGCACTCACCAGGGAACTGCGCCGCAAGAAAAGAAGTGGGAAGGGGGGCCATGTATCCTTGTTCGATCGCTAAGTGGGGCATAAAGGGTGGCGGTCGAAATCAATAGGCTGCAAAATGGGCTTGAGCGCACAAATAGTATAGCTACATATCTGGAGCTTCGAAGCCACCCCTCGGAGGGTTGGCTAAGTGTAGTCCAGCGCACTCTGGGCTGTTTGCCTTTCCAGATAAGCCGGATCAGCTGTGTCTGTGGTGCATGGAAAATAGCATGTCCTGGTGAGTTCAGTATGTTAAGGAATAAGTTCAATTGTTTCGGCAATACAACTATTTTAAGATCTGACCTGCCAAAGATTGAGGCAGTGAGATTCAGCGAGATACGGATGCAGTGAGTGAGGCAGTGGCAGTACCATAATTTGCCTGCAGCTTTTCCTCCCTGTGCCTAGAGACCACAACTCCCAGATATTATTTTTCTGAATCACACCACGTCAATGGATAATCAAGTGAAAATCTTAGGGTATTAGGAGTAAGATGAAAGATCTGGATTTGCCCCAGCTTATATTTACTCCTGATAACTCACCAAAGGGGATAAACTCACGGAAAATTGGATTCAGACTGGTTTGTAGGTCTCGAATATAGAGGGTGTTGTCGGTGTAGAGCGAGACTGGCTGATGTCAAGTTGGGTATTGCAGCGCATTTACCCTATAGTGCTGCTGGAGTTTCGCAGCTAGTGGCTCGATTGCCAGTTAAATAGGAGGGGTGACAATGGGCACCCCTGCCTGGTGCCCCCGCAAAATGGGAAATGGTCGGAAACAGCTGTTATCAATCTGTACTGTACTACTGACAGTGTAATAGGACCACCCAGGATATTAAGGGGGGGGGGTTGAGAATTTCATCCTGTGAAACACCACAAAGAAGTCCCACTCCAGGGAATTGAAGGCCTTGGTGGCATCCAAAAAGACTGCTGCCAATTCGGGGTCATCATCCTGCAGCAGCGCAAATAGAGTACGTATGTTATGAGAAGTGGCTTGTCCTGGTATGAACCCCGACTGGTCCAGCAGGACTAATCCTTCCATCAGCTAACTCAACCGATTGGTCAGTACTTTAGCTAATATTTTCACATTGCAGTTGATTAAGGATAGAGGCCTGTAGGCCTCGCATTTGGTGGCACTCTTTCCTGGTTTGGGAACGGCCTTCCCCGGTCTTTCACCCTCAGCATATTGGCGGGCAGGATATTATTTAGATCGAAATAAGCATTCTCGCACTGCTATATATTAAAATGTCGTAACCAAATACCGGAGCTCCGCTTGCGAATGCCCATCAGGGGCATCTGCGATATGGGCCTCGATTACTTTAATGTCTGCCTACAGCTTCCGAAGCGTCCCTCGAATGTTTAGCAGAATGCCTCCTCCCTTTGCAATGCATATGCCACGTATCGTCACTTTAAAGGCTTCCTCAGTCACGGTCGGGACTGAGCCCAAGTTCTTAGTGAAGAAGTTGCATATCTCTTGCCTTAATTCCTCACGAAAGCATGCATCCAGAAGAACTGTGGAGGGGAGCCTTCACAACTGGTAGGGGGAAACCAGTCCTCGGTGGGCACAGCTGTACCGGCACCGGGGAATGGTCAGAATATGTGCATGCAAGGTACTCCGCTTTAAGCAGCCAGATTCTGAGACCCCGTGAGAGTATCCAATAATCAATACGTGATCAGCTAGAATGTACTCTGTGGTGGAAGGTGCGCTCTTTTTGTGCACGGCGAAGAGTTCTCCAGGCATCTGAAAGCTGGTGGTCAGTCATGATATCTCTTAAGTGTCTCTCTGCCCTAGTTTGCGGGCCTGGTATGTTGTGTTATTGGTCCATACACAGGGATCAAATACAACATTAAAATCTCCCCCCATATTAAGTGTATGGAGCCAATGTCTAAAATGACTCCTTATAGTTTGTCAAAGAAAGACTTCGTCTATGTTGGGGCCATTGCAATTGACCATAGTCACTGAATGTGAAGCAATGAGTCCCCACAACACACAGTAGTGTCCCTACGGGTCTTGAAAGAAGCTGCAGGGGAAATATTGTACTTTTTTTTTTCCCAATCTCTTTATTAAGAACGCACACAGAGTACATTACATTACTTCATCGTTTCTAGTACATCATTATGTATCAAGGCCAACGTACAGCAGGCATACACACTATTGTATAACTTCTGTACTATGTCTGTCTGTTCCTCTCCCTGTAGGCCTTTCATTTATTCTTCCTCGTCTTCCGATATAGAGTGTCTAGGTCGAGCCTCCAGGGTGGTGCAAGGGAAGCCTCTATACTCGTTCCATTTGTTCCAAACTTTCCCCCACTTTTGAAGGCACCCTCTGTTTACGTAAATAGTCTTTTCGGCTACCATGCACCAGTCCAAATCCTTCTCCCTGTCCCTTAGGGTTGGTTTCACTTCAGCCCCCCAATTGCGTGCTATATTCCTTTTGGCAATCATCCATCCCAGAATTACAGCAATCCGCTCTCCCCTTCCCAAATCCGTCGCATCCCATACATTAAGCAGGCGCCGCTTGCTGCATCACTGCCCCATACACCTTGCCCAAATATTGTGCTATCGCATTCCAATAAGATTGTTTTTTATGGCAGGCCCATATTGTATGCAAAAAGGATGCCATCCTGACTGCAACCTCTGCGAAACAGAGGGTCCGCTCGCCTCCCCATCTTTATCATTGTAGTGCAGGAGATATAAGCTTGGTGTAATATTTTCTACTTTATAAGTCGAAACCGAGACCTATTAGCTACCTCTGTAGGGGAGGCCAGGGCCTCGTGCCACTCTTCCTCCTGCATGTCAATGATATCTCTCCCAGTTTTCTTGCAGCCGTTTTAAGATGTCTGTGGTGTTATTTACTAGATTCTTATAAGTTAGCCAGATTGCCTTTTGGGAGATATGTTGCTCAAGTAGTCTATTTTCTAGGGGTGAAGAGTCTGGTACGATTTCCTCTGAGTATTCTTGCCATCAAGGCGTTTCTAAGTTGTATATATCAAAATACCTCGGTGGGGGCCAACTTGTAAGTTTTTTGTAGGTCTATGAAGGGTATTATTCCCATACTTGAATATTCGTCTCCCACCCGCGAGATTCCCAGCAAGTCCCATTTGGCAAACCCTTGCCGCTTGCTCATATCCACTAGAAGGTATGAATCCCACAAGGGTGTCGGTAGGGTAATCCTTTTTTTCCAGCCCAGTTTGCTGAGTGTTGAGTGCCAGAGTTGGATCGTCAAAGCTGTTGGCCCATCCAGGGGAGAATTTCTCAGTTTGGTGTACAACGCACGTAAATGTTTCCCTGGTTGTAAGACCAGGTGATCCATACGTAAGGCTGGTTCTGTTCTAGGTTGGTGACCCCATTGATTGATTACGGTCTAGTGCGCTGCCCCGGTGGTACATTTGGATGTCCGGTAGGGCTATCCAGTCATCAAACCATCCCAGGGATAGTTTGTTGAGAACAATTCTACGGGTTCCCCCATCCCACAGAAGGGTTCTGACCTCACCATGTATGGCCCTTTAAGTATGTATGCCGTGCGGAATCCATGTAGTCTGTAAAACAGTGGTACCCAAACATTTGACTCCTGAGGACACCCATTGACTCACCACTGGAAGCCGGGGACCCCAAGCAATTTGTATGATTTAAATTTCAAACACTTAAACTGTTATTCGAAAAAAATAAACACTTGTGCACACAAAACAAATGCTCGATTTACTAAAGATTAGTATTTTATATTGAAAGAATTTGCAAAAAACAAAAACTTTTAATGGGAAGGTTAGTGCTGCATCTCTGTGATTAACTTTCAAATGGTTGGTTTTATTTCGCAGTACGGGGCTCCCCACTCCTGCCAGGGCCAGAATGGAAACCCAAAGCGGGCCTTGCAAATGTTTTCCGACCAGGCCCCATACGGTGCATACCAAGTGCAGTGAGTGAGTCTGACCACTACAAAGAGGACTTTGGGAGGCTCTCCCACCAAGAACATTTAGGAAATAATGGTGCATTCTACAACACATTTATCATCATATATTGAATTGTATTAGCTTTTAAAGAAAAGTAAATGATGACCTTACTATGCACCAGGATACAACAATCTTTGTTGGGTTTCTTCAATGATTCCCTTATTATCACCCTCCAACGGTGTCTCTCCATAGCCCCTGTCACATGTATTTCATTTGTTATATAGCATCTCTCATACCATTGTAGGATGTCAGAGAACTTTACAACACACAAATATAGAGACAATGAAATATACATGTAAGTTAGTGTATAGAAAATGTTACATAAGGCAAAGGGGACTATAGGATTCACATGTCATTCATACTGGTAGGAATTGGAAGAGTGCTTGGCCTGGTGAAGCACAAACTCCGGTTTCAGAAGATAACACAGTGGTTAGCATTGACTTTAACAATAAAAATGTATTTCCACCCAAATAAACCTTTTTAGCAGCATCAGGATAATGAACGACTGGGGAAAAAACAGAAGTTACTAACTTGTACCATGTAGTTTGCAAGCAACTCTTTGACAGTTTATAGGTCACTGTGCTAGATTACAATTTCACTTATGAACTGCACAGTAACAAAAGAATCTCTGTGACAAAAGCACTGACCTATGCACATAAAATACAGGTTTGTAAAATGCATGGTTCACGTTCTTTGCAGTAGGCCTATTAACCCTCTGTGCTACATTAGATATGTCAAAGGTGCCATTGGACAAAACTCACATTTCTCTCCAGCAGGTTCATTAATCACCACAGTTATATTGACCCTTTTATTATTGCTCAAACTGCTAATTATACATGGAACTTTGCAGTGCTTTTAAAACTGCTGCCTGAGGACCTCCTGGGAATGGGTCACGGACCCCTGGGGTCCATGGACCACAGTTTGGGAAACACAGCTGTAAAATATATAAAAAAGGACCGCCCTAACTAGTAGGGAGAGGGGGAGTGAGCGCCAGTGTTCCACATTCCCCTTCAATCGATTTAGTGGGGAGAGGAGACTTTTAGTAGTGAATAATTCCTGGTTGGGTGTGACAAATATTCCTAAGTATCGGAATCCCTCTGACACCACTTGGGCCTCGCAGTCCTTCGTAAGTCGTGGTGTTGGTCCGTATAAGACTATGCTCACTGATTTGGATCAGTTAATCATAAAACCGGAATATCTCCTGAATGTGGTGAAAATATTTAAAATTCTAGAGAACATAGAGAAGAATATCATCGGCATATAATGATATTTTGTCCTCTCAATCTGCCGTCCAACTGAGTCCACTGATCCCCGGATCCATGCAGCCAACGGCTCGAGTACGAGCGTAAATAGTAGAGGGGACAAGGGGGCAGCCTTGTCTCGTTCTTCGCTGTACCCGAAAAATCTGCATCACTCTGTCATTTACTAAACCTTGTGCTAATGGTTCAGTATATAGTAGTCGTATGCAGGCCAGGAATTGGGGTCTCTCACCTAGGTGAGTACCGCAAATAGATATGGCCATTCAATGGTATTGACGTCCATACAAGCGTCAAGCATCAGCACTACTGCATCTTCTTGGACTCTGTTTACCTGCCCAAAGACCCCATGAAGGCGTCGCAGGTTGAGAGCTGTGTTGTGTCTGGGCATAAACCCGGATTGATCCGGGTGTACCAGTCTGATCATAATTGGAACGAGACGGAGGACCAATAGTTTAGCTAGGATTTTTGTCTCTGCATTAAGCAGGGATATGGGTCTATACGATCTACACTGGTAGGGAGGTTTCCCTTCCTTGTGGATTACCACAATCGAGGCCAGTCATTGGTCTCTAGGCAGAATACCGCTCTCCTTCTACATCTTGAGCAGATAGGGTACTATGGGCCATATGTAGATAGCTAAATACCGGTCGGTAACGGCCGAAAATCGGTAATTTTCCCGTTACCGACCGGTATTTAGCCCTTTCTAATGTAGGAGGCAGGTTTTAAGGATTCGGTAATTTACCGAATCAGTATTTTAAGAAATCGGTAAAATACCGAATCGGTAAATTACCGAATCCTTAAATCCTATGTAGGGAGCACTCAAGTGAGTGCATTTTTGGTTTAAGGATTCGTTAATTACCACCAACTACAAGTTGATGGTAAATACCGAATACCTTTTCAAAAGCAATTTTGTGCTTTTTTAAAAGTGCCATGTGGCAGACATACATGCCCTTAGGGCATGTATGTGCGCCACATGTGCACACATGCACAATTCAGGGGTGCAACAGGGTGTCAATGTGACACCCTGCCACCCTTGAATATGCTCCTCCTATTACCGTTTCGGTATTTACCGAATCGATAATAGTGAATGGCTTCCCATTCATTCCTATGGGCCTCCAGGCCCATAGGAATGAATGGGAAGGTATGCCTTATTACCCATTCGGTAAATACCGAATCGGTAATAACGAATATTACCGAATCGGTAAAATTTACCGATTTCTTTTTTTTTACCTACATTCTATTTACCGATTCCTAAATACCGAATCGGTAAAATTCGGTATTTAGGAATCGGTAAATAGAAATTACCTACATATGGCCCTTAATATTTAGCCGTGGTTTTATATAATTCTATTGGTATCCCATTGGGGCCCTCTGCCTTCCCCGACTTTAGAGCTGCAATTGCTTGGGTTACCTCCTCCGGAATCAAAACACTAAGAGCTGCACATTTGCAGTAGTAAAATATGGAAGGGGTCTGTCTCAAAGGAGATCTAAGGCATCTTGGGTGGTGGTGGTCGTCTCGGAGGAATAAATATGTGCATAATGGGCAGCAAATGCTTCTGCAATTACTTGAGACTTGTTAAGACTTTTACCCTGTATAGGTTGGATGGCTGCCACCCAGCGTCTAGCACTTTCTTGTTTATCAAGCCAGGCGAGAAGTTTACTTGCATTGTCTCCAAGCTCATATACTCGGTGCTGTACCATCTTGGCTGCGGCCTTGACGGTTGTTGTCATTAGGTCTTTATATTCTTGTTGTTTAAGACTTAGTGAGTGCTTTGTGTTCTCATCCTCCACTTTTATCAATTGTGCTACTAATTCTAGGATGTCGTGTTCTAACCCATCTACCTATTTCGTTTTATCTCTCAATCCACATTAACAGAAAGAAGGCTTGACCTGTAATTACTGTTTTATATGCCTCCCACAGTGTTACTGCTGATTCGACTGACTGTTCATTCTCTCTGAAGTATTGGTTTGTCGCCCTCATGAGTTCTATCCTAAACTTCGATATCTTAAAGTATGAGGAGTTAATAGCAATTGTATTGTTGGATCTTTCCCTTTCTACACTGTACTTCGCCCAGATTGGGGAGTCGTCCGATATTCCACGAGGCAGGTGTCTTACCTACTCAAAGCCAGTAAGTTGAGATGTTAAAAAAACTAAGAAGTCAATTCGTGAGAGGCTATTGTGAGCACTCGAGTGAAATGTAAATTCTCACGTAAGTGATCTCCAGACATCAGCCAGGCCCATGGCACTGAAGAACTCCGCTAAACGTGTGTGTTTTGTATGAGTCTTTCTAGTCGGAATCCGATCCCAAGTATCATTTGGTGTCATGTTGAAATCGCCACCCAGGAGGCGATGTTCCAGTGACAGTTCCAACACGAGATTCCCTAGGTCCGGTAGCGTCACACCGTTGTGTTGGTGGTACAAACAGTGAGAGAATGTTGATAGTTGCCCCTCTCCCATTTCCCAGAGAGTACCACATATCTTCCTGCCCGGTCTGTCCATACATTCTCCACAATAAATGGGGAAACTCTTGAGGCGCATCCCCACGTCCTTGGTACCAGAGGTGAACCTCCACATGCACTACCATTTTGAAGCCCCAGCAGTCTAGTGCTTTAGACGCATTACCCAGAAGATGTGTTTCTTGCAGAAGGACCACGTCTGGGGAATGCCTCTTCAGGAATTGGAATACTATGCCCCGCTTAATTTTATCTCCCAAACCATTTACATTCCACGACGGTAGACGGATTTCGGTGATTTTGTTTTCTTTTTTCGCCATGTGAGTTGGTAACTACTGGACACGCATCTTAGACATTGTAATTCACCACCTTGTCTATTTGGAGGAAGTGGTTTCTCTGATGTGAGTATCTGGTTTAGTTGTTGCTGCTTGTTGGCACTAAACAATGACTGTGTACCTTGGTATCTCCCAAGTCGTGTAAAGTGTAACACTAACGAAATAACTATCCCCCTTACCCATTTCCCCTAAAGCAGACCCCCCTCCCCGCAACCCTGCCTGATGGTGCTAATATTGCCCACCTCCCCCCAACTTAGCAGAGCGCCTGGTCGACCCTGCCGACTTAGAAAACATTTAGGGGTTTGTGTACATACCCTTTCACGGCTCTCCTCCCCATGGAAGCGGATCAGGGTGAAGCTCAGATTCGCTCTTACAGTGGAACAACATGCAGGTGGAGCCTGACTCAACTTGGTGCACTTATATTTGGTCAGCAACTTTATCCTCAAGCCATCACCCTCTAGGGACCCACAAAGTACCTTTCTTTTAGGTCTGGGCTGCTCTTATTACCATGCTGGTTGTTTTCCCGGACTCAAAGACCTAGATCGAGTTCCAGAGCTTAGTCCCCTTGATCAGTTGTGTAGGGATCCTCCCCATGCATTATTTCCATCTCGATATTCCCAGTTGTGGTTGGTGGTTTTCCTCACCATCTCCCTGATTGTGACTTGGCTGAGGAACCTCCAATGGTGCCCCATCCGTCAATCCAATCCCATGCTGTTTCCGGTGTATCAATGACCCATATTTCGCCCTCGGCCTCAATACGCAACCTCGCCGGAAAGAGCATTGAATATTTCACTCCTTTGTCTCTGAGTGCTTGTTTTCAAATTCGGATAGGAAACTGCGTCTCTGTCTTTGTACCTTCAGGGTAAAATCCAGAAAGGTTATTTTGGCATTGTCGTAACGCACTGGTGGGGCTGCATGGGCTGCCTGCAACACCACATCCCTGTCCTTGAAGTTGAAGTGACGAGCCAGTATAGGTCTAGGCTGGTTCTGCCTCCCAGCAGTCGATGGGCTCGTTCAACAAAAACAAATTTAGACAAGCAACGAGGTTGTAGGTATTGAGGATGAATTCCTCCAAAAAGAGAACTGTGGTGGTTCCTTCCGCTAGCTCCGGGACACCTAAAATGTGAATGTTGTTTCGCCATGATCTAAACTCAGTCTTCGAGCCTTGCCTCCAGGTGCGCCATTGTCATTTCTAGCTCTTTCACCTTGTTCTTGATGGCCATGGTGTCTTGGAGAAGGGCTGTTGTGTCTTCGAGTTTCTGGATTCTGGTTCCCATATTTTTCGGAAGTCAGCACGTATCAGGGATGTTTCAGTTGAGACAGTGTCTATATGTCCTTCCAGGGCGGTTTGAGCTCCCTGGATTGCTGCCATTATGTCGTTAAGGGAGAGGGAAGTTTCTTCAGGTGTAACCGGGATCCCACTGGGCGTTCGATCTCTAGCCGCCTCTGCTCGCTGTAACTCTTTAGGGAGGGCGCACTTGTCCAACTTCGTTGGTGGGTCCCTTTCATGCTTTTGCCACCAGTCATGCCTTTCAGTCACCAGTGGGTCAGATGGGTAGAAGGGGCGATCTCCAGGTACTCTCTGTTGCCTCACAGGCCACCGTCGAAAATCAGTCACTTCTTTGGGGGAGACGTGTTGGCCACTCACCTCCAACCAGGCGAACGGGGGCACTGATCAAAGGAATCTGCCATAATTGGGTGTCTTTTTGCAGACGGGGGGAAGAAACAGTTTGTGGCTCAGTCTACCAGCCACTTAATTCTTCTCCGTTATCAGCCGAGACTCTCACTCTCCCCCGCGCCAGAGCTCCGATTGTTGCTCATGGCTGTCGAATCTGCTTCAGGCAGTCTCTGCCACGTCATTGCTTGCGTCACCACCGGACAGCTGAAATCCAGGCCGGGGCTTCACTGCTGTTCAAAGGCCTCTGTACGATCTCAGCAGGCAGATGTCACCTCGTGTCCTGAGGGCTTCACTCTGTTGCTGCCGACCTCGCTTTCCAGTTTTAGAGCGCATAGGACGGGCCGGAAGATCAGCTGATTGAACGGATAATAAGGGGGAAGATAGCTGGTTCGCGGAGCTGCTTTAGTCAGCGGTCATTTTCTCTGGCAGTTGGCCACACCCCCCTAGGACTGCTGTTCCCCTTGCATAGGTAGAGTATGAGGCCAACCATCTATGGGCAGCCCATTTTACTGCAAAGGCAGTCGACACAGCCAGATCGAGATGTCTCCTGCAGCATTGCAATTTGGATGTTGTCTATCAAGGTACACAAGTATATGTCTGCGATTGTGAGGGTTGCGCAGTCCGCGCACATTCCAAGTCAGTAGGTTATGAATAGGAATATCAGAAGTTCTTGATGTACCTATGTGTTAGAACTAACAGTGGCTGCAGCAGGGTGTGTTTATTTAGCATGGGGAATTCAAAATGGTGCGAGCGTAGCAAAAGACATTTTCATAACAGTGGACAGCAGTACTGCGCACTACAAAAACAATTAACCCTAATCCCATACCTAACCCCCCACCCATACCAGTGGCTAAATCCCGCTGGCGAATCAGATACCTCCGTAATACACAACAGAAGAACAATGGGGGTAGTTGCCTATCACATTTCAGTTGTCAAGGAGACACTTCAAAGAGTGGGCGCCAGCATTGCAGTAGAGCAGTTAAAGCTAATGAGAGTGTGAAAGGAGCATTGCGAATAGAAAGTAAAGAAAAAAAGAGAGTAAAGAGTATAGAAATAGTCTTAATCCATATAATTAAACAGGGAATTCCCTCTGGGGGTATCACCAGGGATCCTGGCAGCTTCTTAAGTTAACAAGAGTGCCCGGGAGAGGGGGTGAGTCTTGCTTAGACTCTAACTGTTCCATGGACCTGGAGTAACTCGTCCGATCTGGTGGGTATGTTTTACTTCCAAGGATTATCAGCTGGGATCTCCATTCTGTGGGAAACAAAAGGAAAGGAGGGTGACAGTCATAGGTTTTGTACGGCCTGGCATCCTCCGGTTTGAAGCGTGGACATAAGGAGGGGGATGTCATTAGAAACATGTCACTTGGGGGAGTCCCAGTATCGCATCTCAGCCAAGTTCCGAAAGTTGGGATGTAGACCTAGGGCTGGGTGCGGTTATCTTGGTCAGAGATATGCGGCGAGTCTCTCTTCAGGAATTCATGGGCCTGCTGGAGGGAGTTGGTGTGGTTCTTCTCCTGAAAAGTGATTTGGAGTCTAGCTGGGTACAGCATGGAATAAGGGATGTTGGCTTATTGCAGCTTTTGCTTCACCGGGAACAATTTCTTGTGGGCCTCCTGCACCTCCATGTTGAAATCAGGATAAAGGGATATGGAATTACCGTCCTAGGTTAGGTTGCAATTTTCCCTGGCAAATTGCAGGACGGTGTTGCGGTTGCAAAGGTTTTGAAGCTGGGCAATGATGGGCCTGGGAGTGGAGCAGGAGGGGGTCTGGCAGTTAGGGAGCGGTGTGCTCTCTCCAACATCAACTGCTTAGAAAGGGAAGAGGCATCAAATTCCTCCATCCACCCAGTAGCTGTCGACTCGGGGACGCCAAGAATGCGGATGTTGTTCCTCCACGATCATGCCTCTAAATCTTAATTTTTAGCGAAGATTACTTTTAGAAGGCATCCAATGCTTTCCATTTGCTTCCCCTTCGGCAATACCTGTGTCATTGTCTCCAGCTTGGGTGGGTGCGGATTTTCGGGGTTCATAGGGCAGTTTGGCCTGCTTGCCCACCGCTTTGCCCATAGCCACAGTTCAGTCCCGTCTACAGGGAACAGCACAGATGCAGGCTGATGCGATCGAACCAGGGGGAGAGGCAGAGGGCCTTGATGGAGCCCTTCTCTCAGGCAGCAAATGATAGTCTGATTCGCAGTTTGCCATTGTAGTGGCGCCTGATATGCTGTATGCAGGACCGGGGGGCTCCCCCGACAAACATGTGCAGATGCCTCCTGTGATCACCTCCCGCCGCAAGCAGCACTGTTACGTAAGGCCCTGCAGCCCTCACTTACAACTCACCCAAGCAGCTGTCAAAGAATGGGCCCCAGTCTTCGGTCCCCCGGGCAGGCCCGCGCAGGACCCCGGCAGATGCCCGCTACAGCACATCAGCCGCCACTGTCCAGTATCGGGCCAACCCTTCAGGCGCAGTCTACAGTAGTGCAGCGCTTCTGCGCCTCCGCACGATCGCCGACTGCTGTGAATGGGAATCCCCAGCAGCGCTGCCATTCATCTGCGGCCCGCAGCTCTGGCACAGCCTGGCACTGACTGGAGTCAGGCCTCACTCATCCAGGCACAGCATGCAGCCTCTGACTCGCCCACCGGCCCGAAGCGATTAGGTGCGGCAGTAGCTGTCCCCAGGCCAGCCACAGTGAGCGCTGGCCATATCGTGCCCCAAATGGTGCCTTCTGCAAGGATGGTACTGCTCCTTTTCTTCCCTTCTACATCCTACCGGCCTCCATCTTGTAGGGCCTGCCATGCTCTCTCACCACTACGTCTCAGCAGCAGAGCACTTTAGGCAATGTATGGGAGCAAATTCGAGTTGTAGTAGCCCTATCAAAGGTATTGCCGAAGCGCATAAATCACAATCACAGCCTGAAGATACTGACTTGCGTTCCCTATTGTTCACCATGAGACAAAGCCTCACATCCATCGAAACCAAGATGGATTCAGTAAGTATATGCATGGACTTAATTACACAATGGCTAGAGAAATATGACTGGAGCATTAGCGAAACTGAACACAATCTCAAATCTGGAGGCTGAATCCTCTATGAGCACAGTGTACCATTGGATGACATGGCCCTTCTTGGAACAATGGATGCTACCCTCCTTTGATCATTACTTATAGAACTTGATTGCTTACAATGCTATTTTCCGGATTGCTTTGTTTATATTTACAAATGTAATTAATTATTTCACTTAACTATTGGATATTTACTACCAAATATGAATGCTATCACCATCACTGTCTCACTCATGTTTATTTTCAGGAGTTGTTCTTGTTATAAATTGAAAGAAAGCAAATACCTAACTTTTACTGATGCAGCTCTACAGCTGGATGTGGTTTGCTAAAATATGTATTCAAGGCATGTGTGGCCATAGATACATATGCTTTGCATACTCCTGCCATCTAGTGTTGAGTCCAGATGTGTGCAAGTTGTTTTTCTTCGTAGAAGTCTTTCGAGTTATGAGGTAGAGTGACTCCTCCTCTTGGTTATAATGCCCATTGTTAGATTGTTTTCCTTCCGTCATTGGGTTCAAAGGTGTGTTCCTGTGCACTGGTTCAACACCATTGTGGTGCTCTTTTCAGTTCGCACTGTGGCACACTATCTTCCCTTCGTTGGTATTGTCTTTGATCGCGTTTCCTATTTCCCTTGCGTATAGTCGTATACACATTTAGTTTGTCTCGACTGAGGCCCCTCCAGGGTCTCGCCCTTCAGGGCCTCATTTGGTCTCCATCGCATATCTCAAGAATGCCTCACTGGTGATGGAATGGATGCCCTTTTGTTATTGTCCTCACTGCCCCGCGAAGTACCCTCATACCGACTTACATTAGGTCTGTAACCTTTGTCGCCAGAACACAGTTAGACTGATTGCGACGCCTGTCGCTCCAAGAAAACTCTTCAAGACCGTTGCACATGTTGGCTCGAGAGCTTGAGATATCGCGGAGGAGCATAGAAGAGAAACCAGACCTTTTCAGTCTCTGCGACATGTCGTGCAGTTCCTAGGAGTCCCCCCAGGACCTGCACATTTTGGATGACCTAAGCTAAGGGCTTGGTGTCCCAACTGCTTCCGGACACACCCACAGGATATGTCAGCCGTTAGACCGACAAGCTCTACAGTGTCACTACCACCCCCTGTATTCTACTGTAGTGTATGTAGTCTCTGACAACCACTGACCATGACAACCCTGATTACTCTGGGATCATGGAAAACAGTACAGTACGTTTCGCTCAGACACTCATGCTTGCTTTCTCTCAGAAAACACACAGGATGGTAATTAGGATGTTTCAATAAGAATTTATTGGTCCAACGACAGCCTGATGTGAAACGTATGTGCTGCAACAATCAGGAGACAGAAGCATACAAAATAAATTGCTAGTACCAATATAGTGAATAGTAGATACATTTCTACCATAGTGCTAATAAGATGAACAAAACCTGTTCAGATAAAAACAGTAGCACTTGCATATTTCTAAAATGCGCACCCTAAGTAATTTACTAAAATGTACCTAGCCTAACCTGGATGTGTAGGTGTACGTAAGGGCAGCCAAGAAAACCCTAGGGATGAACCATCCCCCTCACCTGATGGTTTAGAATGAAGGACCCCGTCTCTGCATCGAGGATGACAACCCACAAGGGATGTCAGACTGCTGCTTGTCGGAGAATCAGCATGCAGGACCCCAGCTTGGAAGGAATTCTCCTCCAATTTTTTGGGGGGAGTGAGGGTCTTTTATACTAAAGTGGTCACTCCAGGTTTTTTTTTCTAGAAGCGATATGTGTTTAAAACAAGCATGGATGTTTTGAAAATAATCACTGATGCTTTTCTAAACAAGTGTGATCATGCACAGCTGGCTGTTGGCCAAGGATGAAAAAGTGGTGACCCTTATACAGAATAAATCTTCCGTGCCAATGGACATGTTTATATACATCAGTTACTGGGATTCAGACAGAAGATTGATTGCCTGGTGTCAAAGAGACAGGAGAAAGCTATTAGGTAAAAGGTCACCTGTTTAGAATCATTGTAGTTGTGTGGATGGGATGACATATGTAAAATGGAGTTTACATGACAGGGCTATCCTAAAGGACGGACATGACCAACATTGATGAAGAACACCCTCAACCATTGGCTGCAGAAGAGGAGGAGGTCTTTACCATCAAGAGCAGCTCCGGATCCGAGCTTGAGATCAACCTGGAAATGGAGGACCTACCACCTGTTCAACAGTCAGTGAGTATGGTACCCCCCCTCCCTCCACATATTTCCGATCAGCCTTTGACTAAAAGACGTTCAGTTCCTCTGGAACACCAGACAGTGGCTCATGGTCCCCACTGCCTTCTGACCATGATTGGCACCAAGCACGACTCCGGCTTGGCAATGAAAAAACAATCCAAACCGAAAGCTTCTGCATCGATCACCTTGGTCTCAGACTGCCCGTCGGTATCCACCCAACGCTCTGTGCCGAGCCGCCCAACAGCGTCATTCTCCTCTGCTTCGAAGGCGAGCGGAGCTTCGGCACTGAAACCACTTTGGGATTTGAACATTTGGAAGCTGATTTCAAGACCCGATTTCTGGCAGGCCAGTGGAGCCCATCCTTCATCAACTGCTAAAACAGCTGAACTCCAGCCTAAAACAAATGTATCCTTTTAGAGTACTTCCACAAAGTAACCCTGCAGGATGTTATCACACTCGTCAAGCAAGACAACTTTATGGCTACACTAGACCTGGAAGATGCCTATTTGCACTTACCAATACATCCATCACATTGCCGATATCTCTAGTTTGTGGTAGGCGGCAAACACCACCAATTCAAAGTCCTCCCTTTCGAGGGGACTACTGCACCTCAAGTATTCACTAAGTGCCTTGCAGTGGTAGCCGCACACATATGCAGACAAGGAGTCCACGTATTCCCATATCTGGATGATTTGCTATCGAAGTTGCCACCCTTCAACAGTGTCAAAACCACGCTCTGGTCACAATAGATCTGATTCATCAATCAATGCCTACAAGTCCCTTTTCCAACTCCTACAGATCCAGGCTTACCTAGAAGCTATCTTATACACCCAAATAGGCCTAGCCTAGCTCAATACTACATGGATCCTGTCCTACCATGTGTTAATCCACCTGTTTTAACCAAATCACCAGCTTACAGTGAGGACTGTCATATACCTCTTTATCCCGATGGCCTCCTCATGCAAAGCTGCACATGGGTCCGTTGCAAGTATGTTTGGCTTAACAGTGGTCTCAGATGGAGGGTCACTAGGACGCTCTAGTGTTGATCGGCCGCTGCATTGATCCCTCTTTGCAGTGTTGGAACACCAACAACCTGTTGCAGGAGTGGATTTTCTTCGATCCTGTTATTCAAATCATTGTTACAACAGACTCTTCACTCAAGTGTGGGGTGCACACTTGCAGGATGTCACAGTGCAGGGCCCGTGGGAGACCAGACAGTCATGCACTACCTACCAATGGGGGTGAGGGTCTTTCTTCACAACTGTCTCACCTATTTCAGACCATTTGTCGCTGGACTCTCCATCACAAAATCCACCTGTTAGCTGATTAACTTCCAGGGATGGACAACAATTTTGCAGACCTCCTCAGCATGTTGCAGCAACAAGTCCATGAATGGGAATTTCGGCCGCAATTCCTCCTCTGATACTTCTGCAAATGGGAGTTTCCTCAAATAGATCTGTTCGTAACCACGGACAATGCCAAATGCTCAAACTTCGCCTCCAGGTTCCCACAGTCCAGGGGCAATGCACTATGGTTGAATTGTTCAGTGACATTTGCCTACTCTTTTCCTCCTCTGATACTTCCTCTGATACTTCTGCAAATGGGAGTTCCCTCAAATAGATCTGTTCGTAACCACGGACAATGCCAAATGCTCAAACTTCGCCTCCAGGTTCCTACAGTCCAGGGGCAATGCACTATGGTTGAATTGTTCAGTGACATTTGCCTACTCTTTTCCTCCTCTCCTTCTTCCATTTGTGGCTCGGAGGCTCCGACAAATGTCTCTCTCACTCATCCTCATTGCTCCCACATCGGCACACCAGCCCTGGTTCACAACTTCGCTAGATTTCTCTTTAGTTCCCCATGTGGAGCTCCCTAATAGACTGGACGTTCTAACGCAGATCCAGGGAGAAATCTGGCATTCAGATCCCAAATCTAAACAGAGGAGTTGGCCTAAGGGCTAGGGCGCTCGACCTCGGAACTGGGGAACTGGGTTCGAGTCTCGGTAATGACGCTGAACATCCTGTGATTCTGGGCAAATCACTTAATCTCCCCGTGCCTAAAAAAAAAAAAAATGAATGTGTGTCCTTATGTAACGTAACTGGTGATATGTAAAGCGCTTTGATACCCGATTCGGGTCAAGTTTGCGCTATATAAAACTGCCACAAAAAAAATCTCTCAACCTAGTGATTTGGCTCCTGAGGTCATAGAATTTGGATACCTCAGTCTTCCACCTGAGTACATTTCCATTTACAGGGAAGCCCGTAGACATTCCACTTGAGCATGCTACGGAGTCAAGGTGAAGAGTTTTGTCTGCTATTGTCAATCCAAACAAATTGGCCCTTTTAATGTAACTGTACAAAATATTGTATGTTACTTACTTCATTTACAGATCTCTGGTCTAGCATTCACCTTGATACTGTTACATCTGGCCGCAGTAGCTGCCTGTCTCCAAAACAGGCAATGCCTTTGAGCACACTCTACTCAAAAGAAAGGAGCTTCTATGGCCTTTCTAGGAAACATCCCAATAGCTGACATATGTAAAGCAGCTACATGGTCTACACCGCACACTTTCACTAAACACTACTGTGTGGTTGTGCTAGCACGCCACCAACCTGATGTGGATCAGGCACTGCTACGTACACTTTTTCAAACAACTGCAAAACCTACAGGTTAGCCACCAGTTTTGAGAAGTACTGCTTTTGTAGTCTATGCAAAGCATATGTATCTACAGCCACACATGCCTCGAACGGAAAAAGTTACTTATGCTGTAAGCATCTGTTCGTGGCATATAGTGTTGTAGATTCATATGTGCCCACCCTCCTCCCCGGACACGTATGGCTATTGCAGTTTATTTTCACCTCATTTATTCTTTTCTTATATACGTGGACGTCTCATTACTATTCACTTAGTTTCACACTCCATTCTCACTTGCCGTGCAGGAAAACAATCCACAATCGAGTTGATGCTGATGCTCATTATCACCAGGAGGAAGAGTCACTGTGCTTATTGACTTGATAGACTTATTGTAAGAAATACAACTTGCACACACCCTCACCCAACACTAGATGGCAGGGGTATTCAAAGCATGCAAATCTGCAGCACGATCAGATGCGTACAGGGTAAGTAGCATTTTCCTTTAAACTTGTGATGACTTTTCATAAGAAGCTAATTTGAGTTTGCCTTAGTTGACTGTTGCATTAAAATTCTACAAGCTGTTGTATTAATTTCTACTAGCTGTAATATCAGTTTAAAGTTTCTTCTTTTCTTCCATAGGTCTGGTGAAAATGACGTAGAGTACAGTAATAACATGGATTTGGAGGAGGGAGAGTTAGCGGAGGAACCTGCTATTGCTGGAGCATCAGGTAAGCCATGGCTGGGTGTAAAAGGAAGGCTGTATATGACGCATGATACCAAGACAACTGGTTTATGGTTTAAAGGCTGTGGATCTGATTCACAAAAAAGTAATATCTGTAGTTGCAGATTTACACCTATGTTTGAGTGTAGGTTGAACTTTCTGGAATTCGCAAACATTCTCATTCCGAGGAATATACATGGAAATATGTGCCAACCATAAGTCTCTTTTCCTGTACTTTGGACGTCTGTGTGACCTCTTCAGCAGTATAACTGTTCCTGCTGTGCAGGGGCCTCCAGAGTTGAACCTTTGGCACAAGGAGAATAGCATCCCTGTGTAGACACCTGTTTTTTTGTTTTTTTCCCCTCCAAGCTGATGGGATGAGGGATATTTTTCCCCATGGAGCCGGTGTCCGAATCTTTCCAGTGTGGAATTGAGGAGGAGAGGAGTTTGTGAATGTTAACAAACATCCCTATGTTTGTTGGCATCCACACACTTCAGGCTAACCACACCTTAAAGTTGTTGTCTCTTTGGTTGCATTTATGGGTGTGGAGAGCTCTGCACACATAAATTTAATTTAGACTGCCAGGAATCTTTGTGGAGTTCTAGAGGTGTAAGTAAGGGAATTTTAGTCATAAAGATACATTTACGTCCTAATTTACCTTTGTGATTAGGCCACCCTGTGTTTGGGGGTACTAATACTTGTGTTGTGATTTATTTTGTCTTATCTCAGCAATGCTGTATTTTTTTTACTTATTCTAGAAATGTTATTACAAACCTTTCCATTATCTGTGTAGTTAGAACACATCGTGATCAAGACTTCCTGGGACCCTTGGGTATGCATTTCTGTAGTGGGATTTCACAGATCAATTACTAATGTTCTGGGTATTTAAAATGTCATGCAATAAAATTACCAGATAAAAATATGGTAGGATGGTACACAGTCCATGTAATTATTCTAATATTTCAGTCTGGCATTTTGACCTGAAAATATAATACCTTCTGCTTGAACTAAGCCTTATTCAAAACGTTGAATTTAAGGGATGTGCAAAATTAATTCAAGTTCAATGAACCCCATCTGTTTTGTACATGTACCAGGGAGCATCACTTCTCTGCCATATGATTTTCTTTTATTATCCCAACTTACACCTTAGTGTAATGAAACTTACCTTTATAAAATGATTTCATGGAAAAAAGGTGTCTTCTGACATGGATTCTAAAAATGATAACTATGATGATTGGGAAAATCATGTTCCCTCAAAAGGATAACCGATATGAAGTGCTTCAGGATGTCAAAGTCCATGGGCTTGACACTTTACTAGCCTTGTGTCTTCCTCATGTCATGCTACAGAGGAAAGCCCCTCTTTCGCTGTTGTGATGCGACAGGCGGCTGAAATATTGGACCTACAATTCTGAGCCACTCTTACTATTCACAAGGCATTTACTGACACCCTTTTGGCCACCTGGCCAACCCCAGTTCAGGACCGCCCGTCACCAGACATGTTGCCCATCATTATCGCCCTGTACCTGACATCCCTGCCTTCCTAACACAACATCCCACTATGGAGAGCCTGATGGTTCAAGCATCTATCAGCAGGGTCAATCTTAATTCTTTCTCTAGCACTCCTCTCAACCATAAGTGAATAGACTTCTGGAAAAATAATTTTCTTTTCCACGATCCTTGCTCTAAGATTGGTCAATTCTAACTGTCTCCTAGACCATTAACCCCATGCCCTCCAGTATAGAGTGGTACAAGCCTTTAGGGGAACTATGGGGGTCTCTCATGCAGGACAGCTGCGATGTGACAAAATTTGTAATATTTTCAGGACTGGACACCACTGATTGTCGGGGATGTGCCATGGACTCCAGTGCGGCTCTCTGCTGCAATGCCTGTATGAGCTCCACATGTTTTTCCGGGAACGTCCAGACATCCTTTAGGGAAATGCTGTTTGATGGATCTCTTGCCTTTTTGGGGACGAAGCCTTGGAGCATCTTCAGGAGAGCAGAGCCAAAGCACGTTCCTTGGGCCTGTCACCTCCCACAAGTTGTTTACGCAGTTGCTACAGTTGGGGTTTCCCTGCCTATCAATGCCAGACCCCTCCTCCTACACACATGGCGTTTTAGCCCTTTTGTGGCTGAGGTCATTGTCCCCAAAGACCATGGTGACAGCAGGGACAACATGATGCTCAGTCTCCAGCCCCCGTGAGCTGCCAACGCATAACTGCTTTAATATGTCCTTACTCACACATAGCCATCCTGTCGGAGACAGAATCCGATATTTCCTTCAGGCGTGGCAGGATATCACAATGGACAAGTGGGTCCTACAAATCGTCCACCAGAAATATGCACTTTCCTTTATTTCTACCTGCCACACCTTCAGGAACACTGACGGAGGACTAACTGTCCATCTGACAGCAGGAAGTGCAAGACATTTTAACCAGGGGGGCTATAAAGACTGTTCCCCCCCACTAGACCCCCCCTTCAGAAGTGAGAACTGTGTGTTACTCCCTTGGGCTGAAGAAGGATAGGGGCCTTTGTTCTTTCTTAGAATTTTGCTGTGAGGAAATGGGGTGTAATATATGGTGTGGCTAAACAACCTTACTGGGTAATACACTTGCCAACACCTGTTGGGTCCAGTAGGTTTCATCTGTAAAACCCTCAGCTCAACCCTCGGTAGCTAGGCCACTGAGTAGCAAGGCTTACACAGAGGAACAAGTGTAAAGCATTTAAACAGATCCAAAACAACTGAAGAAGAAATTGACACAACACTCAAGAAATCCTAACCCAATTTATAAAAGTAGACTGTATTTTTATTAGAATTTAGAGTCTAGGTTGAAAAAGATCCAATGGAGGGTTCCAGAAATATTGATTTTACTAGCAATGATACAGCAAGAGACCTGGGGTCTAGGTGCCAGGGGTGCCATCTTTATTCTCATAAAGCTGCTCTCTCTGTGTTCAGACCTCCCTAGTCCACCCTTAGAGTGTGGTCTTCAGGGCTACATGCCCAGGGGAAATGGTTCGGCAACTGGTTCCCCTCTCTGCTTCCAGTGCCAGCTTGTCTACCTTAACAAATAGGCAGCCCTCCCATCTATTGTTACACATCTGCCCTTCAAAGATGGCTTCACCTTTGATGCCTGCCTTTTAGGGCTAACGACTCCCTTGCCAGCAAAAAGAGGTGGTACTTTACATTTGCTCTCTCAAAGCATTCCTCTGAAAGGTCAAATTCAAGATGCTCATGCTAGCCCAGGTCCTGGAGAATAAATGGTGGCATTGGACCTGCAGGATGCTTATTTCCACATCCTTGTCCTGGTGGTACACAGATGCTACTTGTGTATCACAATGGACCAGTACATTTTCAGTTTGCAGTGCTCCCTTTTGGGCACACCAGTGCCTCTTGGGTGTTCACAAACGTGATGGCAGTGGTCTTAACATAATTGCATTTTAGTATTAATGAGGCAGAGTCACACCTGACTCCTTCGTAGATGCTGCCTTTCATCGTGGCCATTCTGATGGATACATCTGCCAGTGGATTCCTCACCTTGTGAATATCCCCTGCGCCAGCATTCCACTGAACTTTTTTCCCCAGCTCTCTGCGCCGACGTGGACGTCATAATACCTCGGCTACGTTTGCGACTCTGTATGACGTCACCGGAGCCATTAGAGAGCCACGTCGACGTGATGACGTCAGTTCCCTTTTTTCCGCGCCGTTGACGCGTAACAGTTTTCCAGTACTCTCCTGCTACTTTGTAGTCTTGTAGTGGGTTACTGTTTGTGGATTCACCATGTCTTCGACGAGGAAGTCAGGTTTCAAACCTTGTAGGGAATGTGGGGGCCACATGTCAATGACTGACCCCCATGAGGATTGTTTGTGGTGCCTTTCTTCAGACCACGACGTGAAGGACTGTTCCAGTTGCAGAAGAATGAACCCCAAGGCCTTGAAGGAGAGAGAGGCGAAACTCTTCATGGCCAAGGCGAAGAAGGAAAGGAGAGGTAGAAAGAAGGAGAAATCGAGGCCGGAGTCGTCGACTTCACACTCTTCGAAGTCGAAGAAGCATCACAAGAAAAGAAAGCATAGCTCTCGGCGCTGGTCTTCAAAAAGTAAGACTTCGAGATCGCCGTCGCCTCGACGTCGAAGTAAGGATGTTGTATCTCCTTCTCCATCTCCTAGGAAGTCTCCAGAGAGGTCACCTTCGCCGAAGCGGACTCCGGCGCGGTCCCAGGCGCGGTCCCCGGCGCAGTCTCCGGCGCCAGTGGAGTCTTCTGCTTCTGACGTCGAACAGGAACAAGAGAAAGAGCTTTCTCCAGAGCCGGCTGATCCTACAGCGCCTGTTGAGGACACTTCAGCTCCGGTTCCAGGTACTCCTCGGCCGCATTCAGGATCAATCCCTTATCCGCAGTTCCGACTACGGGTGCGGATTCGACGCATTTCCTTAATGCGATGTATGGGATTTTTCAACGGGCTGCCTTCCCATACGGCGCACCATCTGGTCCCGTGGGTCCTATGGCATACACCTTGGGAGTGCCGCAGCATTATGCTCAGGCCCCATTTATGCCCTTTTTGCCGATGGCTCCTTCGTGGCAGTTTCCGGCACCTTCTGGTGATCCATCTCGGCTTCGTTTGGATCGGCCTTCTTCGGAGCCCCCCTCGACGTCGTTGCTGACTCCCTCGGCTCCACGTCCGGCGCCGCCGACTCCGAAGGCGTCGACTCCACGTTCGGTTCCACCGACTCTGCATACGGCGCCGCCGACGCCGGTTCCTCGGATCTCTTCAAGGAGAGAGGCCCAGAGAGTCTTGGAAGAGGAGCGTTATAGGGAGGAAGTGGGAAGAAGGTGAGGTGCATGCATCTTCTGATGACTTTGAAGGCATTCAAGATGCTAGTGGTCTTGATACTACTCCGGAGTGGGAGCATTCATCTACTGGTTCTTCACCACCACAAGAACTGGCCCCCTATCATTTAGTTATTAAGAAGGCCGCAGAGTTGCTGGACTTGCAGTTACCCTCTGCTGAATATAAGCCAAACCTCCTTACTGAAGTCCTACATTCGCCAACTTGAAATGTTGAACCCTTGTTGCCTTTTAATGAGGCTATCTTGGAGCCTGTTATGGACGTTTGGCGTAAGCCACTCTCTTCGCCTGCAGTCTCCAGACAGGTGGCAGGAGATATAGGGTTGCTCCTGGGGATCCAAGTTTTCTTTCTTCCCATCCTTCTCCAGAAAGCCTTGTGGTGCAAGCTTCATGCTCGAAGCATTCTTCAGGCGCCTTCCCTCAGACTTCTGCGGATAGGGATTCTAAAAAGACTGATCAAGCAGCTAAAAAGACCTTTTCTTCAGGAAGCATGGCGCTTAAATCGACCAATGCCACTAGTTTTCTGGGGCGCTACGTTCATGCCCTGATGGACTCTAAGAAATTGTTAGCCCCTAAGCTGCCAGAAGGAGAGTAAGCTTCTTTTATGGAGGTTGTCACTGACACTCAGGATTCTGCAAGGCAGGTAATTCAGTCGGGGCTTGACACGGCTGATTCTATGGCAAGAATAATGGGATCTTCGATAGCCACTAGGAGGCAAGCGTGGCTTCGTTCTTCCGGCTTCTCTACTGATGTTCAAGCCACTTTGGTAGACTTGCCTTTTGACGGAGAAAAACTTTTTGGCAAGAAGGCTGATTGCGCCTTGCAAAGATTTAAAGATAGCAGGGTAACGGCGAAATCTTTAGGATTACAGACTCCTGCTAAGGGATTTGGTCTTAGGAAATTCAGAGGCTTTGGGAGATCCTCATTTCGTTCCTTCCGGCAACCTCAGCAGCAACAACAGCAGCAGAATCCCCTCTATAGGTCGTATAGAGGAAGGCAAAGGGGCCGGAGAGGTTCTGGCCGCAACCCATCTTCATCTTCTGCCTCCTCTGCTCCCAATGAAGCTTCAGGGAAGCAGCCCTAGATCCCCCATCCTAGATCATGTGAGACCTGTGGGGGGTCGGGTGTCCCACTTTCTGCGAGGTTGGAAATCTGTTACAACCGACCTTAGGGTTTTAAACCTCGTGGAGAATGGGTACGCCTTTCCCTTTCGGGAGTTTCCTCCCCTTACCCTCCTTGCCAGGGTTACTGCTCAGAAGACCATCTGCTTCTTCTGCAGAAGGAGGTACTAGCTTTGCTTCAAAAAGGTGCGATAGAGGTGGTTCTGGAGCAGGAAAGGGGTCAGGGATGCTACTCCCGGTATTTCCTGATTCCCAAGAAGGACGGCAGATTGCGTCCGATCCTGGACCTCAGAGTCTTGAATTTTTACCTGAAACAGGAGAAATTCAAGATGCTGACCCTTGCATAGGTTCTTCAAGCGTTGCAGCAAGGAGACTGGATGGTGTCGATCGACTTGCAGGATGCGTACTTCCACGTTTCCAATCCTGAAGTCGCACAGGAAGTATCTCCGTTTTACGGTTGGGTCGCAACACTACCAGATTGCGGTCCTCCCGTTTGGTCTTACTACCGCACCTCGAGTCTTCACGAAGGTGATGGCAGTGGTGGCTGCTCATCTCAGGAGGTCGGGGATTCCGGTTTTCCCCTACCTGGACGACTGGCTTCTGAAGTCGGAGTCCCCAGAGATGGTGCGACATCATCTGCAGGTAACTTCTCAACTGTTATTCGACTTGGGTTTCTCGATCAATGTGCCCAAATCTCACCTGGTGCCCTCTCAACGCAACTTGTTCATAGCGGCGGTACTGGACACTACTGTGTGTCGAGCATTTCCTCCTCCTCAAAGAATTCTCGACATTCAGGAGATGATCCCTTTATTCCACAATGGAGCGGTTGTTCTAGTTCTGAAGGTCCTTCGTCTGCTCGGTCTGTTCGCTTCCTACATTCTGTTGGTCAACCATGCACGCTGGCACATGAGGGCGCTCCAGTGGTGTCTCCGCAGGCAGTGGTATCAGCACAACGGAGATTTCAGGGAGTCGATCAATATCTCCAGAGAAGCTGCGGCGGATCTGTCTTGGTGGAGCGTGGGGGGCAATCTGTCTCAAGGAAAGCCCTTCCATCTGCCTCCATCGGTGGCCACAGTGATAACGGATGCCTCCACCCTAGGATGGGGTGCTCATCTGGGGGATCTGGAGATCAAGGGTCTTTGGTCTCCAGAGGAAAGGTTGCTTCACATCAACCTTCTGGAATTGCGGGCGATTCGTTTGGCGCTCAAGGCCTTCCTCCCTTCCCTTCTTCTATTGTACTAAGGTTTATCAAAGGCCTTACAAACAGGTTTCCTCCTACTCCTTTTGTAATGCCACAGTGGGACCTTAATCTTGTTGTAACTTTTCTGATGGGGTCTCCGTTTGAGCCTCTTCATAGTTGTCCTTTGAGGCTGTTGTCCTTTAAGTGTTGTCCTTTAAGACGGTCTTTCTTGTAGCCATAACCTCGGCAAGGAGGGTGAGTGAGCTTCAAGCTCTTAGTTCTAAACCCCCTTTTTTAACATTGCATGCTGAAAGGATGGTACTCAGGACCAGGGCTGCTTTCCTACCTAAAGTAGTTACTCCGTTTCATTTGGGGCAGTCTATTACTCTCCCTGTTTTTTATCCACCTCCTCATCCCTCCAAAGAGGAGGAAAGGCTTCATCGTCTGGACCCAAAAAGAGCTGTGAGCTTTTACTTGGATAGAACGAAAGACTTTCGTCTGGACGATCAGCTTTTCGTGGGATATGTTGGACATTCTAAAGGAAAAGCTGTGCACAAGCTCACTCAATCAAGATTGATCATCCTTGCCATCAAGATCTGCTATGCCCTGGCTGGTAAGGTTCCTCCTGAGGGTATTAGGGCTCATTCAACTAGAGCTAAATCTTCTACTTCTGCTTTGGCCAGGGGTGTTCCTGTGGCAGACATTTGTAAAGCCGCGACTTGGGCCTCCCTCCATACTTTCGCAAAGCATTATTGCTTAGACTCTGAGATGAGGAGGGAGGGCCACTTTGCGCAGTCTGTCTTGCAGGACTTTTTGGTATAGGAAGGTGGACACTCTCCTCCGGGAGTGGGACTGCTGTGGGAATCTATTCACAAGGTGAGGAATCCACTGGCAGATGTATCCATCAGAAGAACAAGTTACTTACCTTCGGTAACGCTTTTTCTGGTGGATACAGTATCTGCCTGTGGATTCCTCACTGGCCCACCCGCCTCCCCATTGTCCACCTTTGTATACCTTAAAAGTTGTCTTGCTTGAGATGTTGTTATACTTTGTAGATTCTTTCTTTCTGGTACATTGGTAGGAAATGCTTATTTTTTTTAGCTTTTTTTTTGTATATGTACTATATATATTTGATTGAATGTTGTATGCTGTGTATACTTTGAATCTGTCGTTGGTCCACCTGTTCGCCTTGGAGGCACGGAAAAAATGGGTGGAACAGACGTCATCACGCCGACGTGGCTCTCTTATGGCTCCGGTGACGTCATACGGAGTCGCAAGTGGAGCGAACTTGTTCTTCTGGATACAGTATGGGGTTGTGCCTTTCCCCCAGAAAGGAGAGCCAGGACATTTGGGCTATGATGCCGATGTTTCAGCCTATGTCCTGGTTCTGAGTGCGGATGATTCTGAGGTTGCTAGGATTGTTGGCCTCCTTCATCCTGCTGGTATCACATTCCAGATGGCACCTGCAGGGTCTGCAGGAGGGCCTGAGATTCCATCAGGCTCAGCATCAGGAAAAACTGCCTGATTGTATCCAGATGTCAAAGGAGACTACAAAAGATCTGCAATGGTGACTACTGTACCATGAATGGGTCAATAACAGGCCCCCTCTTCTTACCTCACCGAGAGCCGACTTTGGTGATAGATGCATCACTACTGGGTTGAGGAGGCCATTTGTGAGAGGTGACAATCGGAGGACTCCGGTCTCTGATGAGACCCGACTCCATATAAACTTGTTTGAGTTAAGAGCAAATCCCATGGCGCCGAAGGCTTTCCTGTGCACTATTAAAAGGAAAGCTGCTGTGGGTGCTCACAGACAACTCCACTGCCATGTGGTACTGCAAAAAAGCATGGCAGGGTGGATCCCTGGCCCAGGAGGCCTTGGGCCTCTGGGAGTGGGTAGACCACCAAGAGATGTTTTTGGTGGTAAACCACCTAGCAGGGTTTTTAAATGCCAGGGCGGATGAACTCAGACTCAGACGCATAGCTTTTCAGAAATGATGGTTACACCCAGAGGTGGCGCAAGCTGCCATCCAGCAATGGGTAGAACCCTGGTTCTATCTTTTTGCCAGATGCTGAGAACACACAATATCATCACTTCTGTTTGCTGGGATTTCAAAACCAGCTCTTGCTTGGAGACTCCTTCCTTCTAGAGTGAAGCTCAGGACTCCTGTGCCTTCACACCACCCTCTCTCCTGCCCTAGTTTTGCTGTATTATCTGTATTTGTATATCACATAACTCGCCCTTGAGGGCTTCCTGGCACTGAAAAAGGAGCTGTATGAGCAGCGCCGGAGCTAGGTGAGCAGGCAGCTCTGATGTGCACAGGCAGTTCATTCCTAGCTTTCGGAGCAAGGTAGGAGAAGGCCGATAGCTGTATCTGGTTCTGCATATGCCTGGGGAACGGGGTAAGTAGGAGTCCGGCTGAGCAGAGCGGTCTAGTAGGATTGTGGACATTTATGCGGCTATTGAGGTACTTATTGCCCATGTCGTCTAAGGCTTTGTATGTATGTGTGATGTGTTTGTGGATTGTGAGCCTGTGAAGCTCTTTGAGGTGCAGGGTGGTGTGAGTGCAGTGTGGGAGGTTTACAGTGAGTCAGTATTTGGTTGAGAGGTGCACTCCTTTTAATACATATACCTATTCTTTCTTAAATGAAAAGCTTTCTAAATAATCAAGTGGTGCTCCACCGCTACGTGTACTCTCGACACATGTTACATAAATTAGCAACATACAACAAGTACACAGACTTGAATGTGGTGTGCACTGTTCCCTTTGAACAAAGGTTCATAAATAGTTTAATCACAATTTAAACCACAGTCTGCCTGTTACCTCATTCTTTAAGCATTTATTTTTTGTTCATGATATTTCATTTACGGTGAGACCAGCTGTGGAGTTTTGAATGGTCTGATGTCTTCTGATTAGTTGAGTGTTGATTCCGGCATAGAGTGTGTTGGTGTAGCCCAGATTGCTGGTGATGAGGGCTTGGGTGAAGTTTCTGTGATCGTTGGTGGAGAACCTATGAAGATAGTTTTGAGTGCAAGGAAGTAGGAGATGGAGACTACGTTCATTTGGCCAGTCATGGTGAGTTGGTTGTTGATTATCATTCTGAGGTACTTTGCATGGCTTGCCAAAGGGGTTTTGGTCAGAGTTCGGCAGACTACCTGGTGGTCTGTGTTAAGCTTGAAGCATTTTGTTTTCCTCCATCTGGTGACCTCGGTCATGCAGGTGGAGAAATTGATCAGGGTATTTGGTGTCTTGTAGGAGACGAAGAATATGAGCTGGTTGTTGTCAGCGTAGGATATGATATTCCGTAGGCACAAATGATGTTGGGGATTGAGTCACAAACTCTGCCGATGAGATTGACGGCATTTGGTGTGAGGTAGTCCAGACTGATTAGGTGCAAGCCAGTCAGGAAGGAGCAAATCCCGCAAAGTGTGGTTCTTTAGATGCCAACTTTGTGCTGTCATTGGATAAGAATTGGGTGGGAGACTGTGTCTAATGCTGCGGAAAGGTTCAATAGAGTGAAGACGAATGGGCACAGTATGGCCCAAGTCATCCTAGCGACACCGGATTGGGCCTGGAGAGTGGTTCCCGGAACTCCTGGACATGAGCATCTGTCCTTTGATCAAGCTGCCACTTTGGAACTTTTTTTTATCCCAGCAGCAGTGCAGAATGTTTCACCTGGACCTGCACGTTGCATCTCCATGATTTGCGATTGGGCGGTGACAGTTGACCTTTTTCGACCTGAACCTGGAATTCATTGATGTGATCTTGGTGGCGAAGCATCTCTCCACAAAATCAGTATATGCCAGCTATTGGGACAAATTGGTGGCGCACCCCACAAATGGACCTCTACAGACAGTAATTTTGTTGTTTTTGTCCCTAGCCTAGCAAGGACTTTCCTTAGGCATTGTTAAAGGCTACTTAGTGGATCTTTTGGTCTTCTTGTGGTTGCCTTATGGGCAAGTTACTTACCTTCGGTATTGCCTTATCTGGTAGGGACATGATCTAGCTGCAGATTCCTTACCTTTGACCTTCCAGGCGTCAGGCTGGATCCAAAAGATTTTTCTTAGCAGTACTCCTGTACGCCAGTCGGCTCCGCGCGACGTCATGTTTGTGATGTCCTCATCATCAATATACCCGCTACTCCGGCGCGCTGACCTTAGTACTTTTCACGACTGTCCACGCCAGAAGCGCAAAGCCATGAAGTGACAGACCATGGTGTGTGAAAAAATAAACAGCTAGGGTCATGAAGGGGAAACATCCCTGACACTAAAAACAATTTCGCAGTGCACCAGAGACATACTAAGTGGCGGTCCGTGACCGACATGGCGTGGTGACAGGTGCCACACAACTTGAACCCCGAAGTCTTTTTACTTGATGTTTTCTGCACACCAAAAAAAGACGACAAAAGGTAGAAAAAAAAGTGTCAAAAATAGACAGAGGGTGGATTGGCGCTGGCTGGCGTGGAAAGAAAAAAAAAACTGACAGCGCACCGGAGTGGCGGTTATACTGATGACGCGGACATCACCACGACGACGAACATGATGCCGACGACATCACCTGGAGGCGACCAACGCCATCTCCCGGCGTGCAGGGGTGCTGCTAAGAAAAATCTTCAAGATCCAGCCTGATGCTTGAAGTTCAAATGTAAGGAATCTGCAGCTAGATGTCTCTTTCAGATGAGCATTCCTTTTTCAGACTACCAAATGTGCAGCAACATTTTGAAGGTTTGCAACATTTCTTTCCACCAAAGCCCTTGGTGATGCCCCTTTGAGACTTGCCTTAGTCCTCACATTCTTTATGTGTACCCCTTCTGATAGAAACGTCTAACTGCAGATTCCTCACCTTAGTATATTCCCCAGATGCCCAGCTGGATCCAGAAAATCTTGAGCAGTATCTTTGCACCAGTAGGTGGCGTTGCTCGCTTATGCGTCTTAAGTGATGTTGCCTTGCCTATATAAGCGCCACACTGGCGGGCTGACTTCAGTTCCTTTCTTTCCATGCCAACAGCACGGATCCAGATAGCTAACTCAGTCATTTATTGCTCAACTTTTTTTGACTTTTTGTTAACATTTTTTAGGTTTACACTCCCAGTGTGTAGGGGACGTCCCCTGCCAAACCTTACGGGTTTGAACCTTGCGGGGATGGTCACAGGCAGATTTCAGTGTCCGCTCCACAGTAGGCCTGCACGTAGATGCACCCAAGGTGATTTGTGAGCGGGCAATGAAGCTCCTGGAGGTGCAGGAAAAGAAGACTCCATGCCATTCCCAGTCCCTTGGAAGATCTCTGGGCCGTTCCCAGAGGCATTCCCGCGAATTATCATCTACACCCTCCAAGGCCTCCTCATCAAAGTTGGGTATGTCTAAGGCACACCAGAGAATGAAGTTTAATCGTTTTTCACCTTCCACCCTCAACCTCATGCTTCTAGGCCCCGCTGTCACACCTCACCTGAGCAAATCCCGCCCAACTTGAGGAATCTATGACACCATGCATGCCACCTTTAGGCCACTGACTACCTCTGAAATGGCTTTGGGCCCAACAGAGCCGAGAGGTGCCTGTGCTAGGTTACCGTCTGTGGGTTTGCCCTGCACGTCAGACGGACCCCTAGGGATCTACCCCAGGATCCTAAGTGACGCCACCCCGGGTGCCACCTTCCATCCCAACTGGTGCCACACCCTGCGCCACTTGATGGTGAGCCGATAATTCCTGGCACCGTTCAGGCCCTTCCATCCTCTGGAATTTCCGTCCATTAACAGACACTTCCCTCTTGGGGTAGATGAGGAGACGGACACTGAAAAGGAAAACTAGTATGAGGAGTTGGGAGACACCAGTGGTTTAGATACCTCCTAAGACTTTGGCATGGTTTCCCCTCCTGGTCAGGCTTCGTAGGATGGTGAATCGTTTACCATCATGATACACAAGGTTGCTGAGGTCCTCAATCTCCGGCTGCTGGCTGTCAAGGTCAAGTCCAATGTATTAATGGAGATGCCTCAATTTGGAACAAGCTCACCTAAGCGCCAGCTCCCATTTAATGAAGCCCTCACCAACATACTCCTGGGGGCCTGGGCGAAACAATGAGGTTCGAGCGTCCACGAAACCACTACCAAGGAATGGAGAGAGCTAGAGAGCGGAGACAGATGTGGGATGGTAAAACTCCTGTGGCAGGAATCTCTGACCTGCTATGTGCTCTTTCATAACGGCAGAGCTATTTTGGAGCTGGGTGCCGCGTTGGGCAGGTGCCAAGTGGTGGAGGGAAAATTAAAAGCTGAAAACGCATTATTGAAATTAAGAACTGCATAATACTTTAAGGAATGTGGGTCTTTTAAAATGGAACATTTGGTCTGAGTTTCATTTATCTCGTTACAGTATGTGAAAATAATGAATGACACCGGGCACTAATATGAACTAAAATACAAAAGCTGTTCACAAGAGTGTGAAGTATTTTTACCATAGTGGTCTGATTGGACTCATGTGCAGCCTATATAATGATCAAGGCTCGGTGGTCCAATCAGTTGAAAAAGGAAGAAGTGAATAGCGGAAACGCGTCCTGAATATTGAGCACTGACTTGAACATAAATGATTTGAAGCTACTCTCCCATTCGACTGCAGACTCTTCTCTTATAGGAACTACTGGCAATATATATGTGTGTGTGTATATATGTAGACCTACTAAGTGGAGGTCCATATGTATATGTGTGTGTGTGTGTATATATATATATATATGCATTTTAGATCTTGCCTACTGACTGCTTTTAGCTGTCTGTCTGTGAAAAACCTTGTGTACACTATAACAAAATCGTTCTGTGGGCTTAGAGCCTGCCCATTTCTTACAATTGGTTAGCTTGCTTGTCACGCATTTGTTTACCTGCTTACTCAATGGCTTTCCTTTCTCTTGTGTTTGTCCTTTGGCTGACACATTGCTTCTTTGCTATCCTTTTGATTTGATGTGTTATATCCTTCTACTGCTCTTTAAGCACACTGTGGGAATGTGTTTTTTTGCTCAAAGACAAACCCCTGCTCTCTATGTTGCTCCCTCCTCCCCCCACTTGCTCTCGCCCTTGTATGCTGAATCTCCTGATCAAAACATGCACTCTGTCTGCATGTGCTTCCTCGTAAGAAAGAAGCATTCATTCCTTTTAAGTATGCTAAAGCAGAATCCAAACTCTACATCACGCAACTCCCTATCACCGACAGCAGACTACGTACGGAATGGGAGACATATTTGGGCCACCAGATTACGGACGACCAATGGACAGTCTGCTGTAGGGCCACAAAAGATGTTTCCCTGAGTAGTCGACACAAATTATTACACTACAAGCTTTTACCATGGATATACATGACACCGGCCAAGTTACATAAAATAGATCCCAGTAGACCACACACATGCCGGAAATGCGGCACTCCGCACGCTGATTTTGCCCACCTCTCTTGGACCTGCTCCAGCATACGGCCCTACTGGACGCTAGTGTATTCGACGCTAGGTGAGATCCTCGGTCTTACCATTGTTCCTACTCCTGAGGTAGCACTTCTGGGTTACACAGTGAATTTTCCTAAAGCAGTCGGAAATTGGCATCGCTTAGTTTATTGCTGGCAGAGCAAGAAATTGCACTACGCTGGGGCAGCAAGTCTTCGCCTAGACTGCAAGGTTGGTCACACAGCTTAGCTCACTGTAGCACAAATAGCATGATATACTCCAGCATATTATCAAGTGCAGCTCGTCACAGAGTTATCTGGCACCCATATGAAGCTAATATCGCTTCCCTGAACAATTCTACCACACCTCAGGCCAGCTCTGGTATAGTACCTACGGGGTTGGGATAGAGCAATGACATCATACGTGAATTAGTTGTGCTGGACATTTCCCAACACTATAGATATTATCACTTTCGAACGAACGCCACCTTCATATTGTTTAGGTATTCTGGGTTTATATCCCCGTTAGATCCCCTGAAGCAGTTTGTGGCATGAATGGACATGGAGGGACTTATTAGAATTATGCTTCCTTTATTTCTTTATTTCAACTGGTTTAACATGTATATTGTTTGATTATAACGAGAAAGCTGGACAGGGCGGTTTGTTTTCAATGCAAAACTAACGTGATATATACATGTTGAAAAAATTTGCGATTTGTAGAGATCAATAATGACTATGAAGGATATGTACAATTGGATAATCAATAAAATAAAGTTAAAAAAAAAAAAGTATGCTAAAGCAGATAACCATTCTTCTGACACAGTTTACTCTTTGCATCCTTTATGTCTAAGTTTACATGAACAGCATTGCACTGCTTGAACAAAGTGTGAGGCATATTATACACAAATTTATTTTCGAGTGCCTCAGTGGTTTTTATTGTGATATCAATATCAAGATTGATCAGTGGTATTGGTGCACACTTAGAGCTCAAAAGCATGAAACGTGATGAGCTAAAAGGGATAGCAGCTGAAAGGTTACCTTATTGAAAATGTACATTGAATTCTCAACGAAAACTAATTTGAAGGCATCATAAACTTTTGTTGATCCTTACAGCTGGACAATGCTTCTCTTGATAAGAAATACATAAGCTTTGCATCCGGGTCCCTAAGTCCATTTCCATAGCAGTTGTACTGTGGATATACAGTGCAGACAGTTTCTTAGCAGTTCAACTTCCAAATAGCTTGCATAGACTGGGGCAGATGATGAGTATTTGCAGGTGTCCTTTCCAGCTCTGCCACTTCTAAACAGCCACTTTCTTGCAACCTCATACAAAATAACTCTGATGAATTAGGTGATAATAAATAGAGAAAAAATATTCTACCACTGTTCAATTCAGAGACTGATTTATTGATATATCATAGTATGACTTACCCTATGAACCTATCTAATATAGCCTTCTCGCTCAAGTAATATCTGCTTAGAAGCTTAAGAGGAGAGTCCCTACATGCTTTGGTAAAATTCCTTATGAAAGATGACTGTACGCCTATTAGATGCCTGTGGGAGGCTGAGCTTGGAATGAAACTCACAGATGACTCTTTGAAATATTCCTGTGCACAAACGTTTTAAATAGTCATGACCAACAGGCATACATCTTTTGCATATCATATTTCAGGATTGCCCATATTATGCACCTTTCTATGTGCTTAAATTTGATCCCACAATTAGTCATACCTGTCATAGATGCAGTGCCCATGTGCTGATACAATTTACATGGCGATGCCACTTCATACTGAGTTAGTGGGCTGAAGTCCTGGCAAAAGTTATGATCATAACTCGGCATACTTGGCATGCTTTCTTCTACAGGCACTGGTAGGCTATGTCTTGGACTTTACTGAAGGTTCTTCAAAATGTATAACATTGCTGCTGGCATTGGCTAAATGTTGTTGATAAAAGCCCCCATCTCCTAGTGTTAGAAATAAGCATGAAGGACGCTGCTATCAATGTTGATAAAATCGATGCCAATGTTTATAATAATACAATCATATGTAAGAACGAAATCACTCATCATGAACTCTCCATCAACTCCAACTCAGAAATAGGTGGTCAGGCAGGCTCTAACACCTAGGCCTGAGGTTACTGACCGACAGGTCACAGGTGGTGTTCCAAGTAGCTGGCAGATAAGAACAGGAAACTCGTGTCAATCCCTTAGATAAGCGCAGGGACACCACAATGGTTCAGGGAGATTGGCCCTAACAAAGCACACATGGCTGAGGGGTGCGCGCATTGCCAAAAACACCATAAAGTCAGATGCCACATGAAGTTAAGAACACACAGTCAATCTAGACACAGCACGTACATCACACACAGTACATGCAGTGACCATGCGCCCCTCATGCCGGACATCTGGACACGTTACCTGCTGGACCCCGTTTTGTCCACGCAAGGTTGAGGCCCATCTGCATTTGTTTTCCGGGGCCTTATTTATGACTCCAAAGACAAGGCCCGCATTCTTTGTCTTGGTGCAGAACAAAACAGAGAGTAGACATGGCACACATCCCTGTGTGCCATGCCCACAAACACACTTCCCTGGCATATCTCAGTCACCCCTCTAGCTGGGCGCACTATGCCAGTGGTGAGGGTACAGGTGCATGAGCCCTGTACCCCTACAGTACCCAGGTCCATTCCTGGGCCCTGTAAGTGCAGTGCTGCCCTTAAGAGTATATGGTGCTGGGATGTAGTCAACACGAACTCCACAGCACCATGATGGCAACACACTGAAGACTGAGAAGTTTGGTATCAAACTTCTCAGCACACTAAACCCACACTGATGCTAGTGTGGGATTTAATGTAAAATGCCCGACAGAGGGCAACTTAGAGTTGCCCCCTGAACCTAACCTACAATCCACATCCTGTCTGAGAGGCTGCCTAGGCTGCCACCCAGCAGACATGTTGCTGGACCCCTGGGTAGAGAGCCATCCGCTCTCCTGGGCCTGCAACAATTCATGTCTTGGGCGAGGTGCTAGGTCTCCTCCCCAGGATGGGCAGGGGGAAGCTTCAAAGGCATGCCGCCTTTATGAGCCTCCCCAGACCACTTGCTGTACTCAGCAACTGGTCCCCACCGGTTCTAGCCCCCACTCTGGAGGGAATACTGGCGGGAAAGCCCAAGTGAGGAAAAGGGGTGTGCCAGCCTCTGCCAACCCCACCCCTCAGGTGGGGGAGGCGAGGTGAAGCACATCTCTGGGCTCTCGCCATCTTGAAGATGGGGAGCCCTGCCCAATCAGAACTAGGCTACTGCCCCCCTCCCACAGGAGAGTGGCAGGATAGGGGGTGTACCCACCCCAGGGAAGGGACCCATTTTGGTCCCTGCCCTTTACCTACCTGTAACGCCCCAAAATTTAGTATTTAGGGCCACCCTGAACCTTCCTTCCTTAGATCCCGAATCCGAAACAAGCAAGAAGAACAAGAGGAAGACACCAACTGACTTGGCCCCAGCCCTACAGGCCTGTCGACTCTCGAACCTGCTCCTGCTAAAACCCGGCGTCTTCAGTGGTCAGCAACCTCAAAAACCCCGGAGGCCCTGACTGCCTTGTGACTCTAAAAGACTGGGACTCCCACGAGCAGTGGTCCTGCTCAACAACAAGCAACAAACCCTGGCACCAGCCAGGAACCGCGAACCCTGCACACTCTGCACCCGCCGAGCCCGGCCTGTGCCTGAGTAGACAAAGACCACGAGGACGTCCCCCCGGCGACTGTGACCCAGAATCCAGCACCCAAGGACCCTCCTCGACGCTCCTGATGACGCCTGCAGCCTCAGAACCAGGGACCCCTCCAACCGCGACCAGCAGAGGGTAAGATTTCCCGATGCCAAAAGGCGCCCCAGCACCCTGCGGCCCCCTGTGCCCAACTCCTGGGTGCCTACCTAATCTACAGCTTCCCAACTTAGCTCTCGAAGTGGTGGTCGCACCTGAAGAATCTTCGTCCCCCGAGCTTGCAGCCTTTGTTCGTCTGGTAGCTTCTCCATAGAAATCCATTGAGTGCCCGACGGCTCAAAAGCACCCTGCACCCAGCCGCCTGAGTGCCCCTGGAAGTGCAACAACTATCCTAATCTACTTCCCCACTTTCCCTGAGCAAGTGACCAGGAGCCCAGCTCCCACAGCCGCGTGGCCTGCATACTAGCAGCCACCAACCAAAGGTCCCCTGCCCGCCATAGGCTAACATTGGGTCTAACTCTCTCTGCACCCGACTGCCCCTGTGCCGCTGAGGGTGTAACAACTGTACCTACCTGACCCTGGGAGACCCCTGAGTCCATGCCCAGAATCTTAACTCTGCCAGTCGAGTACTTACCTGAAAGCCGATAACCTACATTTTATACATAGGGTAACATTGACTGGTTTCACTTGGAAATTCTTTTAAGTGTCGAGTTTTGAAACTTTAAAATATTCACTAAACATCAGCCGAACAACGAAAACAAAATTACTCACCTGTTATCAGGAGAGATCCCAGTGCTGGATCTTGGTGCCCAGCACTGACACTGAAAAGTAATTACAACCGTACTTTTTTTTTTTAAACATATTTTTATTGCCATTTTCATATTTCACACATCGTACATCATACAAAGTTATCGAATAGTGAGGTTAGACTGTATATTCCATGGTGGTACATAATATCTGTATATACTGGTGATACATCAAGTGGGAGCATAAACAACTTACAGATATATCGTGATGAGTGTACCCTGTTGTCTCAGGTTCCAGACATGGCACAGGAACTGGGGTGTAACGGGGCATAACCTAGGGAATGGGCATGGAAGAACCTCTCCAGAATCTCTAGCGAGGGTATGGAACGTCGTATGGGTAAGGCACCACTGTGACTCACGGTTGCCTATCAGATTCGATTCGATCTGAAGCCACGATAGCACCCCTGATGCTGGTGTTCGTGTGGAGTTCATGCGGTCGTTATTTCGAGAGATTGGTTGGGTGGGGTCTGTGACTGCTTGTGCAGGGCTGACAATGTGGGCGGGCCGTCTGTTGGATCTGCTCCCGGGGTTAGCTGCTTGAACTGATATAATAGCATGGCCCATTCCATAGATATTGGGTGTTTGCGGACCCCTCTCACCTCCTCCTCCCGTAATGTCTCCTCCTCAGCCGCCGCCCATTTGTGTGTTGCTCCCACCCAAGCCGCCAGCGGTGGACCGGTGGGGGAGCGCCAGTGCATGGCGATGCTGCGTTTGGCTAAGAGCACCGCAAGGGAGAGAAAACGGGTCCGCACCTTGTGCTGCTTACTTGCGCGAAAGACGCCTATGGCGCAGGCCTCCCACGTGTTCATGCAGGCCAGCCCTGTGAGAGTACCCAAAGCAGTATGAATATGGTGCCAGAAAGTTTTAATGACGGAACAGATCCAAAACATATGCTGGAAATCCGCATTCCGTTCGTGGCATCTGGGACATAGGAACTGAGTGTCGGGGTAGAATCGTTGGAGGCGTGCAGGCGTTAAATAGGCCCTGTGCAGAATGTAATATTGGATATTCTTAAAGCGTGCGTTTCTTGAGACCTTCTTAGGGTACTCCAAAGCCCTCTCCCACTCCCCATCATGTAGTGCGCGCCCGATTTCAGCCTCCCAGGTAGCCCTCAGGGTCTCCAGTGGTTTATTAGTCAATTCCCGAATGGCTTTATAAAGCCACGTCGTTAAATGTTGCCCTGCTCCCATGTGTAGGATCGTGTGAAGAACTGGATGTGTGCGTGGTTCCCCTTTGATTAGGTCCTGATATGGTCGGTAGCTATCTAGGAGTTGGCGGTGAAGCAGGAATTGTCCCGGGGGAAGATCGTATTCTGCCACAAGACTGTGGAACGGTCTTAGTTGCCCGTCCTCAAAAAGGGACTCCACTTCCGTTATACCACACGATGTCCACGTGCGGACCGCGTTTGTTGTGTAGTAGTGTTCCTGTTTGGGCCATCCCGCCAGGGTGAGTAGAGGGGAGTACAACGGGGTCCCCGGGGACATGCGGTGTATCCTCAGCATGCACCTACGTGCCACTGACACTTGCAGAGGGTATGTGCGTTTTGGTTTGGTGCCAGGGAGGAGTAGGCGACGGATCTCCGGGACCGATATCTGTCCTGCGATGGTGTGAGTTTCCGCAGTATACCTGTCTGCCGTCCAGTGCGACAGCCACTGCAGCTGTGCTGCTAGGAAGTAGGCCTCGAATGAGGGGGCTCCCAGGCCACCCTGTGAGGTGGGCAACTGCAATTTTTTCAGGGCTATTCTGTGTCTGGCGGACCCCCAGATGAGTGCGCTGAGGAGGGAGTCTAGGTCCCGAAAAAAGGCTCTGGGCGGAATTACTGGCAAATTGGTAAAGAAATACAATAATCTTGGGACCATGATCATTTTGGCCAATGCCACTCTCCCTATTGGAGCCAACGGCAGGCTCCTCCAGAATCCAACCGTAGCCCTAATACTCGCCAATGCCCTAATATGGTTACCCTCGAACATATCTGTGGAGGAGTGGTATAGGCGGACCCCGAGGTATCGAGGGGCCTCCGCACTCCAGGGCACCCGCTGAGCGCCCATGCGAACCTCCTGTGGGATGAGGCCCGGATGCAGTGGGTATATCGTGGACTTATCCCAGTTCACCCGCAGTCCCGAGGCCGCTGTAAATTCCGTCAAAGTCTCCCAAAGGGGAGTCAGGTCGTCCGCAATGTCCCGCACATAAATCAACAGGTCGTCCGCGTATAAGGAAACACTATGCACTGTGCCTGCCACCGGGATACCCCAACTCTCCCCCTCCCGCCGAAGTCGTATGGCGAGGGGCTCAACCGCCAGAGCAAAAAGTAGAGGGGACAGCGGGCAGCCCTGTCGCGTGCCCCTCTGAACCGCAAACTCCGTCGATATGTACCGGCCCAGGCGTATCCGTGATGTCAGCCCGGTGTACAGTAGGCGTGTGTACGCTAAGAGGGTAGACCCGATGCCCGCTCTCTGTAGCACTGAAAACAGAAACTGCCACGTGAGGGAATCAAAGGCCTTCTCAAGATCCAGGATGAGACAGGCCGCTCGAGGGTATATCCCCTTCACCTGATCCTGAATGTGAAAAACCCGACGTATGTTCTGAGATGTGCGTCTGCCGGGTATAAATCCGCACTGATCTGGGTGGACCAAGGAGCGTATGATTTGTACGTATCTGTCCGCAAGAGTTTTCCCGAGGAGTTTGCAATCAGCGGACAACAGTGATATGGGGCGATAGGAGGCCATTTGTTGCGGGTCCCTATGGGGTTTCAAGAACGTCACGATTACGGATTCTCGCATGGATTTCGGTAGTTCCCCCTTCTTCAGTGCCGCCGCGAACATCTCTACCAATCGAGGAACCAAGTGCACCGAGAATGTCGTGTAATATTCTAAGGGAAACCCGTCTAGCCCCGGAGCTTTATTTCGGGCTAGGGCCCGCAGGGCCCGTGCCACATCTGCCGCGGTGATTACGGCGTCTAGGGCCTCCCTCTCTGTCTTCGTAATGATTGGGATAGGTAGGGGATCGAGAAATCGATCCACTACAGCTTGTGGGGTAGAGGCAGGGTCGCTATATATCGCCGCATAGTAGTCTCGAAAGGCCCCGAGAATCCCTGCCTGGGAACGCACCAATAGCCCCTCAGGGTTCACTATCTCGGTAATGGGCTTGATGTCTGTGTCCTGCTTGGCCAGCCATGCTAAGAGAGTGCCCGTTTTGTCCCTCTCTTTATGCATCCGTGTAGCGTACGACCGGAAGTTGTATCGTCGCAAATCCGCGGAGGCAGCATGATAGGCAGTTTTTGCTTCGGCTATACGCCGCGTCTCACCCTCGGACGTGGAATCCCGTTTGGTGAGAGCAGCCAAGTGTTGCTCAGCCGTGGTAAGAGCCTGCTCCAGTACGCGCCTAGCTCCTGTTATTTGCTTCAAGCACTCTCCCCGAGCCACCACCTTAAATGCATCCCATTCCACCAATGTGGATGATGCTGTGCCCGAGTTGCGGAGGAAATAGTCTTGGATGCTACTCTCCTGTTCGTGCCGGAAGACCTGGTCCGATAGACAGTCCCGCGGCAAGCGCCAGGTGGGAACCGGCGGGTGTGGGGGCTGCCAGTGTAACTGGAGGATGTGTGCATCGTGATCGGAGATGACCCTGCCCAAGTAGTCTGTGTGGGCAATCTTGGGTAATATTGTCGCCGAGCATAAAAATCGATCAAGACGGACGCGCAAATTGTGTGGGATGGAGTGGAAGGAGTACAAACGGATCGAAGGGTGACGCATGCGCCAAGCATCGGTGAGCGACCAGTGTGTAATCCAAGCCCGGAATCTGTCAGTCTGCCTATGTGCCGGGGAGTGTGGTGGAGGGGGGTGTGAGCGGTCAAGGCTCAAGTCGAGTGTGCAGTTATAGTCTCCTCCCAGGACCCAGGGTATGGAAGCAAATGGGGCAAGGACCCCCGTGAGATGGTCCCAGAATTTATCTTGTTCTACATTAGGGGCATAAATGCTACCGAGAAGTACAAGCTGCCCATCCAAAAGACCCTCCAGTAGCGCATATCTACCTTCTTTGTCTACCACCCTCCGAAGCTCTTGAAAGGGGGTTCCCGGTCGCACCCAAATCAACGCCCCCCGTGCATATGCAGAATAAGTCGTGGCCCAAATGAGACCCCTCCATTTTGACTGTAGCTTCCCAACCTCTTTCTCAATGAGGTGTGTCTCTTGTAGCAAGACTATCGGGGCGTTGTGGCGCTTTGCATAAGAGTACACCGCATATCTTTTGCGCGGAGTGTGAAGCCCCCTAACATTTAGAGTGAGGATGGTGACATCAGTGTGAGGCGTATGAGGTGTCATGTCTTTGTGTCTTTTCGCCATGTGTGGGGCTGCTTCTCTTAAGGTGTGGAAAGCTTGGTCGAGTTATCTGACTAAGGGCGCCTGCCTCCCCCAACTCCGTGTAATCCTGTGTAGCGGACGTCTGGATCCGTGTCCTTCCATGTAGGGGGATAGGGAAGTGCTGAACTGGGACAAATAACTTAACAATCGGGGTCGGGGAACATTCCCAATGCCTAGGGCCCATCGCCAAAAACGATGCGTCCAAACCTGTTTACCCAATGAAGGGGGGTACAACTATATACGAAAGGGGCGGCGGTGCATGCATACTGGGCTAGAAACGAGTCGGGCCATTAGCAGAGAAAATGGGTCGTTCGTCCTGCTTTAGCGAGTAGTGAGACTGATGTGTATGTCCGATGGGGTGGGGAGACAGTGTACTTAGCTCTATGCCAGTCTCAGAAGACCCGTCTCATTTCGCTCGGGAGCCAGATTGTTCGTCCAGAATAAGGTCCGCCGTCTGAGGAGTGACCATGGGGGGCGTCACCGAGTCTTCCCCCGACACCGTTCCATCGCTTTCATTCTCCCCCTCCGAGGTAAAGATATGCGGTGGTCGGTCTATGTCGTCCGGCAGGGGAGATGCTTGCAAATCGATCACTGCTTGTAGGGCCTCCCTCCGCTCTTTCACAATTTGCTCTAGATCGGGAGAGTCCTGGGTGCGTGCATGGGCTCTGCCACCCACTCCGCTGCGTGGGCGCCGCTGCGATCTCCTTCCAGAACGTGAGGGCTTAGGGTGCGGGTCTCTTGCGATCTCCGCTCTAGATTGTCGTGTGCAATGTAGGTCTGCCCAATCTTGTGCTTCCGAGGCGTTTGTGAAAAATACAGTGGAATCGGCGTGGACCACTGAGGCGAGCCGGGAACAGTAGGGAGTATTGGATATTGTTCTCGCGCAGCCGGCGTTTTACACTCAGAAAGGAGGCCCGTTGTTGTTGAACTGCTCTCGCGTAGTCTGGGAACACCATGATACGTTGATTGGCGACCTGCAGGGCGCCCGCCACTCGGGCCGCGCGCAGCACTGCATCTCTGTCTCGGAAATGGAGGAACTTCGCCAGCATCGGCCGTGGGGCCGCCCCAGGGGGTGGCCTGCGGGCCGGAACCCTGTGGGCTCTCTCCATAGAGAAGAATGCGGAGCGATCTTTTTCCGGAGTGAAGGATTTCACCCATGTCTCCAAGTACTGCAGGGGGTTCGTGCCTTCAATTCCTTCGGGTAGCCCCAGTACGCGAATGTTACAGCGTCGGGAGCGTCCTTCTAAATCGTCCGCACGTTCCTCCACGAGTGTCAGGCGATGTAGCACCCCCTGGAGGGTCTGCTGGTGCTTATCGATCGTCGGCTGTATGTCCTCTAACTTCCTTTCTCCGTCTTTCACTCTATCCACCAGTTTCCGATGGTCGTCACGGATAAGGCTGATGTCTGTCGCCAGCGTCCCGAGCCGCTCCTCCATCGAGACTCTAGAATGCTCTATAGCGGCTAGAACCTGGTCCAACTTGACGGAGACCGAGGAGTCGGACTGCGTCTCCACCGCACCCACCCATGTCCGGGTTTTCGGCATCTTCTCAGGGGCCGTCTCGGGAACCGACGTCTGTTGGGTCCCCCGGGGTTTCCCCATCGCGGTTGTCCGGGTACGTCAGTGCCTCGAGCTTGTCCGCCGAGTTCGTGGAGTCCCTCTCCCCTCAGGGAGGCTGGGGGGCGCCTCGTTGTCAGTCCTGCCCTCTCCAGCAACCTGCGTCCCCGCCCGGGGCGTCTGTACACTGCTGCAGGCCGCCTCCGGTCCCACGGACACTCCACTGCTCTTCCCCTGCCCGTGGGTCACACGGAGGCTACCGACTGTCGCCTCCAGGGATTATCGGGCAGAGCACAGGTCCGGAATCGTCCCACCGCTAAGCTCCTCGCGAGGCAGGGCTCCCCAGGTCCCGTGGACACTCTGCCGCCCGGCGCTCTCCAGTAGGTTGCCAGGGGGCTGCCCTTCGTCAACTCGTCAGGCGCTGAATGAATATTGAAGCCTGGTGTCAGCCAAACGGGCTCAGGCGCCCCGATCCTGCATCAAGACACGCTAGGCCTCCACCCTCAGTGCCGCTCTCCACGCAGGGGATGAGTTGTCCCGTGTCTGCACCTGGTTGCTAGGGGGCTGCTCTCCGTCGACACGCAGGGCGCTGTGTTGACATTGATGCTTGGTGTCTACCAAACTTGTGTCTCCCTGTAAGGGGGGGTGTCCCAGGCCTGATAAGGGGGAAGCGCAGGACGTGCCTCGCCAGCGCTGGCTGTCTTTTTCCCGCACCTCGAGCTCCAAGCTTCGTTATTGCAATGTCCCGCCGGGCGCCATCTTAGGGTCAGGCGCCCCGATCCGAGACACACCAGGACTCCCCCTCGGTGCTGCTCTCGCCACAGAAGTCCCAGCGTTTAAACGCCCTGCAGGGGATGAATTGTCCCGGGCCCGTACCGCCTCGCCTTTTCACCTGTGGAGCCGGTCACAGCGCGAGGCGCGCGTCGTTGTAGTCATGGCCGCCCAGCTTCTGCGCGCCGATATGCACTCTCTCGTCAGGCCTCCAGGGCTCCGCCGCCCGCCAGTGCTGAGCCCTCGTCACTGCCGCTGCAAGTGTAAGGCACGGGGAGCTTCACCAGTTATGTCCGTGTCGGAGCCGTCCCCCGGGTGCGTTATCGCGGACCTCCTGAATCGCCCGCCGCCATCTTGGGTCATCGAGTCCCGGTAAGAGGTTTCCCTGCGCCTCCGTTGCTCTTCCTCCTTTCAATGCCCCGCGGCTGCACAGTAGGGGACGCCAGGACCGTTCCGGTGCCCAGGGTTGCGTGTCTCTGCAGGAGCAACGCCTGGAGACGGTCAGTTGTCCGGCCCGGTCTCGGAGCCCTAGCAAGCTGCTGCCGCCATGGTAGCCGGCTTGGCCACGCCCTCGTAATTACAACCGTACTTGCCGATAACTTGATTATCCTCCATAGGATAACATTGCCTAGTTTTTACCAGAAATTCTTCTAAGTGTAAATTTTTGAAACTAACAAATATTCCTTAAAAATCGCCTATATAACAAAAACGATTTCTTTCAACTGTTTACAGGAGATGCACCAGTGCTGAATCCATGATCCAGCACGGAGTAAGAAAAAGTAACGATAACCCTACTTACCTGTTAAATGAATTTCCTCCCATAGGATAACATTGGTAATTCTATGTGAAAAAGTTTCTAAGTGTCAACTTTTGAAATACAATAATATTCCTTAAAAATCATAGCTTTAACCAAAACATATTTACTCACCTGTTTCCAGGAAATGTCCCAGGACTGAATCTAGGATACTCCTGTGGTTAGAAAAGTAATCCAAAAAGTAATTAATTGCATTTACTAAGAAATTACCATTGAGCTCAATGTTATAATTGTGTTTGAATTGTGTTGCCTATTGCAACAACTGTAACTACTGTATTCAAAAGTCTATTGCCTATTGAAAGTATTTAACTAAAGCATCTCATTCTGAAAAAGTATATTTTGATACCTACTTGTGGTTCTAAAATAAAAGAACTATATATTTTTATATACAAAACAATTGGCCTAGAGTTCAGTTCTTGAGTGTGTGAGACCATTTGCTGACTGAGTGTGTACAACAAATGCTTTACACTGTCCTCTGATACTGCCTTACTGCTCGACCAAGCTACCACTTTAGAGAGTAAGGTTATATCTAACTTTAGCCTCTGCCAAACTTCTGGGGACTGTGGACTCTGTACACCCTGTACCTATCTGGGGACTGGATATACAGAGCCACTTTCTTACAAGGAGGGCACCAAATGTGCCCCTCAAGCAGACTGAGATGGCGCTGGCAAGGGCTCCCACCCGGCCCCAATACACTAAACCCTGTCTGAGAGGTGGTCACACCTCCCTGTGACAGGATACCTATTGTTCTGCCTTCCCCTGCTCGAGCTTGGCTCAGCAGTAGGAGGACAGAATCGTGTCTCTGGCCGGCAGAAGCCATGTTGTGCTGTCAGTGTCTAGAACACTGGTACCGGGAGCACTGAGGGCCTCCCGGAGGAGCTTTACAGTGCATGGAATCATACCTCTCACACCTTTTACTGAGTAGGGTTATGATTCTGACATGTTTGATACCAACAATGACAGGGTTCGTTACAGCCAATTTAGAGATGGTCATCGCGTAGTGACGCATGGCCACTCTGTGTATTGTAATAGCTGATGCACTTATAACCTGGGAGAATTGACTCCGAAGGTTGTAGGGGTGCCTTGCTCATGCAGGGGCACCCTCGCACTTAGAACCGAGCACCCTGCCTTCAGGATCGCCCATGGGGGACCCCTGGTGTACCTATGGCGTGGGTACCTTAGTAGCATATACAAGGGACTTATACGGGTACACCAGTATCCAATCTGGGATGTACCTAAGTACTTACCATAACCAATTTAGGGGAGAAAGCACAGAGACTGGGGTCCTGATTAGCAGGATCCCAGTCAGACTAGTCCAAAACAACATAGCACCCTGCAAAAAGTGGGGGTAGCCATAAAAGCAGATCGTACTTTCCTACACCGGACATCTGGGCACGTTACCCACTGGCCCCGATTGTGTCCATGGAAGGTTGAGTCCCACCTGCTTTTGTTATCAGGGGCCTTACTCTGACTCCAAAGACCAGGCCTGCATTTCTTACCAAAAAAGGATTGAGGGAAACTCTTTAGAACTCCCAAAGAAATTAATAAAACCTTGTTTACATTGGTTGTACTTTGAGACAGTCCTCAGACCCACTTCTGTTACTTTGCTCCCGGACGAAGTGTTTAATTAAACCAGCTGTTTACATTTTGCCAAACGCCTCTTGTCTTTTTGTTTTTTCAAGGTAAATTCATATTCGAGCAACACTGCTTTATGTAATGAAAATGCAGAGGCATATTTTGATATTTTACTGATTTGACACCATAGAGATATCTATATCTGGGTTGGGCGGTGTACCTGGTGGCAATTATGTGAATATTTATGGGGGGGGGGGGGGGGTAATAGCACCACATTTGAAAAATATTTCTCAATTCCTAATTTATTTGCCATAAGTACATTTTAAAATGTGCGTATTGCTTTGTTACTCTGCATACCATTAACTTGTTCACGTTCTCTTAGTCTTTCTTTTCAGCTAGATACCTGGCCAGTTGACATTAAGATTATTTTATGATGTGATTTTGATCAAATGTCTTTAAAGGCATTTTTTTATTACTCCCTCAAGGAATCCGCTCCCTTGGGTGTCTAGAAAATGTGATCTAATGGGGAAATTACTATTATGGTGTACAAATTATTGTGCAATAAAACTTTCATCATATGTACTTCTATTGTTCTTAACCGAAAAAAAACCAGATAACTTAATTTCCTTTTGTGTCCTCTGGAGCCAAATCAGTATAAGTGCAGCCCGTGGAGATAACTTGGTCTGATACAGTTAGCACAGGGCATAACGGAAGCCCCAACAGCCATGTGGGGTGGCCCACACCCCATGTTCAATAAGGGGACCCATTCTGTTAAGGTGCAAGCTGGCCGGCTGCTGCTCATTACTTAAACATGGAAATAACTTTGAAATTTTGCACCTTTTCAGCTGATCAAGGAAGAGGTGCAACGTGTTGGACTCAACTACAGTAGGTGGACAGGGAAGCCAGGACAATGATGCTTGTTTAAGTAGAGCCACTAAAAACAGACACACGGTTATTCTGACAGTAATTAGAACAACATATACATTGAATCAGATGCCAAACATTTCATCACACCAGATGACCATTGCCAGCAGACTGAGGTTTTAAAGTACAAGGAATGGCACTTGATGAGACACCAAAGAATTTACCAATATTATGTTATTCAGGAACTATTATGAGCAGGGTGGCAAAGAATATGAGCTATATGAAAGAGAAAAATGGGAGTTGTGAAGAATGGACTATCCAAAGGACGATGAGGCTGGGAGCATATTGGCAGTAGTAACGCAGTTAGAGCTCATCTGGTGAAAGTGCAGGCATTTTTTTTTAACTTGTTTTTATTGCAATTTTTCAGGAATAAGGAGAAGCCACAACACAGAGCATGTTGAAAAAATCCTGACATGCAAAATGACACACAGAATGACAGTGGCTAATACAAAATTTAACAACAAAATAACAATGCAGGCACATACAGTGATAGATCTTGATGAATCCATTTGTTACAATCGGCTAGCTGACACAGCAGTTATTTTTACAATGGGAGACCCATTAGTGGGTAAGTTCAGGATGGAGCAGCAAGCTAGATTGTAGGGGCTGCCAAATGTTTTTTGGTCGGGAGGCGAGAGGTAACAGGGATGCATAGGTGTTACTGGTGGTGTCACAATACATTAGGTCTCTCAACCAGGCCTTCACCACCCGTGGCGCAATTCCGCCCCAATGTAGGGAGACCTGTCTCTTGGCCAACAAGAGCGAAATTGCAGTAAAGCGTCTAATCCCAGCATTCAGAGGAAGAACATACCCCAGCAAGCAATGGCGAGGGAGTAGGTTCGGTCTCAACGATTAGTTCCAAATGTCCCAACACCACCTCCCAGAATGCCACGATAGAAGGGCAGTTCCACAGTAGCTGAATAACATCCGCGTGCGCCATCGCACACCTGTGTCAATTATCCGGCTCTATGTATATATTTAAATTGTTAAAGTTTATGCTTGTAATTATTGGATACATAACAATTTTGCTCCCAGCAGTAAGCCCACATCTTGTCTGTCAGTGTCCCAAATCCCCCTCCCAGGCCGCCTGCGCTCCTCCGCCCACCGCTGGCCAAAGTGACTGTGCAAGATGATGCAACCTGGAAACTAGATGTGTGCTGTCGGGCGATGTAATTATTGTAGTGAGGGGAGGAACTCTGGGGTCTCCACAGTCAAGGGGCGCACGGCAGCAGTCAGAGAAACTCGCGTCCTGTGCACAAGAAAACTGTCTAGTGTGGATTTGTCACGACCCTCTAGCAGGTCCGTTACTGAGCGCATTTGTCCACCTCTAAACATATCTCCTATGATTCAAAGCCGACAGCGAGTGAACGGCGTGCTGTGTGAGGGCTTCAGTGGTAGGAGACAGCCACATGTTATCAAGAATGGGCAGATGTGGGGAGCACAAGAAGTCAGCCTTTAGATATCTACGGGGACGTCCCCAAGCCCAGCGTGTGGTTTGCAATGTATGAATTCGAGCGGGAGTCCTCGTGAGTCCAAGTGGGAGAATGGGGGAGAGGAGATAATGGCGGGCCTGAGTATATTCAGAAATTGCAATTGCTCATCTGGGTGGTACCAAAATAAATCATAGTGTGTCTTTGCCACCAAATAGTATAGGTAAAAGTCAGGTACTCCAAAACCTTCCCACACAAAGGGCTGGGGGAGCATCTGCCATCCCACCTGAGCATGAACCCCGCCCAGACCAGCCGTATCAGCATGCCCCAGAGGGTATTAAAAAAAAGTGACCGTGAGCAGAATTGAAATGTTTAAAATCGGGTAAAAAAACCGGGGCAGAACCACCATCTTAATGATCGCAATTCGGCCAGCCATTGACAGCTATTCAACGATCTATCTGTCCCGCAAGTCAGTCTAAGGTCAGGCCATAATTAAGATGGATGACTTCCAAAGCTTTACACCAAGATATCTGGGAGGGTCATCACACCAGCGCAAGGGGAAGTCAAGTGCAAATGGAAGGGTGGCATCTGTTAAGCGAAAGACCCCAGATTTGGTCCAGTTGATAACTAGCCTGAAAACACGCCAAATCCCACCACCTCCCATATAATCGGAGAGAGATTTGTGGCAGGAGAATATCATCCGCATATCCGAATATCGTCGGTGCCTACAACGTTGCCGATGCCCGTCGGTGGTGCAAGCCCCATCCTCATCCCTGACGAGTGACGACATGGAGCCGGAACGGCGTCGAGCTACGCCAATTCCGATGTCGATAGAACCCAGGCGTTTTCTGTTGTCTCCTGAGCACTTTGTGGACGTGCTGGGCTCAGGAGAGGAATGGGAGGAGTCCAGGGGCGTAACAAATGCCCCCGCAGACCCTGCAGTCTGTGGGGGCCCAAGCTCCAGGGGCTCCCTCAACAAAGTATGCTGGCCTTAGAGCTCCTGAGTGAGCCGGAAGGGCACTTTGCAGGGGGGCTCCTTCGAGTTTCGTTACACCACTGGAGTAGTCTGGAGACCTTCTTCAGAACCTGGATGTCTCTGAGGAAACAATGGACTGGTTTGAGGAAGCCAGTGGTATGGATACTTCCCCAGACACTGGCATGCTCTCACCGCCTACAGTGGCTACGGAGGAGGGGATGTCCTATGCTATGGTGGTTAAGAGGGCAGCTGAGGTCCTTGGACTGGAGCTGCCCTCAGTGCAGGTCAGGACTAATCTCCTGACCGAAGTGCTACAACCTGGGGCTTCCACTTCTGAACCCCTATTGTCCTTTAATGAAGCACTTATGGATGTCCTTCTAGGAACATGGTCTAAGCCTAGCACAGGGGCTCCTGTGAATAGGACGATTGCACGCTGCCATCGCCCAGCTCCCGGGCGACCCAAAGTTCCTCAGCCAACACCCCACCCCAGAAAGTTTGGTGGTGCAGGCCTCTACGTCCCAGGGTACATTCCCTTCTGCCCCTCCGGATAGGGAATCCAAGAGACTGGACTCATTTTGGAAGATGTTTTCTTCCTCCAGTCTGACATTGCGGTCGATAAATACTGCATGCTTACTGGGCCATTGCTTCCACTCCCTTTGAGAGACTGTTCCGCAGGTGCTGCCGCAAGTCCCGGAGGAGGCCCCGGGCTGTGCTCTCCCAAGCTGTCAAGCACGGGAGAGAAGCAACAATATACGATTTTTGCTGATTTGCTGGGCAGATCGATTTCAACGATGGTGGTCTTGAGACACCATACCTGACTTTGTACAACTGGTTTCTCGGGGGATGTCCAAGCCAATTTGATGGACATGCCCTTTGATGGAACCCGCCTTTTTGGGGAAAAGGCAGACTCTGCCTTGGTCAGGTTCAAGGACTCTCGAGTTACGGTCAGATCCTTGGGCCTCTCCTCCACTCCTCGTGGCCAGACTTCCTTTCGCCCCTTTCGTTGCAACGGAAGGGGTTTCCAGCCGCGTCAGCCCTATCCTGGCCACCGTCCCGCTCAGACTACCCAAACCGTGTGTGGATGTGGATGCGAACCATTCAGTCTTCGGAATGGAGGCCAGAAGTCGTCTACCACACTGCCCCCAGCAACCGCAGCCTCCAAGCACTCCTAGGCTGATTCTGCAAGACCACACTACTCCAGTGGGTCGGAGAATTCGTCATCTCCCCCACTGGAGAGCTATAACAACAGACAAGTGGGTCTTGCAGATCGTCCAGGAGGGCTATTTTTTTCCTTTCCTTTTCCTACTTCTATTCTGTCAAGTCAGGAACGGCTGGCGGAGGATCATTTAATGTTGCTTCAAGAGGAAGTTACAGCTCTTTTGGCCAAAGGAGCTATAGAAAGTGTCCCAGTTTCAGAAGTAGGCAGTGGCTATTATTCCCGCAACTTTCTGATTCCGAAGAACAACAAGGGGCTATGGCCCATTTTGGATCTTCGGACCGCCAATCTCTTCCTCAAAAAGGAGAAATTCAAAATGCTCACTTTGGTTCACGTCTCGTCTGCCCTAGACTAAGAGATATTGATCCTTTGATTCTGAACACGGTCCCCAATGTGATGGAGATGACTGGGATGAAGCGTTCCAATATTATGAGGAGGAAAATCTGTTTATGGACTTTCGAGCAGCCTGTGGAGTCCACTTTCTTTATGTGGTAATAAGGAGAGCGGCTGAGGTTTTAGACCCCCACCTGCTGTCTGTCGAAACCAAGACTGATGTCCTGACGGAGCTCCTGCAACCTGGACAGATTCCGACAGAACCACTTCTTCCTTTTAGTGAAGCCACACTAATCAGACCCTCCAGGATTTCGCGATATCGCGGTTTGCCGTGAAATCGGCACTTTTGTAAAAATGCCGCGATTTTTACAAAAGTGCCCGCGAAATCGACACTTTTGTAAAAATATCGCAATTTTTACAAAAGTGCCCGCGAAATCGGTAATGCACACAGACAGCAACTGCTGGTGACTAAGTTTCATGGGGAGACACTTATAGTTATAGTGCAAACAAACAGGATTTGTGCAAGGTCTTTATCTTGTGACATTAGTGACTACTTTCTTTAATTCAATTTGTTTTGTTGGGACGAGAGGGTGACATCAGTGACTACCTTCTCTATTTATTCCTATTGAAGCCATGGAGGGCATAGTGGCTCACATTCAGTTTCTCAGAACACCTGGTGAACCTGTGGTGTTGTGGGATGAATGCAAAGAAGGACTTCAAGCGTATGTGGAGGCTATTGTTAGTGACATTTATACAACTTTGAGCAAGCTAGCCATGTTGAAACATTGCTTAGGTGCTGAGGGTCGTAGGATTTTAAAGCATTTACCCCTTTTACCAGAGGAGGAGGAGTTTTCAGATACTGATGACTACGAGATAGGCCGAAAACAACTGCATATAAATGATGGCAAGAAAGTTCATGTTGTAGTAGAGAGATTTACATTTTTGCAGGGGGGTCAAATGCTTAGGGAGTCTATTGACATTTTTTTGACTGATTTATATAGATTGGTATCAACCTGTGATTACAAAGGATTTAAAGATGAAGTGCTGCGTGATCAACTTGTACAAAATATTTCAGACAAGCGAACTCCGGAAAAACGATTGAGCACTGAAAACTTTACTCTGTCCAAAGCTATAGATATGGCTAAAAGGTCAGAGAATACAGAAGAAGGGATTAAGGAATTGACGTCCAACAAAGCTGGAAAGGTGGAGACGGTTCAAGCTAAGTCATCCAACATTGTTAAGAACAGAGGGGCTTATTTACAAGCCCCTTGCACAGCCGGTGCATCACTTTGTGTAATGTACCGGAGAAGCATTTTGCTGCCCGATATTACCAAGGACAGGTAAAGCCACCCTGCACTGCTTTTCCTCTCCTTGTAAATACAGCCTCTTTTACATGCAGCACTCCCCGCCTCTTGATTCTACCTCATGCCTCTTCTTTCATCCACCATCGGACACCTCCTGCCTCTTGATTCCACCTCATGCCTCTTCTTTCATCGACCACCAGACACTCCCTGCCTGGCAATACTACCTCATGCCTCTTCTTTCATCCACCACCACACGCTCGCTGCCTCTCGATACTACCTCATGCCTCTTTCATCCACCACTAGACACTCTCTGCCTCTTGATACTACCTCATGCCTCTCCTTTCATCCAGCACTGGACGCCCTCTGCCTCTTGATTCCACCTCACGCCTCTTCTATTATCCACCTCTGGGCACTCCCTGCCTCTTGATACTACCTCAAGCATCTTCTTTCATCCACCACCGGACACCCCCTGCCACCTGATTCCACCTCATACAAATTCTTCCATCCATCACTGGACACTAGCTGCCTCTTGATTTCACATCATGCCTCTTTCATCCACCACTGAAAGCTACCTGCCTCTTATTTCCGCCTCATGCCTCTTCTTTCATACACCACCGGATGCTCCCTGCCTTTTGATACTGCGTCATGCATCTTCCTGTATCCACCACCTGACACTCCCTGTCTCTTGATACTACTTCTTGCCTCTTTCATCCACCATCAGACACTCCCTGTCTCTTGATACTACCTCATACATCTTTTGTCATCCACCACCAGAGACTCCCTTCCTCTTGATTTCACCTCATGCCTCTTTCATCCACCACCGAGTGCTCCCTGCCTCTTGATTCCACCTCATGCCTCTTCTTTCATCCAAAACAGGACACTCCCTGCCTCTAGATAATACCTCATGCTCCCTTCCTCTTGATTCCACCTTATGCCTCATTCATCCACCACCGGATGCTCCCTGCCTGGTGATTCCACCTCATGCCTCTTCGTTCATCCACCACCGGATGCTCCCTGCCATTTGATACTACCGCATGCCTCTTCTTTCATCCACCACCGGACACTCTCTGTCTCTTGATACTACCTTATGCCTCTTTTATCCACCACCAGATGCTCCCTGACTCCTGATAATACCTCATGCCTCTTCTTTCATCCACCACCGAACACTCCCAGCCTCTTGATTCCACCTCATGCATTATCTTTCATCTACCACCGTTCACCCCCTGCCTCGTGATTCCACCTCATGCCTCTTCTTTCACCCACCACCGGATGCTCCCTCGCTCTTGATGCCACCTCATGCCTCTTCTTTCATCCACCACTAGACGCTCCCTTATATGGGCTTCTCAGAACCTATACTAAAGCAAATGGAGGAATGCATTTCCAAGGGATAACAGCCTTCACCTATGGGCTGCTTCCTCTCTTCCATATCCCAGGTTGCCTATTGTGGTAAATAAAATTCCTTTACCGGGACTGAATTTGATACAGAATCATAATAAAATAGCTCAGTAAAATGAGAGGCAGAATCCGTGATATTAGAGTTTCGGAATGGGCTTTATTCCAATAATCGATTATAATCGGATGCTCCAAGTTCCATCACCACGGGGGTTCAGGAAGTGAAGTACATACTTTATTGACAAGAAGTAACTTTTATAGTACATACATTATAATGAAGCAAATACAGTAGGCGTAACAATTGATAAGGAACTTGACGTGGTACCTGCGTAACCGAAAATGGGTGTAATAAGGAGTAAAAAGGAAACATGATTGGTTATGATGTCATGCATAGGTGGATCTATAAGATAATACTTGACATAGATGCGCGCGCAGCAGTATGACGTGTAATTGACGTGTAACTAGGGGGTGAAGGGGACTTGACATTAGCTCTACATGTGGAGACGAAAAGTCTGGGGGGTCAGGTCAACCTAATCCCAAATCATATCTAACATCCTATGTTTAAAGAACTATGTTATCCACAAAAGAAGGACTCTCGGACAGAATCTATTCTATACTGACTGTGCGTGCGTGTACAAGCGTCTAAGTGTCTACACTGAATGCGAGGGGGTAGGAATATTCCATGGTGACAGGGCTATGAATTACTTGCATGAGGACAGAGAAGCCGGGCCTTTTGCTTGGTAACTGGAAGAATGTTTACTAAAACTACTAGGCAGGAATGCATCGGCTGAGGGGGAAGCAGATAATTCGAAGGTGAAATACAGTTCTTGGCAGAGAATAGGCTGATGTCAGGCTTCGTGAGCCGCGCAGAGAATGAGACAAAGTTCATGGTCACAGATGCAGGCTCAGACTGGAGCTTTCAGAGGCAGAAGGCAAAAAGGAGTTTGATGACAGAATCAGGGCCTACTTGCCTAGACTGTAAAAATGGCATAAGTGAACCATATAAAGCCGGTGGCCTTTCATATTTAGGAATGGAATATCCGGCCTATTCATGGCGGATCTGACAGAGGACATGTTGACGGTGGACGCACATGTATTTGCGTCTTCATAACTGGAACTGGAGGGAACATACATGTACTTGTGACATGCACATAGAACCGTTGGGGTCCAAGATAGGGGACATAACTGACCAGGAAAATCCACATTTCCACATTCCCTCCTTGTCCCCTACTTGCCCTTCAAGAGATATCGATCTTCATCAATCCATTGATCTGTTCATATAGCATCATTTGTTCTTCTTTCTTCTTCCGTGATCTTGAATGAAATCTTGGTGGTGGAATACACGATGTGGCACACAGACCACAAATCGCTGGTCCACATTGTAGACATAGACAGCAACTGAATAGTATGAGAAGGCCAATACCTAGGAAGGATAAAATTCTCCATCCCCAGGCTGATATCACACTCCAAAACCAACTGGACCAAGTCCAAGTGCCTGGGTTCTGGTGTATCTGGTTTACAATCTTATGAAGGCGAGTGATGGCTTTATATACAGATGGCGAATTTTCTGGTATGAATACGCAGCAGCTTGATCCGATGACCCTACAAGCTCCGCCCCTGTCAGCCAGGATGACGTCAAGGACAAGACGATTTTGAAGCACAACAATCCGCATAGCAGACTGCTCTTCTGTTAAATTGCCTAAGGCGGAAATAGTCTCATTCACTACTGCTTCAAGGGTTCTGGTTAATCTACGTATCAGCTTACTATTAGTAACAGTACCTATATAGGGAAAGATGCCTTTATTAAAATCTACATACTTGTCCCATGCCGTCTCAGTGTAATCGACAATGGGGAGATCTCTCCGCTTTCTGTTGTGTACTAAATGAGTATTTCTGTAATAATCAGGAGGAGCTAGAAAAACGGGTGGCAGAAGGAATGCAATGTAGCAGGTACCATCCCAATCTGGAGGTAGACGCATATATGCAGTCTGACCACATATAAAGTAGGAGTGGCGAGAAGCTTTAAATGAAGATTTGCCTTGATCACGAAATTCTACTATAGTAGTGCATTTACTATGGCCCATATGCATGGAACCAACCTTTCTTACACACAATTCACCCTTCGCTGGGAATACTGACATGGTGGGTAAGACTAGTTCAACTTCGGATACGACATTTAGAATCATGAGATTAGGTGTAAAATTACCTAATCCATATACTTCATTTTCTAGATCAGTTCCTGTTCTTTTGGGGCGACCCTCCTTGTCAGGGTAGCAGACCTTGAGTAAAACCAGGTTCAGGTTTCCCCATATCCAATGATCTTGGTAAACTGCTGTGTCTGAGTCTATGGAATTGATTAAACTAAACCATGCTCCACAGGAGCCATTATGTGTGAATGGATGTGGAAAGAAAGGCAGGACTCCTTCATAATTCTGATAGGGAGGGAGTCGGCCACACACCCAACAATTGGTGGCATTACTAGTCTGATGGGAATGATGTAACATACTAATGAAAGTGTTATTGCGCAGCGCAAGTCTATAAGATAATTCATGCGGAGGTAAGTCACTAAAAGAATGTTCAGTAGTAACATTATAAACATGTCTAGAAATAGGGTAATATATGTGCAACAACATACTCGTAATAATTATTAAAAGACTCAATAAAAACAAAATTAATAATGTCCCCATACAGTGGCTACGCAGTGATTTACAATACGCCTGTCGTTTCAACATTTTTCGTGACTGTTCATGATTCAGGTCTAGAGGATGCATGTCAGGGACAAATTCAACCGCTTCACCTTGGAGAGGACTTAAACAATCAAATTGTCTGACGTTCTAGGCCTCAATTTTTCTTTATAAAGTTCTGTTTCAGTTTTTTCAACCAAAGGAAGTTTTGAATCAGTCTGTGAGGGAGTGCAGGGCACAGTGTCTATATCCGAGGATAGTCCATGAAATTTCTTGATATGACTTGAATGAATCCAGCCCTTGCGGCCCTCGATCTTCACGGCTGTCCTCGTGGTCAACAGGACCAACTTGGGTGCTTTCCACCTGGGCTCCAGTTGAGTCTTTCGGTCGAAATTCCTCACAAACACAAGATCACCCGGAACAACGTCATGGGGTTTCACCTCAGTGTTGTCGGGAAAAGCTGCAGCTACCTGTGAACGACAAGATTGTAGTGCAGACATCAAGGAAGCCAAGTAATCTGTCAGCATATTACAGTCAATATCAGTTATTTTGCGTGGTATGGGCGTCCCCCACATATTCGGTGGTCTGCCGAAGATCACCTCATACGGGGATAGCCCTGTTCGTGAGTGTGCTACCATTCTCATGTAAAAGAGTGCAACGGGTAACGCTACTACCCAGTCGACACCTTTTTCTCTGCATATTTTGGACATTCTGATTTTCAGGATCTGGTTATGTCTTTCTACGAGACCTGCTGCCTCGGGGTGTCGGACACAGTGGAATTTCCACTGATATCCTAACAGAAGTGAAACATGTTTCATTAATTCGGATGAGAACGGCTGGCCGTTATCTGAGTGAACAGCACGTGGTAAACCGTATCGTGGGAAGAATTCTCGAACCAACTGTTTGGCAGTAGTCGGGGCAGTGTAATCTGAAACCGGGTATGCCTCTGTCCAACGGGACAGAGCGCAGACAACTACAAGAACATATTTGAATCCTCGACATCGTTCCATCTGGATATAGTCCATCTGGAGTACTTCAAAAGGATGATTAGGAGTATGAAATCCACCCTGTTCTACGGGAACGCTTTTTCCTGGGTTAAACTGACAACAGATCATACAGGTACGGACCTTTTGTTTTGCTGCTGCTCGTAAATGTTTATTGAACCAAATGTGTTGAATGCTGTCTAGCATAGCTTTTTCTCCTAGATGTGCTGGACTATGTATAGTGTTAATTATAACTTGGACCATTGAGTCAGGAAGGAACCATACAGATTTTTCCTTCATCATCCATCCTTGGTCCGTTTGGATCCCTCCTAATTCAGTCCATTTCTTTATTTCATCTGGTGTAGCATGTGTCTGTATGTCAATTACGTCAAGAGTAGGATCTTTAACTGTCATGCAATATGTCGGTGTCGGGACTATTGTCTTTGTCATGTCGGGGGTTTGAGTTTGAGCAGTCTGTTTAGCTGTTCTGTCGGCTAAATTATTGCCTTGGGAAATGATATCAGTAACCTTCGTATGAGCCTTACATTTCATAATTGATATTGCAGTGGGTAGATGTATTGCATCTAATAAGGCATGAATGAGGGGTCCGTGCTGAATGTGGGCACCGTGGGAAGTTAAATAACCTCTCTCTCGCCACAGCACGCCGAAGTCGTGTACAACTCCGAATGCATAACGTGAGTCAGTGTATATGTTGACTTTTTTATTCGTGGCTTGAATACAGGCTTGTGTCAGAGCGATGAGCTCTGCGGCTTGAGCTGACAAAGTATTTATACGATTAGTTTCAATAACTTCAGTATCTGTTGTGACTGCATAAGCGGCCACTAACTCTCCTGCACTTGTTCTCATGCATGAACCATCTACATACAATGTCAGGTCTGGATCTGACAATGGGACATCAGTTAAGTCTTGTCTGGGTTTCGTCGTTATCGTAATAACTTCAATACAGTCATGAGCTAGTGGGTCTGTTCCGATTACAGGTAGAAGTGTGGCAGGATTCAATGTGTTACAGCGTCTGATTTCTATATGTGGCTGAAACAATGTAAGTTCATACCCCGTAAGTCGTGCTATAGTCAAGTGTTGTGTTTGCGTTCTATTCACAAGAACCTCTACTGCGTGTGGTACTTGAACTGTCAATGGATGTCCTAACACTATAGCATCGCTTTGTCTGATTGCTAAAGCTGTCGCTGCTACTGATTTTAGGCATGCAGGCAAAGCCTGAGCTACGGGATCTAATGTACTAGAAAAATAAGCACATGGTTTGTGTGCTCCTGCTTGTTCCTGTGTGAGTACTGACAAGGCAGTACCTTCGCGTTCTGTAACAAAGAGTGTAAACTGTTTTCTGTAACATGGCGTTGCTAAAACGGGTGCTTGACATAAAGCTTTCTTTAGGCTTTCAAAAGCTTGTGTGTGTTCCTGAGTCCAAGGGAGAACAGTCGGTGTGGCTGCCTCCTGTGTGGTTAACTGAATGAGTGGTTTTGCTAGAAATGCGTACTGAGGGATCCACTGCCTGCAATATGACGTGAGGCCTATGAAAGCTCGTACTTCCTTTTGTGTCTTGGGTATTGGCATGTTAGCTATTAACTGAATGCGGTCGGGTGTAAGCTGCCTTCCCTCCTTGGACAGCGAGTGTCCAAGATAAACAACTCGCTGGACACAGAATTGCAGCTTAGAAGGGGACACCTTGTGCCCCTTTTCGGCTAGAAATTGTAAAACGGTCAGTGATGCTTTCTCACATTCGGGTTCGCTTCTCGCGGTGATCAGTAGATCATCGACATATTGAAGCAGAGCAGTGTTAACTGGCATGTGGATGCTGTCAAGTTCTCGTTTCAGTGCTTGGCTATAGATGCTGGGGCTTTCTGTAAATCCTTGAGGTGCGCGTGAGAATTTAAAGCTGCGCCCATTTAAACTAAATCCGAACAAATATTGACTTTCCGGATCTATTGGGACGCTGAAAAAGGCATTCTTGAGGTCAATTACAGTAAAGAATGTTGCTTCAGAATCAATAGCTGTCAATAATGACGAGATATCTGGAACCACAGGAAATTGTGGCACAATGCATTTGTTTAACTCGCGCAGATCAATAACCAATCGATATACTGGCGGGGCTGTAGGATCTGTTCGTTTAAGAATCGGAATTATCGGTGAATTACATACATTGGAGTCTGTTTCTACAACTACTCCTTGGGCAATTAGCTCGTCAATGATTTGTAGTAAAGCCACTACAGCATCTGGTGGTAACTTGTATTGTCGCATTCGTGGTAGCACCACTCCTGCCTTGAGTGTGACTCGATATGGTGTAATATTCATGCAACCAACATCAGTAGGGCCTTGTGCCCATAGATGTGTAGGTAAAGTCTGTAGTCGGGGATCCATGTCTCTAGATACATAGTGACCTTTAAAATCACGTAAAAACAACCTTACTCCTTCCGGAGAACAACATATTATGGCTCCTAGGGCTTTCAGAGTTTTTATTCCTAGCAAGTTTTCTGGACATGATTTAGTAAGCAATAAATCTGTAGTTCGGGTCAAAGGTCCTATCGTAAGTGGAAGAGGCTGTGATACTTCATTAACAATAGGTTTTCCTGAAAAACCAAGGGAAATATTCTGAGAGCCTGAGAGGGGTGCCCCTGGAACTTCACTACGTTTTATAGTTGTTCGACTTGCCCCTGTATCGAGTAAAAATTTTCTATCTTGACCTAATAATTCACTATGTACATAAGGTCCTTCTTGATCTACAGGAATCTCAATAAGGGGTAAGTCAACTTCCCTCTCTAGGCTAGTTCATGCGTAACGCTGATACTCAGGATATTCATACTGTGCAGTCTGATACATTTGTCGTGTTGTGGTCTGTGTGGCAGTAGCAGGCAACGGTGGTGCAGCTGGCACAAACTGTATTGGCTGTTGTGCGGCTGGCATGGCCTGGGCATGCTGCATAGCTCCTTGTTCATTCTGATCTTGTCTTAGTGGCCGTGATCTTTCTTGTGTTTTACCTATAGAGATATTATGTTTTAGCACTGGACAATCGTGTACATAATGACCTGGCTTTTTACAATAATTGCATGTCCCTTTTACAGGTCCTGCTGAATCGGAATGTGTCATACCCTTTTTATGTCCTTCAGCTGGAACTGTCTGGGAAACTAGCATTTTCATTTTTGTGTCTTTCATGCGTCTGTGTTCATGTTCTTGTTCCTCTCTAATTCTATTGTGATGGTACTGTAACATTTGTAACATTTGTGATGGAGTGTTACCTTGCCAGGTACTCTCGAATTTTAATACTCTATTCTTTACTGGGGGCAGGGCATTTTCTACTAATTTTGTTACAAACAGATGCGGGTATGATTCGCTACTTGCTTTTATGCCACTATTTATACCAAAACATTTCTCGAATCGGGCATAGTAATCACTAGTGTCTTCATCTTGCTTCTGTTTACAGGCTGAAATTGTACCCCAATCTTCCTTTTTCGTAGTTAATAAACGTGGCAGTACCTGTACTAGCAAACCTGGTAGTGCTTTAGTTTTATCCCCAAGTCCTGCTCCTGCAGTTCGGGCCCTTTCTTCTGCTTCCAATGCTGACCATTCTATCTTTTGATCTCCTACCTCCCACTCTTTTTCCTTGAGTTTCTCATAAATGCCAGCAGGCATCAACACCTTTAATATAGTCATAATGTCGGGATAGGTATACTCTCCCATGAGTAACATGTCTTTAATTTCTCGGTGAAAACCCGCTGGATCTTTGTCATGACTGGGTACCACTTTCTTCATTTGCAACAGTTCTATTTTTGATATGGGCGTATATACAAATACGCGCCTAAACTCGTTGTCCTCGTCTCTTATTGGGTGTACTTCTCGTAAGGGATTCTGTCTATCCCAGGGGTCTCCAACCTTTTCTGTAGTGAGAGCTACTTCTGGTCAAGGAAAGTCTTCCCGAGCTACTAGCAAATTTTACACCTGTAAAATAGTGACTACTACACTATGACCACCCAAAGCAAGATTTTCAGTAGTTACCACCCAAGTATACCAAGTGCGGTTACCAGAAGAAATGCTGGGAAAAAGTTCTTCAATATTAAATGCCTCCCCTTGACTTATGAAGTAACATTCAAATCTTGACATGCCCAGTGGCACAAATGACATAAGCACAGCATTACGTCTCCCCAGTTCAGCTTGAATTATCATTCAACAGTTTCTGAAAATGCACATTTTTCTATCTAATACTACTTTCCACTGTGGGCAAACAAACTCAAATTTCCAGAAGAAACCCCATTTTTGAAAACTAAAACTGCCTTTAAAATATCAGTTTTCAGTTTTTGAGAAATACACAGTCTCAAAACATCAGCTTGTCATTATCATCATGTACTCCCATGTACAAATGCCTCATATGGACATACTACTTTGAATTCCCAGGTATTACAGTCATATGCCATGGATGCTCACCATTGGTATAGGAAACAATGGTCCTAGACTTCTTTAAAGCTACAATTCAGTTATGAAAAATATTCATTAGTCAAAGGGCATCCGGCACACATAGAATTAGCATTGTATCATTAATGTATCACCATTTTCTTTACAATGCAAACAAATATATCCTCAAAAGACACAAAGGCACAACATATCGCTCCAATAGTGACTGTTTATTATTTAGTTACTTTTATAACAGATCACCATATTCAATGCTCCAAATAGAGAAAGAGGTTGCTCCAAGGGAAGTGTGAAAAAGGAAAGTGCTTGTGAGGTAGGACAGATATAAAGGAGGGGAATCCAAAAGGCAAATTCAATGACCAATCAATTACACATTCTGGTATCCTTAGTAAAACTGGCCATGGTTCATAGTGGCACCAGTTTTACAGACAGCCCTGTCCCTTATGGATTTACAAATATGCATTTCATGATTTTCTGATGACGCACAGAGAACATTCATCTGTGAAAAGGCAGGGCTGGGATGATATCAGGTACAGACCCACTGTGGCGGGGGGGGCGAGGGGGGTGTCGATGTTTCGACCCTGGTTGGAGGGGAGTCAACCTAGAGTGAGGTACAGTCAGGATACAGCCCCTGAGGAAGACCCGCCTGCAGAGGATATAATTTCTCTCTTTACTATTAGACCCCAGGATTTCTTTTGTGTTATATGAGGATATAATTTACCCTCATTGCACCAGGGTCGAAATGTCAACACTCTCCCCCAGTGGGCCTGTACCTGATATCATGAAATGAATATTTGTAAATCCATAAGGGACTGGCCTATCTGTAAAACTGGTGCCACTATGAACCACAACCAGTTTTACTAAGGATACCAGAATGTGTAATTGATTGGTTATTACATTTGCCGTTTGGATTCCCCTCCTCTATATCTGTCGTACTTCACGAGAACTTTCCTTTTTCACACTCCCCTTGGAGCAACCTCTTTCTCTATTTGGAGCATTGAATATGGTGATCTGTTATAAAAGTATCTAAATCATAAACAGTCACTATTGGAGCGATATTTTGTGCCTTTGTGTCTTTTGAGGATATATTTATTTGCATTGTAAAGAAAATGGTGGTACATTAATGATACAATGCTAATTCTTAAAGCAGTCTCGGACCGTTGTTTCCTATACCAAGCGTTACCCAGGTCCATGGACAATTGTGGGTTACCCCATTATATCATAATGGATGCTCACCATAGCACCACGGGTGCCTGGATTATGCCAGTAATGCCCACCATTATACTAGGGCCACAGTTGTGCCAAGGCTGGAAACCAGAAGGATCAGGGATAAGACCACATATCAGTCATGACCATTAATATGCCAGGAATAGGTACAAATAGGCCAGTCATGCTCAGAGTAGGTCTATGATGGCTGCCAGCACTAGACCAAAAATACTGAAATAGTCAAGGATGACCATAAGTACGGCATTGGCACTATTATGTCAGGAATGGACACAATTATGCCAAATATAACACTCTTATGATGTGGCTAGCATATATATTTGGCGGTTCTTGGCACCAGGCATAGTTTCAGGAATCAATAGTGTTTATTATGAGCACACGCATAAATGTTGATGAATTTCTTAATTTTCTCTGGTATGGCTCATACCCTGTTCTCCTCAGGTCTTGAGCTGATTGTGCATCTAACTGACACATTTTCACTCTCACTCCTGCAGTCCCGCACTTTGGTGAGTCAGCACTGATTACAGCTCATGCTACTGCTGCCATACTTTTTTGATGGTGCACTGTTCACACACATGTTGTGACTGATGAAGGAGGGACTGCAATATGGTCATTCTCCTTGTGGCTTAATTATATTGAGATTGGATACAGACTGTCATGTAGCAGGTCCTATAAGCTGGCACAGTGTGTATTTAAGTGTTAGTATGAGTTACTGTGATAAGTTTGGCTGGCTGTCACTCTTAGGGTCTTGAGATGATCAGTGCTGCCTTCTTTAATAGGCACCAAATCTGAAATTGATACTGGGCTTCACTTCACCTCAGAGAGCTACTTTGAAGGTACTGGCGAGCTACCAGTATCTCCCGAGCTACTCGTTGGAGACCCCTGGTCTATCCATGTGATACGTGATTCTTTCTTTGCCGGGCAATGAGGCATGCTCTGAGCATACAAAAAGAATATACTGCTTTCTTGATATTAGAATTTCTTTAATTAATTCAGTACCTGGACCTCTCTATTTATTCATAAGCAATTCAGTCAATATGTCAGGTAAGGGACCAGGGTCCGAATGCTGACTCCGATATAGTATAATGAGTTGTTGAATCATATAAATCCCACCTAACCTCTGTTCATCTGTGGTGAGATTCAAAAATGTGCGTACTACTGTAGCATCACTATATTTTCCGGGACTGTCCACCCAGTGGACAGCTGCCCTGGCTAAATCTTGTTCATCCATAGAATCGAGAAAATGATAACCCCTTCGTTCTCGGAGTAGTTTGTCGGCAGTTTGGAACGAATGCTCGTTAGACCTTATATTAATTATAGGTATTTGGAAATTCTTGTTATTATCTGGACATATCGGACGTATTGAGTCAGTATGACATCTAGTCTGATCCCTATTACAAGATCTTCCTCTACCTACATAGGCTATGGTGTCCAACTGTCCCGCGGGCGGTCCTGATCCTTCTTCCTCGCTTGGTTCGAACTCGTCTGTCTCTAATCGCTCTTCGTGTAGGCGTTCTATTTCTTTACGGATCTTTCGGCACATGGCTATTATACAATTTTGCTTATCGTGTCTCCCTTCTGATATATTCTGGCTCCATCTTGTAAGAATTTGCATTGCATCCGGGTCTACCCCCGGTCGGTCTTGATTTCTGATCACACAGTTTATGAGGAAACGTAACAGTTCCCCCTGTATCTCTACCTTCTGGTATTCCATAGCTCTGTTAATACATTCTGGATCTCGCCCTGTTTGAACAAAATGATATATTTTATCTAGATGCGCAGTCATTCCTGGTAACTTCGCTAAATACCCTGCGGCTCGTCTGATACGTAATGATGCCAGGATCATTTCGTCCTCCTTACCGATCACCGGGTCATATCTACAATCTATAAGAAGTTCCTTAAGCGCACGTTCACTTACGAATTTGGGTGTACGTGAATGCGCTGACTCTTGAAAAATAAGTTTATTTATTCTAGGTGGCGTGGAAAAAGTATTGGTAGCACCTCCCGTGGCCCCATCTGGGGCGTCGGGTGTGAAAGGATTCGTCGAACGTGACACGGCAACTATAGGTGTGGACACAGCTATGGAAGTACCTGTAGGGACAGATGCGGAAACAGATGTGCTTGCCGGAACTTGTGACTCGATTTGTTGCTGTAGGGATACGGGTGCTGGATCTTGGCGTTGGACCTCCCTGGTATGCGGTCTATGTAGGGCGGAATTAGCATACTCGGGAGCTACGTCATCTAAATATGAGGAAAGAAAAACATCTTCTGCGGTTCTAGGATGCCCCTTAGGATGTACCTTAATTGGAAATAATGGGGGTGACAAGTCTTTCGGTATCTCTAGAGTAGCCTTAGGTAATCCTTCGGCTAGAAGGGGATACATACCATTCATGAGGGCATTTCTTTGTCTATCTACTTGTTCTGATTTCACTCGGATACCTTCCTCAATTAATAGATTTTCTTGAACTTTATTTGAACTTTCTTTACTCTTCTCTTCCTGTCTACGTGCTTTTTCTGTACGTCTATGAGATTCTTTACGCCATAACTCAACAGCGTCTTTCTGTGACTGTCTGACTTTTCTTTTCCATAATTCTTCCTCGACTTTCATGATGCACTCTGCATCCCAGGTCCCAGCTGCGGGCCACCTCTGACTTTCTGGTAATCCCTTGGTGTAGTCTACCCATAAATCAAGAAATAATATAGCGTCTAAGCCATGTTTGTGATACATGAAGTGCCCTGGAGTATCCCTAGGAGGAATAGGGACGGCTTCTTCAAGTACCCCTTTCCTAGTAGTGATCTGTCTTAATTTCGAAAAGAGCGGCATATTGACAACTGATCCGATACTTAATCTTGAACACACTTAATACAAAAGCACACTAATGAACAACCATTCATACCACAATATGCAGGACGTTTAACACATTAGACATTAAACATTAAACTTTTTTTTTTTAACCTCTAGAATAAGCAACAATGATGATCGTCTGCATAACTAATCACCAAGCATAATTCTTGACAATAACTAGATACTTCGGAATACTTGATATACTGCTAAACAGTACAGATACACTGCTAAAACAGTGCAGACCGGATTTGTGTACCCAAACCCGTCTTGACCGGCACAACCTATGTGCACGTCAGAAATGCCTCCCCAGTAATGGTACTCACCGGGTAGCTTCGGAAACGGAAGGCCTCGGTAACCTGAACTTGAACCGGACTGGACTCGACTCGACTCGTCGGGAACTGGACTTGACTTCGAACTGGTGGGTCTCGGTATACCTCGGATCTTGCTCTCTCAGCTAGGCTCTGGTCGGGATACTTCGCACTTCTCACCGCCTCGTCTGGGTGTTGATCGTAGTCTCAGTCGCCCCCGCTTGACCGGAGGGAGATACAGGAAATCCTGCTGGTACGCGTAATTGTCCGTCCAGCTGTGGCAGGAGACCGGGCCTACAACTCACCGCCGGCGCGTGAGATGAGAAAGTGTCCCTGTTCGGGCGCCATCATGTGGTAAATAAAATTCCTTTACCGGGACTGAATTTGATACAGAATCATAATAAAATAGCTCAGTAAAATGAGAGGCAGAATCCGTGATATTAGAGTTTCGGAATGGGCTTTATTCCAATAATCGATTATAATCGGATGCTCCAAGTTCCATCACCACGGGGGTTCAGGAAGTGAAGTACATACTTTATTAACAAGAAGTAACTTTTATAGTACATACATTATAATGAAGCAAATACAGTAGGCGTAACAATTGATAAGGAACTTGACGTGGTACCTGCGTAACCGAAAATGGGTGTAATAAGGAGTAAAAAAGGAAACATGATTGGTTATGATGTCATGCATAGGTGGATCTATAAGATAATACTTGACATAGATGCGCGCGCAGCAGTATGACGTGTAATTGACGTGTAACTAGGGGGTGAAGGGGACTTGACATTAGCTCTACATGTGGAGACGAAAAGTCTGGGGGGTCAGGTCAACCTAATCCCAAATCATATCTAACATCCTATGTTTAAAGAACTATGTTATCCACAAAAGAAGGACTCTCGGACAGAATCTATTCTATACTGACTGTGCGTGCGTGTACAAGCGTCTAAGTGTCTACACTGAATGCGAGGGGGTAGGAATATTCCATGGTGACAGGGCTATGAATTACTTGCATGAGGACAGAGAAGCCGGGCCTTTTGCTTGGTAACTGGAAGAATGTTTACTAAAACTACTAGGCAGGAATGCATCGGCTGAGGGGGAAGCAGATAATTCGAAGGTGAAATACAGTTCTTGGCAGAGAATAGGCTGATGTCAGGCTTCGTGAGCCGCGCAGAGAATGAGACAAAGTTCATGGTCACAGATGCAGGCTCAGACTGGAGCTTTCAGAGGCAGAAGGCAAAAAGGAGTTTGATGACAGAATCAGGGCCTACTTGCCTAGACTGTAAAAATGGCATAAGTGAACCATATAAAGCCGGTGGCCTTTCATATTTAGGAATGGAATATCCGGCCTATTCATGGCGGATCTGACAGAGGACATGTTGACGGTGGACGCACATGTATTTGCGTCTTCATAACTGGAACTGGAGGGAACATACATGTACTTGTGACATGCACATAGAACCGTTGGGGTCCAAGATAGGGGACATAACTGACCAGGAAAATCCACATTTCCACACTATTTCAAAGAAAATACTCTGCTAAAACAGTTTCCATTGATTTAAGGCTGAGAATGAATGATTATGAGTAAAATAAAGTGCCGCAAAAATGCCGCTAAATTTCCATATTTGTGCCGCTAAATTTCCATATTTGTGCCGCTAAATTTGCTAATCCATGCCGCTATATCCTGGGGGGTCTGACTAATGGCCATTTGGGTCAAACCAGGCTAATGCCCACCAGTTAATAGACTGGTTTCCAGAAACCACTGCCTTTCCTTCTGAAACACCCTATGCCTGAAAGCTTGGTGGTCCAAAAATCAACAAAGAGACTCAACCCTAACTTATTCCCTACTATGCCTCTTGATAGGGAATCAAAACGTATGGAGGCATTCGGAAAGTCTTGCTCTTTGTTTCAGTGACTGCTAGTTGTTTCTGGGGATGCTATTCGCATGTGTTGTGGGTTATGGTTGGCGAGATCTTGCCAACAGTCAATTAACATTTCTATCCCAACCTTGCATAGATTACACAAGATGGACAAGACACCACAAAATACATCATACATGGGCTGGACACCACTGAATGCTTAAACAGGGCAGTTGTTACTAGTGTAATGTTTCAGTGCCACGCATAGATTAGATCAACTGGTTTTTCAAGTGACATATAGGCGTCACTGTTGGGCATGCCATTTGATGGAACCTGTCTCTTCAGAGACCGGACAGAATTGGCCTTGGGGTACTTCAAACAATGCAGGGTCAGAGTGGGCTCCCTCAGTCTTTTCACACCTATGCAGCAGTATCTCCAGCAGTTTCATCCCTTTCAAGGCTTCAGAGGCTTGGCACAAAGCCAATGCCCAGCTTAAGCAACAACAGATCCCATCTAGTACTTTTGAGGCTAGAGTCAGGGTTCTGGCTGACAACTTCCAGGTCTGTAGGGACAACATACTGCTCAGTCTCCTGCCACTAAACCACTGTGGAGGGCCCTCAGTTGCAAATGACCATCCACAGGGGTAAGGTGTTAACTCCACAGGTGGCAGAGCATTACATCAGGCAGATGGGTGCTTCAGATAGCCCTCCAAGGATATGCTCTACCATTCTTTTCCACCCGGCTGCATATTCCACCAACACTAGTTGAAGGCAGGCTCGCCTCAGTCACTCATAGACCACCTCCAGACAATGGCAAATCTCCTAACATATTTGGGGTTTTCAGTCAACATTCTGAGGTCATGCTTTGCTGAGGCTACCTATCATCTGAGCCATCGTGGAGGCAGTTCAGTTCCAAGCCTTTTCTCAATTTCAATGAGCCTAGGGCATTCAGGGTATGATGCCAGTGTTTCAGACTCTGTCCGAGTGGTTCTGAGACATCTTGTCCCCTTTCATCCTGCTGGTCGATGATGACATATGCAGGCTCTGCAGTGGGACCTGAAGTTTTAGTAAACTCTGTACCAAAAGGACTTGCCAGATTCCATCCAGGTTTCAGAAGAGATTGCCAAAGACATGCAGTGGTGGCTGCTCGACTCAAGTTGGAACGGTGGCAGGCCCCTCTCCCTACCTTATTCAGAGCTGACTCTGATGCTGAACATGATACTCTTGGGTTGGATAGGTCATCTGGTAGAGTGGAAATCGGGGACTCTGGCCTCTGACCGACACCTTCCTCCATAATAATCTGTCGGAGTTTCAGACCATTCCATTAATGTTGAAAGCCTTCCTACCATCCATTAAAGGCAAACTGCTTCAGGTCCTCAAGGACAACACCACCCGAAACATTTTGCTGCATCAAGCAGGATGGAATTGGGTCCTGTGTTAGTAGGCCTTGCACCTCTGGAACTGGCATAGTCGTCTTGGCATCTCCCTTGGTGTGAACCACCTGTCAGGATCTTTAAACGCCAAGGCGAATAAACTCAGTTGCTGGCTATAGGAGGCTGGCTCAGTACATGGTGCACACTTATTTCAGTGAGGCACCTTGCACCAATCCAGGCAACCCTTATGGTGATTTTAGTGGTCTTTGATAACCATAGAAAGGTGTCCGCAGGCAGTGGTATCAGCACAACGGAGATCTCTGGGAGAAGATCTCCAGAGAAGCTGCAGCGGAGCTGATTTGGTGGAGTGTGCAGGGCAACCTGTCTCAAGGAAAGCCCTTTCAGCCTCCTCCACCGATGGCCACAGTGATCACGGATGCTTCCTCTCTAGGGTGGGGTGCTCATCTGGGGGATCTGGAGGTCAAAGGTCTTTGGTCTCCAGAGGAAAGGTTGCTTCATATCAACCTGCTGCAATTGCGGGCAATTCGTTTGGCACTAAAGGCCTTCCTCCCTTTCCTTCGCAGTCAGTCGGTCCAGGTCCTGACGGACAACACTACTGCAATGTGGTATATCAACAAACAGGGAGGTGTAGTGTCGTTTCGTCTGTCGAGAGGCTCTGCGACTCTGGTCCTGGGCTCAGAACCATCGAATTTGTGTGTTTGCAAATCATCTGGCCGGTGTGCTGAATGTTTGTGCGGACAGTCTCAGTCGCCGCTACTCGGCCGGTCACGAGTGGCGGCTTCATCCGGAGGTGGTCCGTCGCATCTTTCAGATGTGCGGGTCTCCTCGCTTGGACCTCTTTGCCACTCGCGAGAACGTGCACTGCCCGTTGTTCTGCAGTCTCCAGTTTCTGATGCAGGCAGCGTTGGGGGACGCGTTTCAATTGGATTGCAGCTCACAACTCCTTTACGCGTTTCCTCCCATACCCTTAATTCCTCGGGTTCTAAGGAAGATTCGCCAAGACCGGGCCCAAGTCATATTGATCGCCCCGGATTGGCCAAGAAGAGTGTGGTACACAGATCTACTTCACCTCTCATCGCACCCTCCGCTCCGTCTCCCTCTCAGGACAGACCTCCTTTCGCAGTCGCAGGGACATGTTCTACACCCCCACCTCCAGAACCTGCACCTTCATGCCTGGAGTTTGAACGGGGCAACCTGAGTGCCTTCTCTCTCCCGCAGGATATAGTGGATGTTATTTTATTGTCCAGGCGACACTCCACTAAGTCTGTTTATTCTTCCAGATGGTCCAGATTTGATAAGTGGTGCGGAGAGAGAGACATTGACCCTTTAAAGGCCCGTTTGTCTAATATTCTGGAGTTTTCACTTTCTTTAGCTCAGCAAGGTTGTGCTGTAGCCACTGTTAAGGGCTATTTCTCGGCTTTGTTGGCTTTTCTATGCTTGCCGGACCAGCCGTCTTTATTTAAGTCCCCCATTGTCATGTGGTTCATTAAGGGCCTTACAAATAAGTTCCTTTCCATGCCTTTCATTATGCCTCAGTGCCATTTGAATCTCGTTCTTACCTTCTTAATGGGTTCTCCGTTTGAGCCTCTTCATACTTGCCCGTTGAGGCTTCTTTCTTTTAAAATGGTTTTCTTGATTGCCATTACCTTGGCTAGGAGGTTAAGTGCGCTTCAGGCTCTTCGTTCAAAACCTCCTTTCTTGACCATTCATGCAGATAAGTTGGTCTTAAGGACCAGGGCTGCTTTCCTTCCCAAGGTGGTTACCCCTTTTCATTTGGGATAATCCATTACTTTACCTACCTTCTATCCTCCCCCTCACCATTCCAAGGAGGAAGAGAGACTGCATCGTTTGGACCCAAAGAGAGATGTCCGCTTTTACTTGGATCGGACAAGGGATCTGAGGCTGGACGATTAGCTCTTCATGGGCTATGTTGGCAAGATGAAAGGCAAGGCTGTGCACAAGAGGACTCTCTCCAGGTGGATTATCTTGTGCATCAAGATTTGCTACGCCTTGGCCAAGAAGGACCCTCCAGAAGGTATCAGAGCTCATTCCACCTCTTCTTCTGCTTTGGCTAGAGGTGTTTCTGTTGTTGACATTTGTAAGACAGCAACTTGGGCCTCCCTCCGCACCTTTGCGAATCATTACTGCTTGGACACCCTCCTCCAAGAGGTGTACGGCTTTGCGAATCTATTCATAAGGTGAGGAATCGACAGGCAGTAGTATCCATCAGAAGGACAAGTTACTTATCTTCGGTAACGCTTTTTCTGGTGGATACAGTATCTGCCTGTGGATTCATCACTGTCCCGCCCGCCTCCCCGTTGTCCACCTGTTTCTCCCCAAAAATATTTTATTTTAATGTCTTAATCATGTTGATATTTTAATGTGAATATCCCCTGCGCCAGCATTCCACGGAACTTTTTTCCCCAGCTCTCTACGCCGACGTGGACGTCATAATGCATCGGCTCCGCTCGCGACTCCGTATGACGTCACCGGAGCCATAAGAGAACCACGTCGGCGTGATGACGTCAGTTCCCTTTTTTCCGCGCCGTCGATGCGTAACGGTTTTCCAGCACTCTCCTGCTACTTTGTAGTCTTGTAGTGGGTTACTGTTGGTGAATTCACCATGTCTTCGACTCAGAAGTCAGATTTCAAACCTTCTAGGCAATGTGGGGGCCACATGTTAATGACAGACCCCCATGAAGATTGTTTGTGGTGCCTTTCTTCTGACCACGACGTGGAGGACTGTTCCAGCTGCAGAAGAATGAACCTCAAGGCCTTGAAGGAGAGAGAGGCGAAGCTCTTCATGGCCAATGCAAAGAAGGAGAAGAGAGGTAGGAAGAAGGAGAGATCGAGGCCGGAGTCGTCGACTTCACATTCTTCGAAGTCGAAGAAACAGCACAAGAAAAGAAAGCATAGCTCTCGGCCCCGGTCTTCGAAGAGCAAGGCTTCGAGATCGACTTCGCCTCAACGTCGAAGTAAGGATGTATCTCCTTCTCCATCTCCTAGGAAGTCTCCAGAGAGATCACCTTCGCCGAAACGGTCTCCGGCGCAGTCTCCGGCGCAGTCTCCGGCGCAGTCTCCGGCGCAGTCACCGGCGCAGTCACCGGCGCCAGTGGAGTCTTCTGCTTCTGATGTCGAGCAAGAACAGGAAAAGGAGCCTTCTCCAGAGCCGGTTGATCCTGTGGCTCCTGTCAAAGACTTTTTGGCTCCGGTTCCAGGTACTCCTCAGCTGGATTCGGGATCAATCCCTTATCCGCAGTTCCCGACTCCAGGTGCCGATTCGCCGCATTTTCTAAATGCTATGTATGGGATTTTTCAACGGGCTGCCTTCCCATCCGGCGCACCTTCTGGTCCCGTGGGTCCTATGGCATACACCTTGGGAGTGCCGCAGCATTATGCTCAGGCCCCGTTTATGCCCTTTTTGCCGATGACGCCTGTGTGGCAGTTTCCGGCGCCGTCTGGGGATCCATCTTGGCTTCGATTGGATCGGCCTTCTTCGGAACCCTCCTCGACGCCGTTGCCATATCCGCGTCCGGCGCCGCCGACTCCGACACCGCCGACTCCACGTTCGGTTCCACCGACTCCGCGTACGGCGGCGCCGGTTCCTCGGATCCGCTCAAGGAGAGAGGCTCAGAGAGTCTTGGAAGAGGAGCGTTATAGGGAGGAGGTGGAAGAAGGTGAGGTGGATACATCTTCCGACGACTTTGAAGGGATTCAAGAGGCTAGTGGTCTTGATGCAACTCCGGAGTGGATCCTCTCCACCGTAGGAACTGACTCCTTATCATTTAGTTATAAAGAAGGCCGCAGAGTTGCTGGACTTGCAGTTGCCCTCTGCTGAATATAAGCCAAACCTTCTGACTGAAGTACTACATTCGCCAGCTTCGACTAGTGAACCCTTGTTGCCTTTTAATGAGGCTATCTTGGAGCCAGTTATGGACGTCTGGCGTAAGCCACTCTCTTCGCCGGCAGTCTCCAGACAGGTGGCAAGGAGATATAGGGTGGCTCCTGGGGATGCAAGTTTTCTATCTTCCCACCCTTCTCCAGAAAGCCTGGTTGTGCAAGCTTCATGTTCGAAGCATTCTTCTGGTGCCTTCCCTCAGACTCCTGCGGATAGGGAGTCAAAAAAGACTGATCAAGCAGCTAAAAAGGCCTTTTCTTCAGGGAGCATGGCGCTTAAATCCACTAATGCCACCTGCTTGTTAGGGCGCTATGTTCATGCTCTTATGGACTCTATGAAATCATTAGCCCCTAAGTTGCCAGAAGGAGATGAGGCTTCTTTTATGGAGGTGGTCACTGACACTCAGGCTGCTGCAAGGCAGGTAATTCAGTCGGGGCTTGACACGGCTGATTCCGTAGCAAGGATAATGGGATCGTCGATAGCCACTAGGAGGCAGGCGTGGCTTCGTTCTTCTGGTTATCTACGGATGTTCAGGCCACTTTGGTAGATTTGCCTTTTGACGGACAAAAACTTTTTGGCGAAAAGGCTGATTCCGCCTTGCAAAGATTTAAGAGAGCAGGGTAACGGCGAAATCTTTAGGTTTGCAGACTCCTGCTAAAGGATTTGGTCTTAGGAAATTCAGAGGCTTTGGCAGATCTTCATTTCGCTCCTTCCGGCAACCTCAGCAGCAGCAACAACAGCAGCCGCAGTATAGGTCGTATAGAGGAAGGCAAAGGGGCCGGAGAGGTTCTGGCCGCAACCCATCTTCATCTTCTGCCTCCTCTGCTCCCAATGAAGCTTCAGGGAAGCAGCCCTAGATCCCCAATCCTAGATCATGTGAGACCTGTGGGAGGTCGGTGTCCCACTTTCTGCGAAGTTGGAAATCTGTTACAACCGACCTTTGAGTTTTAAACCTCGTGGAGACTGGGTACGCCCTTCCCTTTCGGGAGTTTCCTCTCCCTTGCCCGGGTTACTGCTCAGAAGACCATCTACTTCTTCTGCAGAAGGAGGTGCTAGCTTTGCTTCAAAAGGGTGCGATAGAGGTGGTTCCAGAGCAGGGGAGGGGTCAGGGATGCTACTCCCGGTATTTCCTGATTCCCAAGAAGGACGGCAGATTGCGTCCGATACTGGACCTCAGAGTCCTGAACTTTTACCTGAAACAGGAGAAATTCAAGATGTTGACCCTTGCGCTGGTTTTTCAAGCGTTGCAGCAAGGAGACTGGATGGTGTCGCTCGACTTGCAGGACGCGTACTTCCATGTCCCAATCCTGAAGTCGCACAGGAAGTATCTCCGTTTTACGGTTGGGTCGCAACATTACCAGTTTGCGGTCCTCCCGGTTGGTCTTACTACCTCACCTCGAGTCTTCACGAAGGTGATGGCGGTGGTGGCTGCTCATCTCAGGAGGTCGGGATTCCGGTTTTCCCCTACCTGGACGACTGGCTTCTGAAGGCAGAGTCCCCAGAGATGGTGCAACATCATCTGCAGGTAACATCTCAGCTGTTATTCGACTTGGGTTTTTCGATCAATGTGCCCAAATCTCACCTGGTGCCCTCTCAACGCAACCTGTTCATAGGGGCGGTACTGGACACTACTGTGTGTCGAGCATTTCCTCCTCCTCAAAGAATTCTCGACATTCAGGAGTTGATCCCTTTATTCCACAATGGAGCAGTTGTTCCAGTTCTGAAGGTCCTTCGTCTGCTCGGTCTGTTCGCTTCCTGCATTCTGTTGGTCAACAATGCGCACTGGCACATGAGGGCGCTCCAGTGGTGCCTCCGCAAACCGTGGTGTCAGCACAACGGAGATCTCAGGGAGTCGATCAGGATCTCCGGAGAAGCTGCAGCGGGTCTTTCTTGGTGGAGCGTGGCGGGCAATCTGTCTCAAGGGAAGCCCTTCCATCTGCCTCCATCGGTGGCCACGGTGATAACGGATGCCTCGTCCCTAGGGTGGGGTGCTCATCTGGGGATCTGGAGATCAAGGGTCTTTGGTCTCCAGAGGAAAGGTTGCTTCACATCAACCTTCTGGAATTGTGGGCGATTCGTTTGGCACTCAAGGCCTTCCTCCCTTCCCTTCACGGTCAGTCTGTTCAAGTCCTGACGGACAACACTACCGCGATGTGGTATGTCAACAAGCAGGGAGGAGTGGGGTCGCATTATCTCTGCAGAGAGGCTCTGCGTCTATGGTCCTGGGCTCAGGACCATCAGATTTGTCTAATGGCAAATCATCTGGCTGGGGTGCTGAACGTACATGCGGACAGTCTCAGTCGGCAGTTCTCCGCCGACCACGAGTGGAGGCTTCATCCGGAGGTGGTTCGTCATGTCTTTCAGACGTGGGGGACACCTCGGGTGGACCTATTCGCCACCCGCGAGAACGCGCACTGCCCGTCATTTTGCAGTCTCCAGTATCCGATGCAGGGAGCGTTGGGGGACACGTTTCAGTTGAGTTGGGGCTCACAACTCCTTTACGCGTTTCCTCCCATACCCTTGATTCCTCGGGTTCTGAGTAAGATTCGCCAAAACCGTGCACAAGTTATATTGATCGCCCCGGATTGGCCAAGAAGGGTGTGGTATACAGATCTTCTCCACCTCTCCTCGTGCCCTCCGCTCCGTCTCCCTCTGAGGGCAGACCTCCTCTCGCAGTCGGAGGGGCAGGTTCTACACCCCCACCTCCAGAGCTTACACCTTCATGCCTGGAGATTGAACGGGGCAACCTGAATTCCTTCTCTCTCCCGCCTGATGTGGTGGATGTTATTTTATCGGCCAGGCGACACTCCACCAAGTCCATTTACTCCTACAGGTGGTCTAAGTTGGTAAAATGGTGTGGAGAGAGATCTATTGACCCTTTAAAAGCCCGTCTTTCCAATGTGCTTCAGTTTGCTCTTTCCTTGGCTCAGCAGGGCTGTGCTGTTGCCACAGTGAAGGGCTATTTATCAGCCTTATCGGCTTTTCTATGTCTTCCTGATCAGCCGTCATTGTTTAAATCTCCTATTGTACTAAGGTTTATCAAAGGCCTTACAAACAGGTTTCCACCTACTCCTTTTGTAATGCCACAGTGGGACCTTAATCTTGTTGTAACTTTTCTGATGGGGTCTCCGTTTGAGCCTCTTCATAGTTGTCCTTTGAGGTTGTTGTCCTTTAAGACTGTCTTTCTTGTAGCCATAACCTCGGCAAGGAGGGTGAGTGAGCTTCAAGCTCTTAGTTCTAAACCCCCTTTTTTAACATTGCATGCTGAAAGGATGGTACTCGGGACCAGGGCTGCTTTCCTGCCTAAAGTAGTTACTCCGTTTCATTTGGGGCAGTCTATTACTCTCCCTGTTTTTTATCCACCTCCTCATCCCTCCAAAGAGGAGGAAAGACTTCATCTCCTGGACCCAAAAAGAGCTGTGAGCTTTTACTTGGATAGAACGAAAGACTTTCGTTTGGACGATCAGCTCTTCGTGGGTTATGTTGGACATTCTAAAAGAAGAGCCGTGTACAAGCGCACTTTATCGAGATGGATCATCCTTGCCATCAAGATCTGCTATGCCCTGGCTGGTAAGGTTCCTCCTGAGGGTATTAGGGCTCATTCAACTAGAACTAAATCGTCTACATCTGCTTTGGCCAGGGGTGTTCCTGTGGCAGACATTTGAAAAGCTGCGACTTGGGCCTCCCTCCATACTTTCGCAAAGCATTATTGCTTAGACTCTGAGATGAGGAGGGAGGGCCATTTCGCGCGCTCTGTCTTGCAGGATTTTTTGGTATAGGAAGGTGGACACCCTCCTCCGGGAGTGGGACTGCTGTGGGAATCTATTCACAAGGTGAGGAATCCACTGGCAGATGTATCCCTCAGAAGAACAAGTTACTTACCTTCGGTAACGCTTTTTCTGGTGGATACATTATCTGCCTGTGGATTCCTCTCTGGCCCACCCGCCTCCCCGTTGTGCACCTTTCTATACCTTAAAAGATTTCTTGCTTGAGATGTTGTTAGGCTTTATGGTATGTACTATGTATATTTGGTTGTATATTGTATACTCAGTGGTCGAAGTGGGGGAAAAAAATTAGGGGAACTGTGGGCGGAGAATCAGAGGGCGGGAATAACCCAAGGATTGGCTCAGTGGGCGGAGCCAGAGGTGTGGCCAGAATGCGCAAATATCCCAATTTTTAGTATTTGTTTGCATTTCACTGCCCAGTTTAATCAACCAATGGATACACATGATTATATAAGGTTATAATGAGTTATGACATTAAAACACATTCACAAAGTGGGATATGCTTCTAATCACAGAATGTCCCAAATACGATAAAATGTAAAAGCACAAGCAATTTTTTGCAGAGCCATGGTGTTTATCATCAACACTTCTCCCTTTTTCCACAACAGCAGTTCAAACATGAAATATCCTAGTTTTCAAATGTTTTCTATATAACTCTGGCTCTGCCATATTTGCCTCCTAATGCAAGATCTGCTGCATGATCTGACCATTTAAACTAATAAATTGTTTATAGCTCAAATGTATCAAAAGTTAACAAAAAATGTGACTTGTTTTGCTGCGGAGTGGATGGCTTATTGCAAAGGTTGACTGATCATCTTTCTCACTGTTGCATTTGTATGTTACACTGGTGCTAATAAGGCAAAATCTTTCCAAAGACTGTTAGCATGTGTACACGTCAAAATAATAAAATATCAGAAAATATACTGTATTACGCTGCAGCCTTTTTTTAAATGCATAATTTAGTCTACACTGTGGCATAATTTTGTCCTCCTTTGCTGCATATTTAATTCCAGTGGCCCCACAGCAAGCATCACATGTTAAAAGTGCTTGTGAATGAAGCAGAGAGACTGTGAAGTTTGCGAACTTAGTTTGGTGTGCCTGCAAATTCTGCACTGCCAATCCCTGGTGAGTTGCAGCTACTACTTCTGAAACAAGGCCAATGGAGCTAGCTATGGTTGAGGCAGACTGGCCTGAAGGGCAGGGCCGGTCTTAGCACTCGTGGTGCCCTGTGCATTAATGTTTGTTATTACCCTCTAATGGCCACCTCTGTCATGGATTCCCTCACTACCACCCTTTAACAGTGCCCCTCAAGTCTCCATAACCACACTCTCTCTCAGATGCATTTAATTTGATTTACAGCGCCACTCATACCAGTGTATGGTGTCACACACATTACTCAGAGACAATCAATATGTGTGTAAATCACTGTATAGAAAATGTTACATAAGACTAAGGACTAGAAGGTGTAGGAGTCACATGACAACCATACTACTAGGCAGTATAGTTGAATAGTGATTGGTCTTGAGAAACAAACTCAGAATTTTAAAATGTAATACCATGGTTGGGGGTTCTCTTTAATAATCAGAATTGATTTCTGTCCAAAAGAACACTTTTTGCAACATAAGGATAATCAAAGACTGGGGGGGGGGGGGGACCATAACGCTCTAATGTATACCTTGCAGGTTGTATGCAGCTCTTAGATGAAAGTTAATAGCTCACTGTTGTATGTTAGGATTTTAACTTATAAACTGCAAGTAACAAAAGGATCTCTCTGACAAAAGCAGTAGCCCACTGACCTATTTACATTATGTGCACTTTGTGATCTGTGTAGGAAGGTGGAATCTGACTACATAGTTGCCCCCACTTTTTTCCTGGTGTTTTGCTGGTTTTCGACTTAGTCTGGCTGGGATCCTGCTATTCAGGACCCCAGCCTATCTGCTTTCTCCCTTTAATTGATTACAAGTACTATAGGTACACTCCAGATTGGATTCTGGGGTACCCTTATAAGTCCCTAGTATATGGTATACTATGTACCAAGGGCATAGGTACCCCAGAGGCCTACCAGGGGCTGCAGCATGTATTGTGTCACCCCTGGGAAGCCTTCCAAAATGACACTACAGGTCTGCTACTGCAGCCTGGGTAAGGTGGTGCATGCAGCCCTTACTGAGATATAGGTTCACTATATATCTCCATATCACTGCACATATAAACCTATAAGTCACCCCTATGGCAGGCCTTACCAATCCTGAAGGCAGGGTGCTGGGTTTTATGTGAGAGGGTGCCCATGCATGAGCAGAGCCCGTCAGCAGCCTTCAGAACCTTTATTCTGGGGTTGTTTGTGATGCTGCCAAACCATACACTCTTAAGTGCATTATAACCAAACGGTAAATGCTAACTTTGGAATGGCTGCACGGAAACATGTTGTATTTGGTGTCAAACACTTTGAAATCATACCCCCACACAAGTAACTGGTGTGGGAGTATGATCCCACCCTTCTAGAGGGAGAGACATGACAGCACCGGTATACCCGGTACCAGCTAACAGAGCCCTGGCATCACAAAATGGATGCTGCCAGCCACAGACACGAGTCTGCCCTCCTGTTGCTGGACGAAACTCCGGCAGGGGAGGCCTGGACAATAGGTTTCATTTCACAGGCAGGTGTCACCACCTCCCAGAAAGGCTTTAGTGTATTGGGGCTGGGTGGGTGCACTCCAAGAGTGCTTTGAAGTTCAGCACTGGGGGCACATTTGGTGTCCCTGTGCATAGTCCAGCTCAAACCGGTTGCAGGGGCTACCAGCCCCTGCTCTGGAGCGAAACTGGACAAAGGAAATGGGTGTTGCCACCCTTCTTTCCTGACCCTCCCATAGGTGGGTCCCTAGAGTTTGTCCCACCCCTTCCTTGGGTATAAGAAAGGAACCCCTGGCTACAGGACTTTAGATTACACCTGGACGAAACTCTGATACTGAATCCTGGAACTTCGACGATCTACATTGAACTAGATAAGTAAAGAATCTCCCTTGGAGTAAAGGAGTTACTCCCCTGCAAGGCAGGCACCAAAGACAGATCTGACAGGTTTGCAGCTCCGAAGCTCCCGCCAGATTCCGAAGAATTTTGCAACACAGGAGGTGGGTTTCCGTGGTCTTAGAGGTAGAACAGTGCCCACAGCAAGTCTGAGGCCCGTATCCCTCGTGGCGACCGTGCAAACCGAACCCCTGCACAACACGTCACTTTGCAGAAGCATCAGCTTTCCAACAACTCCTGCAGCTAAGCTTTGGATTACTTATAGCCCTTACCCCGAGCAGCATTTGCACTGAAGATTGCCCGCCTACACTCCACGAGTGTTCCGTGAGCTGGCCCTTTGTGTTTTCTCTAGAGGTCCCTTCGCGATCGCTAGTCCGTCGACTGGTGGGTCCCTGTGAAGGCAACTTTACCTCTAATTAGGCTTACCTGATTGCTCCAGACGTGTCCTGACTCTCCATTGCTTGGGGAGTCCCCAGGACCTTGCTGGTCCGCACCAAAGCATCTTTTCTCTTCCTGCGTGGGTTGCTGTTGCTAAGGCTTGTTGTGTTCAATACGAGGACCGACACCCCAGCACTCGACATCCTTTGTGGGACAGCTCAAATCCAGCTTCTGGTTGTCGTCGACGCCTCCTGGTTCTCGTGGCTGCAGAGTCAAGCTTCGCCTCTTCGCAGTTGAATCACCCAACATCGGTGGGTTTTCGTCTACCGTGCCCCTGGTCACTGGCAAGTTACCCAGACTCTGTACCCTCTGCTTTCAGGTTCTTCTGATCTTCGATCCAGGCTTGGATCACACCAGACACTTTTCTCCTTCCCGGCAGCAGCACTTTGCAGTAGATCGCCATTGAAATCAACGACGATCCCCGACACCATTTGACACCTATGCACCCGGCTTCCCTGGGTGAGGTAACTCAAGTACTCCGGTGCTCCCGTGGGTGCTGGCCCTAGAACCCCCTAAGTCTAAAGGGGTTTTCTCAAAGTTCTGTCCTAAGTGTCCTTAACTTCTAAAATTCCAACCGTGACTTTCCCATAAAATAGTACGGGGCTCGTGCCTGTGTTCTCACACTGCACACGTCCCCTGTGGGTCTCCTGTGTCACTACCTTGGGTGGTTCCTTGGGGTCCCAGCGATTCTACGTGCTTTAGGCACTGTGTCTAGTGAAGTCGTGGTTCTTATACCACTTTCTTAATATATGGTTTGGTCCACCCCTGGGGCCCATTGTATATTGTGCTATTTACTGTCGTTTTAGAACTGTATTATTGTGTATCTTGGACTCTAATCTCATAAAGAGATTAGTAGTGAGTGTTTAGAAACAAATACATATATTTTATATATACCTTGTGTGGATCTTCTTTCATTTAGTAATTCAAGAGGTTATAATCTGGTAAACCAAGCTGCTTTACACTCCTTCAAGACTTAATCTGAAGGCTGCTCTCCATAGCTACCACTAGGATAGCTTTCAATAAAGGTTGTCTTTAAATCTATCATCAATAAGGGTTGTTTGGACTGGCACAAGGTGCCCACTATAACTAGTGGACAGCATATGCCAGGCCAACTTCTCACAATCTGCATGGTACATGTTCTTTGCAGCGGGCACATTAACCCTCTGAGCTACCTTTCCATGAATCAAAACTTCCACTAGACAAAATGATCTCTCTCTAGGAAGAACATTAAACACCAGTCATCATGACATTTTTATTGTTGCCGAAAATTGCTGGAGGCCAGGAAAGAGGCAGCAAGCACTTTTAAAACCTTAATATACTTGCAAACATAATGCCTCCACCCAAAGTCAGCACCCGGTGCGGTCACACCGGTTGCACTGCCCTAGATCTGGCCCTTCTCAAGTGTCCTGTGACCTCAGTGACACAGTCACTGTCGCTCTTGGGTGTGCTGCTTCATAGGCCTGTCTGCAAGACTGGAGGTGAACTTCAATATGGATTGTGGTGGACAAACCTTGAAGGTTAACCCACACTTGCCACTGCTAGGGTCCACCTGCTGGTGCTAAGACACCAGGGCTTCTAAGGTCTTGCGCGGCCTTCTAAGGTCTAGCATGGTATTGTGCTCTCTCAGGAGAGTGGTCTGGTGGACTGGTTATTAAGGCTGAACCTGGTTCCCCAGTTACAAATTCAGTAGCTCTGGCCATAGTGCCACATCCTCTCCCCCACTGAAGGACATACTGCCCCACTGAGAAAAACTCACACTGCCTTCAACTACAACCCAATTGCTGCCGGCTATAAACACCTGGATGCGGCTCAATTTAAATGACGCAGAGCAGTATGCAGCCTACAAAAAAAAAGTGACAACATCCTGGAAAAAGCAAACACTCATAGGGAATGCAAAATTTAGCAAACCATGTGAATTGTAAGCAGGAACATCATGGTTACCTTAATGCGTTAACACTCACTATTCAGAAATCAGTGAGTGCTCTTGCCTGAAAAGTTAAGGACATGAATACAAGGCCCTGAATGGACCCATTTCAATGCCCATTGCTTATATCCTTACAAAACGTAAGCAGTATGGTAAAAAGACCACATCCCTGTACGCAGAGCCGCAGTACACATTTTGTTTTCCAATCCACACTTTGCAGTACCTCCAGGATTGGCGCACTAGTTGCAAGCCCAGGGAAAACAAAGACAAGAAAACAAAAATAGCGCTTCACTGGCAAACTCTGTAAAAGTAGCGCTAATGTGTTTGGGTGTGAATAAAATCAATCTGGTCAGTTTGCTACCAGAAGGTGCGCAACACCCATTGGACTCAAAGGGCTTCAGCCGCCCCATCCAACCCCCCCGTCGTGTGTGGCATCCCGGGATGAGACAGCTTCCCGGGTACACAGACAGCCGCACCCGAGCACTTCACAGGTCTTTTAAAGACCATCTGCATGTTAATGAGGCCTTGCTGTTGTTTCACCCCTTCTAAGAGCATATATATACCGGTGCTGTCATGTCTCTCCCTGCAGTTCCACTCTGCCTATTGCTTAAAGATTAAGTCCCCCCCCCCCAAAAATTTTTCTTTGCCCTCTGGCTACCAGTCTGTCTTACTTTACTTAGTTATTTTTCCTATTTTTAACCTTTTATTCCAGATGCTGCACTTTGGAATTAAAATACGACATTTCCAGCAAAAATTATTTCCATTTTTGGATCCGTTTCACAGAGGAGGAAATAAGAGAAAGGAGAGGAAGGAGTGTAAAAACCCCGTCTTGAAATCTCGGTTTTCTGTAAGAGAAGAACTGCTAGACAGAGTTGGGGGGAGGGGGAAAGGCAGCTGAAGCTACAGAGCAGAAGCGGACACTGTATTTTCTTCTCTGGGCTGGAAGAAAAAGACAGAGTCCTGTTACTTCTCTGCCGCCCGTCCTCGAACGCTAGGAACGCTGAGCTTTATAGGCAATGCCGATTTCTTGCGTCCCGGGACGCATTTTCAAAATAAAGAAAGTAGGGGAACGGAATCGCTGGAATTGAAGAAGTAGGGGCATGCCGTGCCCTGCCGTTCCCCCCCACTTCGACCACTGTGTATACTATGTATACTTGAATCTGTCGTTGGTCCACCTGTGCGCCTCGGAGGCACGGAAAAAATGGGTGGAACTGACGTCATCACGCCGACGTGGTTCTCTTATGGCTCTGGTGACGTCATACGGAGTCGCGAGCGGAGCCGATGCATTATGACGTCCACGTCGGCGTAGAGAGCTGGGGAAAAAAGTTCCGTGGAATGCTGGCGCAGGGGATATTCACAAGGTGAGGAATCCACAGGCAGATACTGTATCCACCAGAAAAAGCGTTACCGAAGGTAAGTAACTTGTTCAGTTGGTATGCTATGTTTGCATTGGAAAATGTGTCGGTCCGCCCGTTTGCCTCGGTGGCACGTAAAAAATGGGTGGAACTGACTTCAGCACGCTGAAAAGGTCCTCTTATGGCTCCAATGACTTCATACGGTGTCGCGAGCGGAGCCGTGCTATTGTGACGTCCTCGACGACGTGGGAGAGCTAGGAAAGAATTTCCCGCGGATTGCTGGTGCATGGGGTATTCAGAAGGTGAGAAATCCACAGGCAGATACTGTATCCACCAGAAAAAGCGTTACCGAAGTAGTACAAAATACAGTGGTCTCCAGGGTGAGACCAACCTATATGTTAAGAAAGTGGAACGCGAACTGCAGAAGAGAACGGGACTTGGACCAGAGCAGCCGGAACACTAGGAACCCCCCACGGTTGCAGTTTTGCAGAAGAAGAGCCCTTCCCAGAGGACCGCGAAGAATTCCCTCGGAGGGCGGAAGGTTGGAGATCCACCCCACCCGTGGATGCCCCTGAAACCAGGTTACCTACACCAGGGAAGCCAAGTGCATAGGGGTGAAGAGACGTCGGAAACCTCCGTAGACAATAATGGGAGACGTGGAGAAAAGGTGAAGAAGTCTGGTGGAATCCAAGGGTGGTTTCTTGAAGTGAAGAACCTGCAAACAGAGGGGACAGACTCTATGCCACTCAGGAGTGACCTGGAGGGGCACGGAAGAGCAATGCCCACCCATGTCGGACGGTTCAAAAGTGTTGATAGTGACCTTGTCATTGCAGCTGTGAGGACCATGCGACGCTGAGGAAAACCAGGAGCTGTGCACGAGTTGTCCCACGTCTGATGTCGGTGACCTTTTGTGTTGTGGTGTCATGGCCCACCCATCAGGAGAATGGTGGGAACTCAGGGTGGTAGGAAATTTGTGGCGGTCTGCGGATTCCAGAACTTTTCTGCACAGAAATGTGAGGAAAATGTGTTTCTTACCAAATTTTGACATTTGCAAGGGCTTCTGGGTAAAATAATCTATTGAGAGCCACACAAGTCACGCAACCCTGAATTCCCCTGGTTGTCTAGTTTTCAAAAATGTACAGGTGTTAGTGGTTTCCCTAGACTGAGCTAGGCCCAAAATCCACAGCTACCCACATTGTGCAAAAGGGTCATTTTACAATGCAAAGATGTGGTATGTTAATGTTGTGTTTGAAACGCTCTCCTGTCACAGGCACTAGGCCTACCCACACAAGTGAGGTAGCATTTTTATCGGGAGACTGGGGGGAGGGGGGTAAGGCTTCCCACTGATTCCAGAACGTTTTGTCACTGAAATGTGAGTGATATGTGTGTCTTTAGCCAAAGAGGTTTGCAGGGGCTTCTGTGTAAAATTACCTATCGAGAGCCAAGCAGGTTATGCACCCCTGGCCTCCTCTGATTGTCTAATTTTCAGAAATGTGCAGACTTCTTAGGTTTTCGTGGGTGGCATTATAGACACGCCCCAAAATCCACAGCTATCCAGATTGTGAAGCATTTTCCAGTCATGGACGCTAATCCCAACTATAAAAAAAAGGGTTCAGTTTGTATGTGGAGACATGTGAGAATGCTGGTTGGTTGTAAATTTGTGGATCATAACATGTTGCAGAAATTTCCGACACATAATGTAAATAAATGAGTAATCTTAGGCATGTGTGAAATTTCAACTTTTGTATAGCATTATGGGAAAGTGAGCAGAATGAGTGGAATTTACTGCACACTGGAGACCTCCGTGTGTTTAAATAGAAGAAAAAAAAGAAGAGGAGTTCTTACTAAGGGCCAGATTTGCTTTTTGGCTTACCGAGAAGACTTTGTCAGCCTCACCGAGGATTTAGTATCTACCATGCTGAGACTACTCTGCTTGCTTGATTTAGAAATGACTGCCAAGCCAGTGGTCGTTTCAAACACATTGGCAGGAGCCGCCATAACGGCGAATCGTGTTAATGCTTTGTTTTACGCACAGCTCCATCAACATGACATAGCCATACATCACATTTGTTTTTTAATTTTAAAAAACAAAATCCTGAAGGCAGATTTTCTTTTTCTGTCATATGAGTTCTCTCAGGCTTTGGAGAATTTTCACCGCCTTTCTAAGTTAAGTGGGCAGACATAGAAGTCCGCCTCAGACTGCCGCTGCCCGCGTCCCAAGCAGTGGGACATCAGCAGGGCAGCATTCTAGTGGCCGCCCGTCGGAGCCTTCCCCCCCTTGCTGCCTCGCGCGCGAGGCCTACGCCCACTTGGGTAAGACCCCCTATCGTGTGGAGCTGGAGGCGGGCCGGGGGGGCGGGGGGCGCGGCTTACCCCCGCCCCCCCGGCTCTCTCGCCCAGTTCCTCCTCTGTCTCCTGCGCGCCGCACCAGCCTGGACACGCGTTCTCGTCGGTACTCGGATCGGCTCCTCCCCCCCGCGTCGTCGTGCCTTCCGGGAGATCTTCTACGCCGGTGAGTCTTGCTAACCTCTCCCACCCCGGCCCTGTCCCTGGGCATGACCAGGTTGACGGGGCCCTGTGGCCCGGATGGCCATGGGTGTGGAGGGCGCAAGCAGTGGCCCGTGTCCCTGCGGGCAATACGGGGATGGGTTAGGTGTCAGGGCGCGATTGCGGGGTGGCAGAGCGAGTGGAGGGCCACTCTGGGACCGGGATATGCGGAATGTTGCGAGTGTAGCGCCGGGGCTGGACACGTGGCTCCGGCGCCGTCGTGCGTGTCGCGTCGCCCGGCGACGGTGAGGGTGCTGCCTCCCTCCGCCCCTTGGCATGCGCGGGGCATCATGGCGGGAAAAGCATGAATGTATCTTGGCGCGTTTTGAACGCTCCCAGAACGCAGGCGAGCCAATTTGTGATTTCATTATTGAGGCCTCGGGGTCGCCCCCCCCCCCTGGCATCCCTGCCCTTACACGGTCCGGCCGATTCCCGGGCGGGGGACCAGGGAGAGGGAGCAGGCACCGTTGAGCAGAGTCAGAGTGGCCTTGTGCGACGCGTTTGGCGCCCGACGTGGCCGAGAGCATTTCGGAATTCTAGCAGTGGTTGGTTCGGGTAGTGTGGACCACCGTGTACGGTTACTGGGCGCATGTAGTGCGGGGTTCTACGAACACCTTCCAAATTTTGAGTGTAGTGCCCACCCGGTTATTAACATTGCGAGTAGAGCGAATGTGGGGAGCGGGCGGCGCATCGGCGTAGGCGCGGCGGAATTTGGGGTCAAACGTCGCGGTGGGGGGTAGGATGAGAATCAATGGATCGAGGCCCAGCTGATGCCTGCGAGGGTAAGAGGGTTCCTTGTGGAGCACGCGTGCACGGGTTCGATCCTGAAGTCCTCCTGTGTTTGCTTTCTCTGTACGAGGTCTACTTCAGGAATCCATTTTTGCAGGGCCTCGGTTTTCGGGCGAGAGCAGTGGGCCTAACGGCTGAGGCGGTCGCCCTCGAACCTGGCGAACCGGGTTCGAGTCGCGGCATTGACGCTTAACATCCTGTGATTCTGGGCAAATCACTTCATCCCCCCCGCGCATACCAGAATGAATGTGTCCTCATGTAACGCAACTGGTGCTGTGTAAAGCGCTCCGAGACTCGATTCGGGTCGGGGCGAGTTAACGCTATATAAAAACTCCGTAAATTGAATGGATATATTATTGTGTCTGGGGCAGGTAACGCGCCCAGCCACCCAGCAGTACCTCATGGCAGCAGGGCAATTTTCAAAAAATAAGGTTGCCCCCGGGTCCGGCCCTCGTGTCCCCAGTTTCATGCTTCCGGCGTCTGCTCGGCCCCGCGGCCCCGGCCTCCCCGCCCGGCAGTGCCTCGACTGATGGGGGGTCGAGGCGCGCGCGAGTTAAGGGCTGCCTCATCGCGCGGGCCGGGATGTCGTGCTCGGGGCGGGTTTCGTTTCTCACAGAGTTCGGCATGGAGGGCCCGGCGTGCACAGCGGGGGGGGGGGGCAGCGGGGGATGCACAAGGAAATACACAATAACGATGGCGCGGTGGCACACTGTCTTGGCCCACGGGCGCACTCTCACGTTCTATTGGCAATTAATGTACACAGCCATACAGGTTGCTGGTAATTTACATAGGGCACCGACAAGGGTGTACACTGGGTTGCGGTGAGCACTGGTTCTGGTGGCGCTCATAGGGCAGGGGTTCGAGTCCCATGAACGCTGTCGGCATGTCGGAGAGTGGCAATCTGCACCCCCCTTCTATTGTGTGGTAGGGTCCAAGGCGCTAGGCCTGGGTCCACCCATCCCTGCCGGAATTGTCTCCTAGCGGGGGGGTGGGCTATCAAGGGTCACACGCGGTGCAGTCCGGGGAGGCAAGTAGGCAAGCAGAGGTGACCACAGGGGCGGGGGGAAGCACATGCAGGACTGTCCCCGCCAGGGCAAGCCGGCGCACTGGGTGCGTGCGAAAGGGGTTTTAGGGTTGACTACTTCATCTCCTTCCGGGCTGGTGGCCTATCTATGTAGCTGCTACGTTGCTGTGTGTACGCCTGATGCTTGCCATTGTACTAATCACCGTTCCTTTTCCAATTACAGATCGGTGAGGGAACGCCCGCGCGTGTAGGGCTAGGACCGAGGCAAAGGCGCTAAGGGACGCACGTAGCTGTACTGTCGGAGCATCGCCATGGAGAACATCGGGACACCGGGTCCACTGTTCTCCCAAGACACGTCGGTCGAGGAGACGCAGTCGAGCGCACCACAGGAAGGGGTTTGGGCGGACTTTATGGCGTTTGCCCGAGAGAAGGGCACAGCTTGGGCCCAAGGTTTTCTGGAGGGTCGCAGGGCGGAGGATTCGGGCGTTGTCGTAACCCCCCCCCCCCCCGAGGGCGCCCCAGGCCTATCCGGGTCTGTGCCCTGGAGGTCCACCCGGGTGCGCAAGCCCACATCAAAACACATGCCGGAGGCCCAGCCGGCCAGGAAACGGCAGGCGACCGCACCACGCTCCGGCCCCCCGGTGGTCGCACCAACACCGCTACACGATTCGGCCACAGGACGAACTGACTTGGCCCAGATGGGTAAAGCCATGGACCAGATGCTTGGCCTCATGGCTGTTTTTCAGAGCCGCCTCGATGCGCTGGCCGCACCACCAGCCCCGGCCCCCTCACCGGCTCAGGCGCCCGTCCTACAAGTTTGGGCTGGCCAGAGCACAACCACTGAACGGAGCATTGGTGAGCGGGGGGGGAGCGTTGGGGTTGTTAACACCAGGGGAGGCCGGCCCTTCCACAAGCATGGCGGCAAGCACCCCCCCGGCCGGCGCGGCGGCACCCCCCCCCGCCCGCACAGGCGGTCACCATACCACCCACCCCCGCTGCCGCAGAGACTGCGCCCGTTGCATCTACAGTTGTGGCGGCGTCCGGAGGGGAGGGTGTAACCCAGGTCCCGAAGCCCCTAGTTACACAAGCACCGCTGGCATCAGGCCGCTGCTCCCTGGCGTGGTTGGTGCCGCAGGCCGCAAAAGAAGGGATCTGGAGGAGGGAATATATAGACATCCTGACATTACTTATGCATGGGTCAGCTGGGGTGGACACGAGGAAGATGGGCCGCAAGGAGGAGGAGAGGGTCAGGTACCAGCGGTGGCCGGACAAGACCATCGAAAACTGGACATCTGCATTCAATATATTGGCAGCGGTTATAGTACAGAAATTCCCCGATCAGAGTGAGGCCCTAATGCAGTACGCCAGCACCATACAAGAGGAGGCGAGGCTCTCGGGGGGGTTAGGGTGGTTCTACTATGACCAGGATTTCAGGAAAAGAATGGCCATATGCCCAGACTTGGGGTGGGATCAAAAAGAAATTCAGCTTTGGGTAGAACACATGTGCCGCCCCACCAGGGAGAAGAAGGACCAGGGATATAAAGGGCAGGGTGAGGCAGCTGACAAAAGGAAAGACTACTCCCCCAAGCGCTCCTTTAGGCAGCCTTTTCGGGGTGGCAGGGGGCGGGGCCAGCGGCAGGGCAAGAGATTCAATTCTGGGACGTGCCGCCTTTACAATGGGGGCAATTGCACCTGGGGCAGGTCATGTAAGTTCACACACAGCTGCAGCAAGTGCGGCGCGCAGCACCCCGCTTCTTCCTGCTCCTCCAGCCAGAGCGCCCCTCAGCCCACAGCAGCAACCAGGAATGACGCCCGTATCTGAGACCACACCCGGGCCCCCTCCCTCCCTGTCAGCACCCCTCCCTCCCACACCAGTCATGCACCCCGCTTTCCAAGGCTCACCACAGAGCGCCATGGCCCCTGTCAAAGGTCCTTCACCCATCATCCTGGGAAATATCCTTCCACTCATTAGGAGGTATCCACTGCTCAGGGACAGACCGCTCCTGGCGGGGGGGTTTATCGATGGGTTCAGGATTCCCTACAATGGGCCGATGGAGTCTAGAGATGCTAGGAACCTTAAATCGGCTAGGGATTTGCCCGGAGTGGTGGACCAAAAGGTGGGGAAAGAGTTGTTAGCGGGTAGGATAGCGGGTCCTTTCAGCGGCCCGCCCCTGGACAACTTTTTAGTGTCTCCTCTGGGGGTGGGGCCGAAAAAACAACCGGGCACCTACCGTTTGATCCACCACTTGTCCTACCCTGAAGGAAATTCGGTGAACCACTGGCTGGACGAGGGTCTTTGTTCTGTAGTGTACTGCTCCCTGGACATGGCCATTGACATGGTCAGGAGAGTGGGGCAGGGGGCGTGGCTTGCGAAGGCGGACATTGAATCCGCATTCCGCCTGCTGCCGGTTCATCCAGCTAGTCAACATCTGCTAGGCTTCAAGTGGGCAGGGCAGTTCTTTTACGATCGCTGCATGCCGATGGGCTGTGCCGTATCCTGCGCCTACTTCGAAGCCTTCAGTTCGTTCCTTCAGTGGGCCTTGGGGGAACTACACGGGATCACGCAGGTGACCCACTATCTGGATGACTTCCTATTTTTTGGCGCGAGTGGGTCGGATGAGTGTGCAGTGGGTCTGAGTCGGTTTGAAGAGCTGGCAGAGTTCCTGGGTGTTCCCCTTGCCCCAGGTAAGACCGAGGGCCCTGCGCAGGTACTGACCTTCCTCGGAGTGGAGCTGGACACGGTAAAGGGCGAATCGAGGCTCCCCGCCGAGAAGGTACTGGGCTTGTTACAGGACATCCAGGCGCTGCTGGGCAAGGACAAAGCGACCCTCGGGGCTGTCCAGAGCTTGATTGGCAAGTTGAATTTTGCAGCGAGAGTGATTCCAGCTGGCAGAGTGTTTTCAAGGAGACTGGCAGGGGCCACGGCCAAGGTGACCCTGAAGCACCACTTTGTAAGATTGACCGCAGGTTTGAAGGCTGATCTCGCCATGTGGGCGGAATTTCTTAGGGACTTTAACGGGACGGTGATCTGGAGGGCCCCTTGGATAGCCAGTCAGGAGCTCTGCTTGTTTTCGGATGCGTCTGGAAGGGAAGGTTTTGGTGTGATTCTGGGGGACGAATGGTGCGCGATGCGATGGCCCAATGCTTGGCGGAAGAAGAAGGTGACGCAGAATGTGGCAGTGTTGGAGCTCTTCCCAATTGTGGTAGCACTGCACCTCTGGCGGGCGGCTCTGAGCAATAGGAAGGTTGTCTTCTGGTCGGACAACATGGCGGTTGTCCACGCCATCAACGGCCTGACTGCCTCTTGCCCGCTGGTCCTGAGCCTACTGAGGGAATTAGTCAGGGAGGGCCTGCGCAGCAATGTCGAGTGTAGGGCACGGCACATCGCGGGGGTGCGGAATGTGGCAGCTGATGCTCTTTCTCGCTTTCAGTGGCTCCGGTTCCGGGAGGCCTGGCCGCGGGCGAGGGCGGAGATGACACCATTCCCGGCCCACCTCTGGCGCTTGCTTCAGTGGGAGAAAGACTGAGGAAGATGGGGGAGAGGTCCCTGGCGCCGGCGACACGGCGGAAATACGACTCGCAGCTAGCGACTTTCAGAGCTGTGAGAGAGGCGCTGGGTGCCTCAGCCTTGGGGGCGGAAGATCAAGTGGAGGCCTTTGTGGTATGGGCCAAGGAGACCGGCAGATCGCACTCTTGGGTCAGCGGTCACTTGGCAGCGGTGCGCCACGATGCTAAGCTAGATGGTAGGGGCGACCCCGCGGGATCATCCAATATCAGGGCGGCCCTGAAGGGCTGGGCCAGGGAGGAGGTCAGACAACCGGACACTAGGGCACCCATTGAATACAGAGACCTCCAACTCCTCTTAGATGTGTTGCCCCTGGTGACTTTCTCACCGTTTGAGGCCAGCTTGTTTTCCACAGCCTTCTGCTTGGCATTCTTTGGCGCTTTCAGGGTCAGCGAGCTGGTGGCCAAATCTAAGGAAGACCTGTCTAATTGCGCGCTGGGGATTGCGGATGTGACCCTCAACACAGCACTGGAGCTACGTATCCGCAGATCCAAAACAGACCAGTTGGGGAAGGGGAAGACAGTGGTGTTACAGACCCTGGGGGATAACAGGTACTGCCCGGTTCACTGGGTCAGGGAATATCTTGCTTTGCGTCCAGAATCTCCTGGTCCCTTTCTGATTCACGCGGACGGGTCCCCCCTCACTAAATTTCAGTTTGAGCGTCTACTAGGAGCTTCACTGGCAAGAGCCGGTCTAGCGGGGTGCGGGCGCAGGTTTTCCTCGCACTCCTTTAGGATTGGTGCTGCTACTTCCGCGGCCAAGGCCGGCTTGGGCCCAGAGGGAGTAAAAGGGGTAGGCCGCTGGGAATCGGACTGTTTCAAGAAGTATGTCCGTCTGTAATGCTGTGGCACAACCCGGAGCGTTGTTCCCGCTCCAAGTTTTGTTTTTGTCCATTGTCATGAACGCATCGTTTTGTGTGTGCAATAAAGATACGCTTACCTAAAAGCCGTTTCATCGCTTTATTGGCAGGTCCCCGGGTATGGTTGGTAGGCCATTCCTACATCTCGAGGATGGAACGCTGGGCAGCCCACAGGAACTGGTCGCAGAACTTTGCCACTACACAGCTTGTGTGGTTGGGTTCCCCGGGCATGAAATGGAGTGAAGCTCGCGGCATGATTGAGCAGCGCCTGGCAGTTGCAGGGGTCCAGCCCACTGTTATCATCTTGCACTTGGGGGGTAATGACCTGGTTGCCAGGGGGAGGAGGGCTCTGCCACTGTCAATGCAATCTGACTTACAGGCCATCAGCCAAGCCGTGGGGTCATGCGAGGTTTGGTGGTCTGAAATCGTCCCCCGCAGGGTTTGGAGAGGGGCTAGGTCCCCGGCGGCGGTAGAGCGGTCCCGTAGGAGGCTTAATAGGTCCATGCAGAAATTCTTGGAGCGCAGGGGCATGGGCTTCATCAGACATGCTTTGATCCAGGAGAAGGTTGAAGGGTATTATGAGGCTGACGGGGTGCACCTGTCCAGGGTAGGCATGGACATGTTCCTGCTGGATGTACAAGAGGCATTGGCTGGCAAGGGACATCAGTAGCACTTGGTAGGAGAAGGGGGGCTCTGGCAGCGACGGTAGCCTCCCCAGAGCTGTGGCGGAGTTACAGGGCGATCTGGATGCAGACTGGTACAGTAAGGGTACCTCTGCGACAGGCGGTACAGTAAGGGTACCCCTGTCCGGCACAGTAAGGGTGCCCGAGCCAAGGTCCAGGAGCCGAAGGGGGTTCTGGGAAGACCGCGACGGCGCCCCGTTAGTCCTTCGGGCGGTTGGGGGGCCTGACCAACCGGGGGTGGCCACAACACGCTCCGCCCCTGTCGGAAGGGGCGGGAGTAGGAGGCAGATCACGTGACCCAGTGGATGATCTGCAAATATTTATGGGCCACACTGCCGGGCATCGACCCACCGTGTGTGCTGGCTCACCAGGCGGGCGGGCAGCAAGGGGCTGCCTGCCCTGGATCGCCCGTAAGATAACCCAATTTTATTATCATACTGTGTTGTATGAAATAAACCTGCAGCAGTTCTTCACCCACAAATAAAGTGTCAGTGTAATCTTTGGGTGATGTCTGTGTATGCGTGTTGACTGAAGCGGATGACGGTGTGGTCACTATGCCGCTGCCCGCGTCCCAAGCAGTGGGACATCAGCAGGGCAGCATTCTAGTGGCCGCCCGTCGGAGCCTTCCCCCCCCTTGCTGCCTCGCGCGCGAGGCCTACGCCCACTTGGGTAAGACCCCCTATCGTGTGGAGCTGGAGGCGGGCCGGGGGGGCGGGGGGCGCGGCTTACCCCCCTACTTAGTTGGCTCTCTCGCCCAGTTCCTCCTCTGTCTCCTGCGCGCCGCACCAGCCTGGACACGCGTTCACCCACCCTTTCCTCTTACCCCACGTGTCAGGCACAGCGCGTTATTGGAATGTTTAATTTTTTCTTTTGCGTTGCAGGCGGAGTTACAGGGCGATCTGGATGCAGACTGGTACAGTAAGGGTACCTCTGCGACAGGCGGTACAGTAAGGGTACCCCTGTCCGGCACAGTAAGGGTGCCCGAGCCAAGGTCCAGGAGCCGAAGGGGGTTCTGGGAAGACCGCGACGGCGCCCCGTTAGTCCTTCGGGCGGTTGAGGGGCCTGACCAACCGGGGGTGGCCACAACACGCTCCGCCCCTGTCGGAAGGGGCGGGAGTAGGAGGCAGATCACGTGACCCAGTGGATGATCTGCAAATATTTATGGGCCACACTGCCGGGCATCGACCCACCGTGTGTGCTGGCTCACCAGGCGGGCGGGCAGCAAGGGGCTGCCTGCCCTGGATCGCCCGTAAGATAACCCAATTTTATTATCATACTGTGTTGTATGAAATAAACCTGCAGCAGTTCTTCACCCACAAATAAAGTGTCAGTGTAATCTTTGGGTGATGTCTGTGTATGCGTGTTGACTGAAGCGGATGACGGTGTGGTCACTAAGCTCTTACTCAGTCGGGTCCTAACCAAGCCAGAGACTGAGTGCTCTTCGCCATGTATTTTTTTTTTTAATACTTTTATTTTAATTTTCATCAAAGTTGCAGCAGTTGTACAGTTACAGGCAGTGTTCTCTCTAAGGTGCGCGCGCACCTTAGTGACCCCGTGCGCGCAGTGTCCTGAGTGAAGCGCGCACTCATCCCAGGAGAGCGCAAAAAACGGTAATTTCCTGGTTTGTGGACCTTTGTGACCGTAAGGGGCAGAGTGCCTGCCAATGTCCGTGACGATGGCTGGCAGGCGGCGCATCTGCCCAGGGGGTCTGCCTACATGCTGCCGTTTCAGGCCATTGGGTCTCCCTGTCTCGCCGAGGGGGCCGCGTGCGTGCCCCTGCTCCCTGACCGGCGAGACCGGAGGGGGGCACAGTGCCTGCCCATGTCCTTGCGGTGGCGGGTCTCGCCACACACTTGCAGGCAGTTTTGAGTTCTAGGGGTGCGCAATTTGAACATCGGTCAGTTCCGCATCAGTAAGCCGATTATTGGGAGCGGGTTCAATAACATGTCAGTAAATTGTCCCCATGTATTGTCTCACCATTGTCCCAGAATCAATCTTCTGCCACTTGTTACCGACATCATAGAAATTAGTTTCTCGGTGATGGTGGTAGGTCTCTTCCTGTTGTGGAGCTACGAAGCCTTTCGAGCCAACAACAGGGTGCGCCAGGTTTGGCCGGGAGGCTCATTGCAGAAGTAGCCTCATATAAAAGTAACACGGTCAGACAAAAACGATCTAAATGTTTATTATGCACTTGACTTTTGTTTACGTTGATGGAAACCCAAAATCAGGCATTGAGCGCGGAGCATTTTCACTTAAATAACAATTCCTTTTAATGCAACATAGAGAGAAACCTAGCCAGGTCGCCCCTGCAGCGCTTGGTAGAAATATCATCTGTTTCTGTTTATCTCAAACTGAGGAAGCTCAGTTGCTAGGAGTGTGGCTTTGGGGCAGGTTAAAGATCGGAGCGATAATACACCGGACGGGCGGGGGGGGGGGGGGAAGAGGGTGGTTGGGAGGGGAACCGGGTGTTTCACCCTGCCCCTCATCATGTTGCGGCCTGACAAACTGAGTGCTGCTTGTGTGCGCGCCTCCATCCCATCCGACCCATTCCATGGAGAGGGTGATGGCCTCATTCAGAGCCAACAGTGGACCACTTCCAAAGCATCACAGTCGCAGAAACAGGTGAAGAGGTAAACTACTTACATTCCCTTTTGTTGCCTCTGTCCCTCCCCTTTGCCATTATGTGTCCCACTGTTTACCTTCTCTTCTCCCACTCTTTCTTTTTCTCTTCTGCACCTTCCTTTCTCATGTATTTCCATTTTTACCCTTGTACACCACTTTCCACTTTTCCGTCATGCATTCCTTTGTCATGCTCTACTGTTGACACCCTTCATTCCTTTCCTCTCTCCCCTTTCCTCTCTCCCACCCTTCATTCCTTTCCTCTCTCCCACCCTTCATTCCTTTCCTCTCTCCCACCCTTCATATCTTTCCTCACTCCCACTCTTCATTCATTTCCTCATTCCCGCCCTTTGTTCCCTTCCACCTTTTATTCCTTTCCACCCTTTATTCCTTTCCACCCTGTATTCCCTTGCACCCTGTATTCCCTTGCACCCTTTATTCCCTTGCACCCTTTATTCCCTTGCACCCTTTATTCCTTCGACCCTTTATTCCCTTCCACTTTTTTTTTTTTTTTTGCAGAGTTTTATATAGCGCGAACTTGACCCGAATCCAATCAGGTATCAGAGCGCCTTACATAGCACCAGTTATGTTACATGAGGACACACATTCATTTTTTGTTAGGCACGGGGAGATGAAGTGATTTGCCCAGAATCACAGGATGTTTAGCGTCATTACCGAGGCTCGAACCCACTTCCCCCGGTCTGAGGTCGCCCTAGCCATTAGGCCTTCCACCCTTTATTCCCTTCCACCCTTTATTCCCTTCCACCATTTATTTCCTTTCCACCCTTTATTTCCTTTCCACCCTTTATTTCCTTTCCACCCTTTATTTCCTTTCCACCCTTTATTTCCTTTCCACCCTTTATTTCCTTTCCACCCTTCATTTCCTTTCCACCCTTTATGCCTTACCACCCTTTATGCCTTTCCACCCTTTATTCCCTTCCACCCTTTATTCCCTTCCACCATCCATTCCCTTCCTCACTCTCACCCTTTCCAGTCCGTCTCTCACTCTCTTCCTTTCAGTCACTGCTCCTATAGTCCCGCCCTTCCTTCTAGGTTGCTTCACGTTACAAACATACACACATCCTTGAGTCTGGATCCGACCTGTTGAAGTTAGTATTCACTATTTCTATTTAATTTGCTGTGAGTTCTTGCTCATGCCTAAACTAATCCTGTGTTTTTCCCTGTGGCCCTTCTGGGCCTAACACCCCAGTTATCGATTCTAAGTTTAAATAAATTCAGCGTTTGACAAAGTTCGCATAATGGTGCATAACGTAGCTCGGATGTTTTGCCCAGAAGATTTAGTGGTGTTTTACCATCGGGCAGTGTGGGAAGTTTCTCAGTTTACGATAAGGGCTATCACACCTAAATGACAGAAGCAGCAAAATATCAGTCGAGTGTCGCACTATGCGATGCACATATTTTTAGCTTAATTGATTTTAAGCCACGCCCTTAATTGCATCGGTTATGCCCCTTTGAGAGACCCCCTCGTTTTTTCATCCCACTCAAAGTCCTGGTCTACACGTGCTTTCGGGTTCTTGGCGCACATAGCCTTGCCTGCAGCGCACAGAGACCTTACTCTGCCGCACACAGAGGAAAATAATTAGAGGGAACATTGGTTACAGGTGACACAATCTGCAGTGATCTGCAGAGCATACATTGGTAAGCCAACAGTTGTGGTACAGGGCAATTGTGTTCACACTATTATACTAGATTTTCACCCCATCCATTATTTTTCATTCACTCTTCACCATGGTTATACCAATGGTCCGCCTGCATATAAATCAGGTGGGTACACCATTATCTTGGCAGTAAGGAAACTGTCACCGTTGTTATGGAGTAACCTTGCCGCCACATATATAAATCCAAAATGAACAATTGATGGACAGAATGTTGAACAATGTCAAACATTTACCCCAGTACTGAGATCTGGGCCTAAATCCATTGGTTTTTTGCTCCCCATACCATTCCAAGCACTCATTTTTTTAAGTTAATTCACCACTTACACTGGTTGATTTGGGCACCTCCAGAACTGTCAGCTTTAAAGAATAGATACTAATCACAGTATTAGAATATTGCAACCAAGTCTACAAGAGGTGAGGCATAAAGCTGCATCAAGGGCCAACCGATTTATGGTCTATTCACATGCCTTTCGCTGATCACGCATATAAACCAGGGGCCCAATCCAAAACATCATTGCACTCACATCAACATGCAGCTGCTAGTCAAGGGCTCATCACATTAAAATCCCCAATCAAATCACCTCTCACCTAGTCATCAATCAACTTGCATACAAACAAGTCTCTAAACATGTATGTCCAGACATGTTGAAGGTTGGAGCCTCCACAACCATCTCAAATAAATGAACAGTTTGACCACATTTTTACTACTTGCCAAGTATTCGCCTCCGTCGACATTCTGAGCGTCAGTCCTCAAACTGAGTAGACATAGCTAAATTTGAAACTAAGGCAGACCTACTGGGTAAGACTGCCTAAGTTCGGTAAATAGCACGTCCTGAGCTACTAAGAATGTTTTTGGCATACAGGGTAGTCGGTGAGAATGTGGCATATCCGTGGACCATATATGTGGTCCACCGTTATGTGTAGTGCAGTGACAGTAATGCACTTTTCATATGGCAAACTGATCATCTACTGTGTTTTGACAGAGCATGAACATAGCAAGCAGGCCATATGTGTAGCATTGGGTGCAGAGTACTCAGTAATGTTAAGAGTATTATTAAAGCGCACTATCACCCAGGAGGGTATCTTGTGGCTGACCAATGAGCAGTCAGGGCTGCTGCATGGATTCACCGAGTAGGAGAGCCAAGTGTTCAGCGTTTTAGAGACCGCGCAGATGTGTAGGAGCAGGTCATTCCGCCGTTTCAGAACAAATTAGGAGAAGTCACTTCTCCCTGTTCTGGTGCTGCGATTGCATGGGATATGTGTGAGTACGAGTCTGTCTGAGCAAAGGTGTCTGGAAGGTTTCCGAAATCTGAGGTGGTTTTTGGAGTATGCTGGGCCAGTGCAGTGTTAGGCTTTCAATGTGTGTCGGGAGTTTGAAAAGAGCTGTGGATAGACAGCCAGTGAAGCTGTTTGAGGTGCAGTGTGCGTGCATGGTGCAAGGTTGAGAGAGGAGGCTGCCTGCTTCGTTCTGTATGGTTTGGAGTCATCTGCTTCGTTGAGTGAGGGAGTAATTCAGTTTTGGAATGAATGCAGCGCCCATGGGGTTGAGTTTGTTGGTGAAGATGAAGTGATGGCATGTGTATCTGTACTACCTTGACTATCTGCCCTACCTTAACTATCTGCCCATCTACCTATGCGATAGCCCTGTGAAAGCACACCTAGCCTAAGCTTTTCCTACCTGTTCATGTCTGTCCCCTTCAAAGTCCTGACTAATCCCATGTACTTACCGACGGAACCTGTACTAATTCTTTCCGTTCCTAGCTAATTGTACCTCAAGAAAACGTGTCTTTCATGTGCCTTAAGTACATTCACTGTGCTAAATCTAACTACTTCCAGTTTATGGATGCAAGTTGAGTGTCCGAGACTGCCAAGTAAGGCACACAGTTCTCTGACTGAGTGAGCATATTTACCTGTAAAATTAAGACAAACGTGCCAGAGAAGGCTGCCGACGTTCCCTAAAAAGCACTTCAAAATCTAGTCAAGCCTGTACATTTTTGCCACACAGGGTGCTCCATGACAATATGGCTTATGTTCCTTGCTCCATTATGTGCAGTGTAGTGACTGTGATGCAATTGTCATTCGGCAAACAGAGCATTCACCACGTTCTGACAGTGGATGAAGGTGTCGAGCAGGCCATAAGCAAATCCAGGATTTTTTCAAGCAGAGGGAAAACAAATCTACGGCTGTTTGCCTAGTGAAGTGATGGCCTATGGAAGGTAAGTATTCATGTACAGCCATTGAAAGGTGTATGCTACAGCAGCTCCACCTCAGTCAGTTACCCAATACTTAATTTATGTATTGTACGACATAAAGCAAGTAGTGAAAAACAAGGCTGGCTTAGATGGGCACTGGGTATAGTAACAACAACTTTGCTGCCTTTTTCCTTGCTTAGAGCCGATTCTGCAACAATTACATGGTCGCATCTTTTTAGCTGTTGCAGGAATGCCGGCGGCAAAGTGTTGATCTTGCAACCTTGTCATGTTCTCCAGAGCATATCAAGTGGAGGCTGCTACTTCTGTAGCAGTAAGACTTTCAATGACAGTCAACTGAAAGTCTGGAAAGGACTTGAGTCTTCGTGTTGTGGTCTTAAGAAAAACAACATATGCATTATATGTTGCCAACTGAATCAAGTGCATTAATGCTTCGAATGCAAAAAAGCGACTTTTAGCACTGAAGAACCTGGTCATTCTTATGCACTCCATCCATGTACTTGTTGTAATCAAGTATACAGATGGGCATGTGAACTACGGCCATCTGACCCCAAACCTTGACGGGAGAAGTGCTCTCATCATGAACCGTAGTGAGCATGTACACATCACGCCTGCCAGAGAACTTGTCTGGGAGTAGTTTGTTGGAAAGTAACGCCGTGCTCTGGAATTTTTTGAGCTTCTTACAAACAAACCTTTGTGGGAATCCTTTGTGGCAGCAACTAACACAACAGCATGTCACAGTGCCCAGCTTTGTATCGCTTACTGAACAGTTCTATAGCTGTATAGAAACTGTCCGCATAAAGGTTATAACCTTTGTGAAGGAGTGACTGGGTAAGTTCCTATATAATCTTTCCCATGACTCCTGGCGTGGGAGGGCAACCTACAAGATTTAGAGTGGGGTCCTTACCTGTATGCACTCTCAAGCTGTATATATTGCCAGTACATCTCTCACACAGCATGTTCAACTTGAGTCCACAGCAAGCTTTTGCTCAGAATGCTCTGCCTGAACAGCGGCCGCCCCTTTACAGGATCAAAGACTCATCAATGGCTATATTCTTCCCAGGAGAATAATTCTTTCAAAACCTGGCAGACCATTGTTCCAAGACAGGCTGAATTTTTGAACAACCTGTCATGGTCTGGATGGTCCTGGGGCAATGCAACAGAATTATTATTGAAATGCAACACATGCTACATCAGCAAAAACCAAGCCCTGCGCATGTATGGTGCGAAGATGGGTGTTACCCACACCATGTTAGACCAGTAGGACTGCAAGTTTAGTTTGTGCACTAACCCCATTTTGAGTGTAAGGCCCGTAAATGTCTTCAACTCCTGTTGTAAAGTGTGAGTCCACCAGTGTGCCCTGGAATGAGTCCCTAGAGTGCCTCCATGCTCCCTCAGAAATTGTTCTGCACTGGAATTTGTTGGCTCCACAATTTCTTCAAGGAAGTCAACATCTAAAAATAGATGACCTAGTCTATGCAAAATCTAAGGGCTTTGTGAATGTTTTTTTAGCTATGATTTATAGGAGCCTATTGTTGTGCAGCACAGCCAAAAGTGCTATAACACAGTCAACGGTGTCCGTTTCATTGTTTTCTTTTAACCATGCTGCACAGCAGCACACAGTTGTAAAACATGGTCTTAAAAAGCATTGAAAATCCAACAGTAGATCGATTTGGCTTTATCAATGGTTTTTTGCCATGTTGTACAACTGCGTGGCTGCTGTACAGCATGGTTGAAAGTAAAACAAAGTGTCACAATGCGGCTCGTGTTGACCGCATCACAGCATTTTTTTTTTTTTTTGCTTTTATCCCTGCTGCTCAGCAGCTGTGCACAAAGGCAGATTAAACTGCATTCCAGCAGTGAGGATTTCCACTTACTCCAGTATTGAAACTTTCATAGATTCACATGCTTGAATCATTCCCCGTCGTCGAGATGGGAGTCCCCGGTATTATTAAATGTAATGTCCTATTATACATAGAACCTAAGGCCCTAGGCCTTAATTTGTTTGTAACATATCTCTGTCCTTTAGTAAAAAAGGACCAAACTTAGAACCAGTCAATCAGTAGACACCACCAGGTAGAACCTTTGTGAGAGAAGCTCCAGTCCCTCAGATTTTCTACCGCACGTCGTGCTAAGGGAGTGTCCACTGAGCTCTGCTCAATTTTTCTTCTATTCTCTTTATTTCGAAATATTCTTCCAGTCAGGTTTACTGCCAACTTAGTAGATCTGTCTTGATGGGACTTAAACTGAGGCCCACCATGTCAGATACACCTAAAAAAGGTCTCTTCAGAGCCTGTGGCACCTGCAGGAAGAAAAGACTTCATATTGATGATAAACACAAGGACTGTCTTTATTGCCTGTATCCTGAACACCAGCCTAAGGATTGCAAGGTATGTCAGACTTTCTCCACAAAGACTTTGAAAGATCGTGAAGGGAGGCTTCTTTTGTGGATTCTGAGGCTTAAAGAAAGGGACACAGTGGTCTCGGATGAGGAGAGTGATGCTTCCTCTAAATCTTCCACTAAAACGCCTCAAAGACCTTTAGATGACCCTGCTGGTTCATCGCCGCAGCTTCCTACGAAAGCGCCAAAAATATCAGAAACAGTCTGTCTGCCAGCAAAGGTTCTCACGAAGAAAAGAAAACTTCAAGAAACTTCAAGAAAGCCAAACTCAGAACCTTCTACTCCACCTATGAAGCTGAAGCATACCTTCAAGAAGCATACTTCAGCTCCACCGACGGGCAGCTTGTTGACCACACCTCCGTCGACGAGAAAATCCTCTCCTGAGGTGATTCTGGTCACATCAAGCGTCTACAGTCTCTACTGTTACTGTCTCTGCAGCGCCGATGTCTTCGTAGACGACAACATCGTCGTCAGGTCAGGCACCTTTATCGTTGATGAAGCAGATTGTCTCCTGGAGGTCATCTTCGTCGTCAAAGGGCAAATTCCCGATGACGACCCGTCCATCGACGACACAACTCTGGTCGTCTATCTCGTCGACGGGGACCATGATTGCGTCTGCTACGTCGCCGGGGCGACCCTCGTCGACAGCGGAAATGTCATCTTTGGTATTGACGACTGTATCCACTCCGTTACCGTCGACGAAGATCCCTATCTCCGACGGTTCGTCGTCGATGATGGCGATTCCATTGACTGACCAGGCGAAACAGCCACTTATCCCCAGATTTACGGGACTTTACATAACATCGGGCACCACATAATAATTGTACTTGCGTCTAACTTGCTTGCTGCACCTTTGATTCTACGGGTAGAAACTTAATTGGGCCATCTACATAGAGAGAGATTTTAATGTCTCCACAGACACTTGTCATTCTTCTGCGAAGGATGGATTAATGGATAACACCATCTATGAACTAGTACACAGTTCGGAAACTTAAAAATAAGGAGCCCTGATGAAGTCGCAAATGCAATGAAACGCGCGTTGACTACGGTTACAGTGAAGGCTAATGTGAAGAGCCATCGGAATTATAATAAACTACTGGTTAACAACATGACCTGAAGAAACCTGTATTATTATAATTGTTCTATATGTCTTTACTTGTGCCAGATGAATGTATATATCAATCGGCAAAATATTTGCAATATCGACTTTAGATATAGCATTGCTAGTGAATGTGGTCATTTGGGGCTGCCCTAAATTCAGAGGCTGCCACGAGAGCGCTACTTCTGTTCTTGCCGCCTCACTTGCCTTCTCTCTGGGTTGGTCTACCCGGCTCTGGTCACTCCGCTACACAGACCTTGCTTGCCGTGAAACAGTACTACCCTCATCATCATTTCACTTAGAATCTCTGAGAGAGTCTTCGAATGGAACTCAGCTGACTGAAAAATCACTTACAGATTCTGTTCCATTTTCCTCTCCCTCACATGCTGCCTCAGTATCGGATCCTGCCACAGAGCTGTTCTCTATAACTCGAGTTAGGGCCTGCACAGCAGTCATCCACTGACACGCCATCACTTCTAACTGGCTAAAACCTTCCTTTTAAAACACTCCTACGTAAAAGGCAGAAATGTTGTTCTAAATCAGTCAGTGGGTGTGTGCATCTGCGAGATGTGTGCAACAGGAAATAAAAAATGGCTTATCTTTTTTGGTAAATCTGCAGGTTTTCCAAAGACACTAAAGAAGCCTTTTTAAAAAAAAATAAAAAATAAGAAGACATTATTACTTAACCTTGCCACTTTACTAGTTCCACAGCATACATTTGTCATAGCTTATGCAACACTTTATTGTTTGGGGATATGCTGGGCCATTTCCCAAACTACAAATCTACCTTTGATTTCAAGAAGCACACAGTCACATAGTAGCCCTTGCAACTTTGTGTGCAGATGTGTTCCTTGTGGTGCTATCACCAGGGTCACTTGAATTATGCAGCTGGAGAGCACCGAATTATGCAGCAGGGTGACTAAATTATGCAGCAAGAAAAGGCATAACTATAAATAGTATTACTTCATTATATTATGATTTGAAAACATGGTACTACAGTGGGGGTACAAATTTCACCTCATTAGTGCCAGTTTAGTAAGCAAACTGAATGTTGACCAGTCAGTCTTTGCGCAGACCCTTCCACTGCGTGGAAATACATGTTGCCATATTGATCCCTTTGCATTAAGATATATACATCATATGCCACATGAATCTAACAACTGCTACATTCTCTGCCGATGGTAGATTTATGTGGAATATGCAGTATGTCTTTTTATGAAATATGTTTTCCCGTGGGGGCAAAATCTTCCCCCGGGGGGTGGGGGGGAAACACTCATTTGAAAAAAGTATATATGAATGCCAAGAGGGGTTGACCAGTACCTACATTTCTTTATTTTTTGGGGGGAAATGTGTGGTTTGCCTGGGGGGGGCTATGTTCTGCCCCTCGCCCACCAGGAAAACACATTTCCCGCCAAAAATTATAGGGGCCACTGAGGGGGGTGGGGTGGAGGGGTCGAACTGTATGCAAGGCAGCTCAGATCCCTGGCAATATCACATTATTAATTATTTGTTTTGATAGCTTTTCACATTCCCCTGGAAGTGTGAAAAATAGTCCCCCGGGAGGTAAGTGAAGAGGGATTTTACCCATTGCTACAAGCCCCCCCTCTCAAACAAACATCCCTGGTGTCCTTGTGGGTTTCCTGGCTGTGGATCGTGGTGCAACTGCGATCCACAGCCAAGAAACGGTTTCAGGAAGGCCTCGGTAGAAAGGGGAGGCTCTCCCCTTTCCAACGAGGCCTCCCTGAAATCTAGGAAGCATTTTTTTAGCATTTTGTCCTCGCTCGAGCAGGGGAGAGCAATCACCTGCTCCTTCTGTTATGTTATATTATATAAATTTGTAGCGCGCACAGCTACTCCGAAGAGTGTCCCGGCGTGAGGCCTAGAAAGATCGAGAAACAGATAGAAAGATCGAGAAACAGAGTTTAAAACAAAAAGGTTTTTAACTTTTTCTTAAAGATCCGGGAATCTTGGATGCTACGTAGAGCCAATGGCCATGCATTCCATGCCAGAGCTAAATATATCAGCGGGGTAACAGATATTAAAGAGAAGGGGGTTAAGGGACGAGCCCTGCGGGACACCCACTGGCTGGGATGCAGAGGCGCAAGGTGAAAGCCAAACCTGTTGCGACCGGTCAGCCAGGAAGGATGTGAGCCAACCCAAAGCGGAGCCGAAGATGCCAATCTCCGAGAGGTGAGCCAGAAGCAGGGAGTGAGGCACTGTATCGAATGCCGCTGAGAGGTCCAGCATAACCAAAGCCTCCCTCCCGCCGGCATCCAAGCATTCCCATATCGCCTCAGAGACCTCCACCATCGCAGACTCCGTGCTGTAAGAGGCTCGAAAACCTGATTGTGCAGGGTGCAACAAACCCAGCGCCTTCAACATAATCCGTAAGTTGACTAGTGACCACCTTCTCACATACTTTAGCCAAACTAGGCAATAGCGAGATTGGTCGGCATCTGCCAGGAGACGAGGGATCCAGTAGAGGCTTCTTTAAAAGTGAAGAATTTTTGCCTGTTTCCAGCACCACAGTGTCCAACAAAGAGGCATTAATAATTTTATTGACTTCTGGATTAATAATGTCAGCAGCTGAGGCCAAAAGCCTCGCTGCACATGAATCGGAGGGCGAGCCCGATTTCAGGCCTTTAAGAATTATAAGAGCACTAGGCAAATCAGCTGGTGAAAATGGGAGTAACTTGTGAATAGAACCAGCTGCGGACCGGACGAGGTGAGGAGAAAGCCGTAGGTCCAGTTTTGCAAACGGAAAAAGCAGCCTGAATAGAATGAATCTTATCCAGAAAAAACTTAGAGAGAGGACATTGCACCATGTCTCAGAGGCAGGGAGTGAGCATACCTGAGCACTGGGGGAGAAAAAACTCTGTACTATGGCAAATATTTCTTTAGAGTTGTTATTCGCTTGATCAATGTGTGATGTAAAATATCTTGCTGCTCTAGTAGGGAATCTGTGACGTCAGTGCCCCGCAAAGTGCAAAGATGTCATTAATGGGCGGGGAGGGGGTCAGGGCTGACCCAGAATCCATTCTGTCTCCCCCGACCTTTGCATTAAAAGAACAACAAGAAAAATGAATCCTCCAGTGCATGTAATGGCCGGCAGGTGCACCAAAGGGGTTACACATTACTGTATGTGTGGAACACTGATTAGTGGCCAGAAAATTTGTGAATTGCGCCCTATACCACACATCAAACCTGGGTTTAATTATTGATAATGTATTGACTTTCTCTGAACATGTCAAATCCATCTGTACCACTGGCTTCAGTCTTCTATACATAACCATGTACGTTTTCCCTTTTATTCCTTTGATCACAAGAATGGACTTGGTACAAGCACTCGTATCTAAAATAGACTATTGTAACTACCTACTGGTTGGTCTGCCTAAACATGATCTTATCCAACACTTGCAGTTACTTAGAAACGCAGCTGCAAGGGTGATCCTAAGTTTAAAGAGACTCCTGCATCTTACAGCATTTACATAAACGTTTTGCTACTTTAAAGCCTTGTGTTTGTACACCAAATCATCCTATTTGGTATCCCTTTCATTCCTGTCATATACCACCTAGGAACCTAAAATTTAAACATCTATTTTTGGTTAAACCTCCCAGTTTTAGGAAATCCAGACAAGATAGCTGCTCACTGGCAGTGGTTAAATCTACAGTTTGAACTCTCTACCCCTAGCCTTCCATTCCTAACTGAGAGTCTCGATGTACAGGAAACACTTAAAGACTTTTTTGTTTCCCTGTTACTAATTGAGTTTCTAATTGAGTAATTTCACAGTATGCATCTATTATAGCGTTATCCTGCCCTTTCCTTATCTGACCTTCTATAGTCTGGGCGATTTTGTACGTTTTCTGATTGTTTCCTCATATGTGCTGTGACAATTCGCTTGCAGTAACTGTTTGCGCTTTAGAAATAGCTTCATTCATTCACTTGTCATCCCTTTTAGCATTTTTGTGTATACCAGACCAGTCATCTTTGTTGAAGTCACCAGTTATGATGTTTCCTTAAAGGTCTTGTCCATATGTTTTCACCCAAATCTTTTGTGATGCCGTTGTCTAACTTTAATTTGCTTCTCACCTTCCTGATGTGTACTTCATTTGTGCTGATGCACAGCTGTCCTTTGAGGCTTCTTACTCTCAACAGTCTTCCTATAGCAATAAACCCAGCTCGTCACATGCATGGGTTACAAGATTTGTTTACTCACCACATACTGCCTTCTGGACCAATTGGTGTTGTGGACTAAAGCTGCATGTTTGCTGAAAGTTGTGACACCTTTTTCCATCTGTTGGCTGGGTGTGAGTGTTTGCTCCATCCATCACCACCCTCTTTTGTACCGCTTTGTTCGCCACAAGTTGGCAGGGTATGCTCAGACGTTGAGTCCCTTGCTCACTTTGCCACTGGATTCATGCAAGCCTGGCTGAAGACGGCTGAAATGCCAGAAACCCGTCCTAGGAAGCTTGTTTCCGGTCCAGGGAAGGCATGGCTTGGCAGTTCGGCCTGGACTGTTCCCATGAGGCACAGGGTCAGATTGATTTGCATATGGCCATGTCTGAACTGGGGTGGCAGAGTGGGCTAAAGAACGGTGATGGATCAAACCCAGATCTACTGACTGGGTGTGAGTGTTTGATTGGTTCTGATGCTCCGTCCATCACCACCCCTTTTTGTACCTTTTTACATCTGACAATCTTTTACCCTTTTGGCATTATTTGCTCCCCCTCACTCCCCGAAAGAAGAGGGGGAACTACACGATGTGGACCGCAAACAGCTTTGAGGTTTTGTATTGATCATACCAAAGGCCATCGGCTGGACAATCAGCTGTTTGTATGATTCGCAGACCGAGAAGGCTAAGGCAGTGCAGAAAAGGACCAAAGTGGTTAGGCCGCTAGATAAAACTCTGCTATGCATTGGCTAAGTCGACCAGCGTCTACTACCACCGCATTGGCACACAGAGAGCCTGGTCTGCACATATGCCAGGCTGCGACAAAGGTGTCTTATGTTTACGAAGCATTTCTGCCTTGATAGCCAGGTCCGTCAAGAGAGGCATTTGCTCTTTCGGTCCTGTTGGATTTTCTGCTCTGAGTCACTCCCTAGACCCACCACCCTTGGAAGTACTGCTTTGGTATCTATTCACAAGGTGAGGAACGTGCGGTTGGAAGTATCTATCAGAAGAATAAGTTACTTACCTTTGGTAACACTCTTTCTGGTGGATACTCTATCTAACTGCAGATTTATCACTACCCTCCCTCATCTTCCGTTCTGTAAAATGGACTCCTTTCACCACGTACTCAAAATACTGGTCACCTAAAAATAAATATCCTCAATACAGACCACGAAAGGTGCAACAAGGCAAAATCTAGTGTGGGCTTATCAATGCCCTAATTGTGCCTCTACGTCAGGTTTACAAGTGACAATAAGTGACATTTTGCCCCTTCTCTTTTTAACCCTTTGCATGCGTCGGACGGCTGGTAGCTACAGTGCTCATGTGCGTCAGATGGCTTTCGGCCATCCGCGCACATGGCACAGGAAATCCCTCTGGTGCGGGCAACAGCGAGATTTCTTTTCAATCAAAACAACCTCGGCTCCTGAGGCTGTTCTGATTCTTTCACTGAAATTACGATCAGTGCGCGCGACGCACTGACGTCATTTCAGTGAATCCGAAACTGAAATGGCCGATCGGATTGTTTCAGTTTCACTGCCTTGGTGCTCAGCGGGCTATCTCAGTCCCCTGAGCACCAAGGCAGACGTGAGCGGTATCTTTGTAAAGAAGAGAATCTTCCCTTCCCAATGGTACCCCTCGCTAGTGGATCTCTGCTTGGGGATCGCCGCAGGAGGGCAATCCCCAAGCAGGGATCCACCCACTAGACATCAGAAAGGAAGGAGCAACCCCTTGGGCAAGGGTCTTTGCTCCCCCCAAATAATTTGGCAATGTGCAGTCTTTCTGCCTCCTGGGGTGCAGAAAGAACACTAACCACCAGGGACTTTTTAATGTAAATGTAAGGGTGGGGCTGCCCAAAATGGGCATGCCCATGCTCCCACCCTCCCCAAACCAAGTGGACAGTTTTTCTGCCACCCCCCTGGGAGGCAGATAGGGGATAGTCTCCCCAGTCTGCCCTCCCACGGGATGCAGAAAGCGCACTAGACACCAGGGAATTCTTTTTTAAATACTAACGAGGGGTGGGGGCTGCCCCCACCCAAATCCAATTGCAAACAGTATTTCTGCCCCTCCTCGGGGGACAGAAAGCACACTAGGCACCAGGTATTTATTTATTTATTTTACGTTTATAGGGGTGGGGGCTGCCCATAATGGGCATGCCAATGCCCCCCCCCCCTCTCCCCCTCCCCCGCACCCTAAAATTCCAATCTCTCTGGCTACCCGCCGGAGGCATTTGGAGGCAATAACCCCTGATCGGACCCCCTGGGGGAGCAGAAAGCACACTAGGCACCAGGGATTGTTGTTTTTTATACATAGGGGTGGGGGCTGCCCAGAAAGGGCATGCCAATGCCCCCACGCAAAAACAAATTGACAGTCTTTCTGCCCCCCCCCGGAGGCTGATGGGGGCAATAGTCCCTTATCGGCGCCCCTCGGGGGTGGGGGGGGGGGCAGAAATCCCACTAGGCACCCAGGGGTATGTTTATGAACATGTCAGGGAGAAGTCCCATGGGCAAGAGTTGCTCCCCTTTTTTTTGGCACACATTGTGGCTGTTTTATTGATATTTTTTGTCTCATCTGGGGGCAGAAAAACACTAGAAACCAATGAAAGTTTGCATGTGTGTGAACTGGAGTTTGGCTGACTGTCTGCATGTACTGATTTTTGGCTGCCATTTTGCTGGTGGTGTGTGTGGACTCTCGCTTGATGACAATGTGTGTATATTGGTGCTTCCCTGGTGGTGTGCGTGGAGTGGCGCTTGGCTGGTGGTGGACGTGGGCTGACACTTGGCTGAAGGTGTGCATGGACGGTGCTTGTCTGGCAGCATGCAGGGATGACGCTTGGCTGGCAGAGGGAATGAGTGGTGCCTGGCTGGCAGTGTGCATGGCTAGTGCTGGGCTGACTGTGTGCATGGATAGTGCTTGGCTGACTGTGTGCCAGGATCGTGCTTGGCTGCCGGGTTGCGTGGATGGTAGTGTGCGTGGACTGACTCTTGGCTTGTTGTGTGGCTTGCATGGATCCCCCAGCGTTTTCTTACCCAGAATCGCCTGCAAACCTCAAATTTACTTAAAAAGTCACATTTTCCTCACATTTCTGTGTGGTAATGTTGTAGGTTTACTGCACAGCATAAATCTATTACCACCCAGCGTTCCCCTTGGTCTCCTGAGAAAAATGATACCTCACTTGTGTCGGTGCCCAAAGTAGCGTCATAAAAACACATATAAAAAATTGCCCTTTTGGTCCAGCTTTGGGCCCCACTGAATTTCTACAAGTTTATTACCGGGAGATTGAGGGGAACACTGAGTGGTAGGAAATTTGTGCCGTGCAGTGATGTAACAACTTTCCCACACAGATATTTGAGAACATTTGACTTTTTAGCTGAATTTTAGGTTTGCAGCCGATTCTGGGAAGGAAAATGTTGAAAGAATCAATGTAAGCCACACCTCCTTAGACTCCCACGGGTGTCTAGTATTCAGAAATGTCTGGGTTTTTAAGGTTCCCTGAAGTGACAACGAGAACAAGCTAAGAGGGTAAACCTTGAGTTTATTCACCGTTTACCTCCACAGCTCCCAGGGAATGACCAACAGTCCCTGGCAGTTTGAACATTAACATTCCATCACCATGGAGCTAGTGTAACACAGTGATGAGCAAGTAAACACATTTTTAATTTTTTTTTATTTTTTTACAGATTTATATAGCGCAAACTTGACCCGAAACGGGTATCAGAACGCTTTACATAGCATCAGTAATGTTACATTAGGACACACATTCATTTTTGTTAGGCATGGGGAGATTAAGTGATTTGCCCAGAATCACAGGATGTTCAGCGTCATTGCCGAGACTCGAACCCAGCTCCCCAGATTCGAGGTCGACCGCCCTAGCCGTTAGGCCAACTCCTCTCACTTTTACTACAACACTACAACATCTCCCTTCTTTACAGCACAAGAGAAAAGGAGAAGAAGAAAACTTCAACTCTGCAAGAAAAGAAGCAAAGAAACCTAAAAGAAAAGAAAGATGCAAAGGCGAAAAGATGCAAGAAAAACACAAATCATGGAAAATAACATTTCATAGCACACAAGAACCAAATGTTTAATATTTTAAGCAAAAACCATAAAATAGAAACATGAACAATGTTAACAGATCCATGCGTTTCGGTGGAACTCATCTTCTACCACTTCTCCGCGTAAAAGGAGATTGAACAGAACTCCCAGAGACGCTGGATTCGGAAACGCCTTGTTGAGGCTTGTCCGAAGAGTGTTCTGGTCCAATTTTCAGTCCCATTTGGCGTATGACGTGATTGGGAATCCTGTAAATCCTTGAGAGATTCCACCAACTTTTGCCTTTGACTCTTACTGCATAACGAGAAGTTGCATCCACACGAACAGGAGGACCAAATTTTCACCCAATCACCCACTTGAACCTTAGAACACCAATACTTCACATCCTTGGCACTCTTGGAGGAAACTTCAACAGGACGCTTGCTCAGCTCACCACCCCCGTCCCACACCTGACAGAGAGGTGGTAACCATAGAACATAAACCCCATCGCCTCATCCAAGCGGGACATATACCAAAAGTGGTCACTCTCCCTCGCAACAATTCAAAAGGACTCTTCCCAACAGCCACACAAGGGGTAGTGCTATGAGCCCACAGCATGCTCTGCACTGCTTCTATAACCTCCACCCTGTTGGAAACAGCCCACTGAACACACTCAACTAAAATACGACTCATGCACTCGATAAAACCATTGGCCTGAGGGTGATGAAGAGCGACACGACGATGAACAATACCAGACTGACCAAGAAAATCAGACATTTCCTTTGAAACAAAATTGCACCCCGTTATCTGACAATAATTCTTTAGGAAAGCTCTCAAGACTCTCAAAAAATCTGATAACTTCTAGAGATCAACCATAAAATGTACCTCCCACCACTTGCTATAGTAGTCTGCAACAACCAAAGCAAACTTGTGTTTGTTAGGTAGAGCATTGAAAGGTCCAACAAAATCAACAGCCAACTTCATCCAAGGTTCACTGGGAAGCTCCACAACTTGTGTGGGAGGAGTAACAGTTTTGACCACTTTGTCACTTGAGCAACAAATATTACAACCTCTGACTGCATAATCAATTTGACGATCCATGGAAGGCCACCAATACACAGCACAAATCCTACTTTTGATGCTGGTCTTTCCAAGATGACCCTCATGGCTGGCATTAACAATGCGATCCCTCAAACAAAACGAAAGCACAAACTTGTCACCACGCAAAATCATTTTACTACCCTCCAGTGAAAGTTCATCAGCAATCTTGGGAAACGGCTGGAGCTCCCCATCAAGATGTTTTTCCTTGGGCCAACCGTGAACAATGTAATCCTTAACTTTCTTATGTAAACAATCTGAATCTAAATCATCAAACCATTCCTTTTCATTGAAACAACTAACACTACAAACGTCCATAGCTGCAATTAAACACTGACAGAAAATCAGCTTTAGTATTTCTTCCACCAGGAATATAATCAACCAAAGAGTTGTATTGAAACAATTTAGAACTTAATCTGGCAATACTGCGGGTATGCTCTTTTACCACAAAACCATTCAAACCATGGGAATGAGGGGCTTGTGATCAGTCAACAACTTAATTGTCCTACCCCACAAAAAGGTCTTGAATCTTTTGACAGCCCAACAAGCCAGTAAGTGGCTCACTCTCAATAACGGAGTCGTTTTTTTCACTTTGACGCAAAGAACGGGAGGCAAACCCAACAGTGTTCTCCCCACCCTGCTTGATTTGAGTAATCATACCACCCAGACCATCCAAACTGGCAGCGACCGAGACAATGCACTGCAACAAAGGATCAAAATGTGTTAAAGTTTCAAAAACACTGAGCTCACGCTTGATCTGATCAAATTCACTTTGACACGCATGATCTCACAAGAAGGTAATCTCCTCTTGAGAAGTTCACGTAGATGGACTGTTTTGGCAGCAAAATTGGGGATAAACTTAGTATAGAACTCACACCTCCCCAAAAATGAAGACACTTGTTCCTTCGACTTAGGACAAGGAGCCTTAATGATAGCATCAATCAACCCCTTGCTCTGTAGAATTCCCTCACCGGAGATGCGATGGCCCAGATACTCAATGGAATCTACACCAAAAACACACTTAAGTTTGTTAGCAACAATCCCCTTCTCATGCAACCTGCTCAAAAGCTATGAGACGCTTGTAAGAAGAGTCCAGCTCAACCTGATGGTACACAGAGGATAAATCAATCTTAGAAAACCACCATTAGAACCTGCATATTTGGAAAGAATATCATCAATACGGGGTAAAGGGTGAGAATCAACCCATATCAACCCATATCTCCTTATTCAAACTGCGCAAGTGAATGCAGACCCTAAGATTACCATTTTAGTTGTGGGCCTCGACCAAGGGAGATAACCATAAAGATGATTCCACCAGCTCAATGACCCCGGATTCACACATTCTCTGAAGTTCCTCTGCCAAATCATCTCGGACACTAAAAGGTACATTGCGCAACTTGTGTTTTACAGGCACAGCTTGATCCTTCACCTTGATGAGATATTTGAAACCTTTAATGTGTCCTAAGTTGTCAGCAAACACACTACCGAGCTTAAGGGCCCAATGAGAAGGACCATCACCATGAACGCCATCATCAACAGACACAGGTTCCTTTGTCCCAGGCCTAAGGGTCATGCCAAATAACCCCTGGTGGTACCACCCCAAAATATTCAAACCTTTTATGCGACATACACCTTTCCACTGATACATCCCTCCTTGAACACCAACTTGGTTTCAAAAAAGCCTTTCAACTCAATCCTCATGTCCTCATATGAAACAGGATTTCTGTCAGGAGGTTCCAGTAACTTATCAGTCTACATGCACTCAAACAATTCCTCAGTGATCATTGTCATACGAGCACCAGTGTCAACTAGCAACTGAATGGTTTTCCCATCAACGATCACATCCACAATAGGATCAACGCAGTCCTCACAATCATCCTTGACCACTAACAAATCATTCATAGAACTAACAACATCCACTGACATGTCACACTTATCTTCATTAACATAGGCTACATTGACATTTCCTCTGGAATTATGCACTTTTGCAAAATGTCCTTGTCTACCACAATTTCTACAAGAAGCATTCCTCGCAGGGCACCAGCAAGAGTTGGGGAAATGTGAAGGGAAACCACATTTCGTACAAAGATTCCTTTGTTGACTAATTTTTGATAGGAAACTTATTCCCCTTTTGTTCACAGAGTTGTTTTTCCTCATGGTCTTTCCTCTCCTTTATTGCACCAACAGCAACTTTGTCAGGTTTCAACTCTCTTAGTCTTGTCTGCATTCAGTCTTAAACAACTGGCGTCCATCCATGACGCAAGGTCCACCAGACAGGACTTGAAATTATCAGCGGTCCTCCCGTCATCTTGTGCCAGTGTGATGATCATCTGAATGTCGTCCGCATAAGACACGATCCTCACACCATGGCGTTCAATCACGTCAGCCAGAGGACGGAATTGAAGTTAGACAGGGTCGGGCTTAAAGTCAACCCCTGTGGTACGCCATGTTGTAAGGTGATGCTATCTGAGGTGTGTGGTTTCTGAAACACCTGGAACAAACGGATGTCCAGGAAGTCTGTAAGCCATTTGAAGGCTCTTCCCCTTATACTTTGTAGCCACATCCGTTCTAGAAGTAGACCGTGTGATAAGGTATTGAAAACTGCACTTTGGTGTAACAAGACTAATGCAGCTGTCTTGCCTTCATCCGCCAGCATACGTACGATTTAACCTTTGATTGCAGTTATTGGGAGTTGAGGCCCTGACCGCTGCAATGGAATCTAGTGATGTGAGGGATTTAACTATTCTAAAAATCTCATGAGGAGGGTTATTTGACTCCTCTATCTTTTGCTTGAAAAATGGGGTCCGAGAGAGCTGGATCTGCCTGTGATACTCCCTAAGCGCCTGTAGATATGTGGTCTAATACCTCTTACGTCATTTACGTTCAAGGCACTGGCATGCCTTTTCTGTCTAAAGGTGGTCCTCCATGTACCATTAAGCAGAAGGTCTAGACCGAGTGATATTCTACATTTTCCAGGGGGCTCTGGTGTCGAAGGCCTTCTCAATCCATATCAAGACCTGTTGATTGGGAACCTTGTAGCAGGAGTCTAGACATGGAGATCTGTACTTCAGGGCTGATGTAAAGGCCTCTGGGGTCACCAGGGGCCATTTGCGGTGAGCCGGTGGCCGGTATAGTCAGGAGAGCAAAATCAAAGATCTGAAAAGGTATGCGAAAATGATCTGACCAGGCGATAGCATGCGGGGGAGCTGCTTTGATCAGGGCCAAGTTGGCAAATATGGGATCAAGAATGTGGTCCTGGATATGAGTCAGGTCCTGCTCTAGCTGTTGTAAATGGAGAGACCCCAAATCCTCACTGAGGCTTATAGCAATATGACAGTTTAGGTCATCAAAATGTAGATAGAAAGCACCTAAGATAAGGAGGTTAGCATATTGCAGAGCATAAGGGGGAGTGGTATCTAGTAAAGCTGTGGTAAATGGGGAAGGAAGCCCAGAGGGCTGATCAATTAGAAAGCCGTTAAGAGAGCAGTGTCCTGTTTAAGTAAGAGCAAAAAGCTGCCTAGGATCCGCAGATCTGAGCTTCAGACAGACTGTAGCTCAAATGTTGTTTATATATCAACGCCAGTCCACCTCCCCTCCCTTTAGGTGTGTCTAGTCTTAGGATCGCCTGAAGGGATAGCCTCTAGGATATCCGGGGCAGACTGGGAGTGAAGCCAAGTTTCAACTAGAAAGAGCACGTTTGGCTGCTGCTACAACACAAGGTCAGCAATTTCAATTTTGTGTTTGAGAAGGGACCGACAGTTTAATAGAAAGCATTGGGCAGTCTCCGGGGAGCTGCAGGAGCTACGTACCTCCCGCTTCGCTAGAGATTGTGGGCGGAATAAGAGGCAGCCACTGCAGACTGCCTGTCCTAAGGCTATGTTTACAGAATGACTGCAGTTGGTACTAGTCACCGCATCCAAGGAACGTAGTTCATCTGCCGAATACTGCAAGGATTCTTGGTTACAAATACTAGGGGCCTGGCCCCTGGTGCCGTCCGGGTGCAGACAGGCTTGTCTTTCGTGCCAGCGGCGTGCCTGCTACGCCCGTCCACTGTGCGGTTGTGCTAGCTTGCTTCTTTTATAAGCTAAGGACTAGAGCGTCTGCAGCCTCAAAGATGGCGCACCCACTCTAGCGAACGGGAACCACCGAGGGTCTAAATTGAGTTGCGCTGAGGATATTTGTTCATAAATAAGGCTTCTGTCTGTTGCAACTTTGTGGAGCTCGACACGTGCGGAGAGATATTGATATCTTATGAATACAAAGAAGATACCCATCATGGAGTTCTAGGTGTGAAAGTAAGAAATATTAAAATCTTTCAGTTTGAAGTACATCTGGCTTACCATGATTGACTTCACTCAGCTACATCGCCAGCATTTTATTCAAGTATGTACTCATTTTGCAGATTGCGCAAATAAAGCAATTTGTTTTAATATATATCTACCCAGGAACTGCTTTCAAACTATGCTTTTCGGGCAGATGAGCTTAACATGCTTACCCTTCAGGGATGAGTGAACAATACGCTTTTCTTGTAAATATACATTTCACTGATGTAGGTTTTTGGAAATTCCCATCTGCAGGAGAGAAACTGAGATTCTGAATGTATCTGCTGCAGCTCTTTTTTTTCTATGCTTATGTTATGTTAATTAGGCTTATGTAGCCCACTGTTACCCTAGGGTGTCCTGGCGCTGAGCATACCTGCTAGTTGTCAGTTATATATAGGACCCAGCAGTTTCCCAGAACTCGGTCCTGGTCCTGGTAACCTGAAACTACTGACTTGTGCACATCACATTTTACTGAAGGACAAATACTAAAACAAATGTAGAATGTTCTAACTTGTTTTATTTTTTAGGCGACAGGAGTCAAAGACTTAAAGCTGTACCTAGGGTCATTTTAGCATCACTGCTAAGCTTTGAGTGTTTATAACCTTGCTACTCGACTCTAAAGCACTTATTTCCCTGATGTTGCTCAATAGAGCAGTGGTTATAAAGTATTGCACTTGCATATATAATAGTCACTGTTGTGATTTACATGTAACCTTGAGTTACAAAATTGTCATTTGAGTTAGCTATTCTGCTTCATTGTTTGCCGCATGAGAATGAAAAATTTCCTAGCTAACGTAACGGAAAGTTTCAATTCTATTAAGGACTCGGAGGCGAGGATTATGCTCTATCTTTCTTTAATTCAATAGCAGCACTTCAAAGTTAAACAAAACCACTGTTCTCATGAACCATAGGGAACATAGTACAAAACAATAGAGTGTGTCCGTGGGCAGATAGTCTATCATCCATGCACCAATCACAGGGCTCCTGGGGGTATGTAGTCCTCTGTCCTTATCTATTCCTCCTCTTTCGATGCTGTAGGCCAGCCAGTCCCAGATCCTCATGAATCTTGTTTGCCAGAATCGCCTGTAGAAGCAAAAGACAGCGTAAGCGAGAACCTTGGCTAAGGTTTAGCCCTGCAAGGAAGAATGTCGGCACATTTAACAGGTACAAGCAAAATACAAATCCAGAAGAAGACCTGTTACTTACCCCAGTACGAGGGTGGGAAGGTATCCCCAGCACCGATACCCTGGGTGGGATAATCCTCGCCTCCGAGTCCTTAATAGAATTGAAACTTTCCGTTACGTTAGCTAGGAAATTTTTCATTCTATGTCAGGACCGGAGGCGAGGATTATGCTCGTTTAAAGCTTGCTCACCACCAAATGTGCCATATCCAGCACTGGTTTGAAATAAAACCGTTTAAAGGTGGAGTCCGAAGACCAATCTGCCGCATTGAGAATGTCTTCTAGACGAGCTCCCAGGGTAAACGCTTTAGAAGCCATGGCCCCTCTTGTAGAGTGGGCCCCAAAAAGACGGAGGTCAATGCCTGCTTCTTGCATTACCCAACGAACCCAACGGGCTATCGTGGGGGAGGAGACTGCCCTGTGCGGTTTCCTCAGTGCGATAAGCAACTGACGCTCTCCGGGAGGACGGTAGTCGTCCGACATTTCTTCGTAAGCCTTGAGGCAGGATACTACGCACAGTTTCGGAGAGTCCGGAAAAGCCGGGTAGGAAATGGAGGTGGTACCGCATTTCGTTCGCCTTCGGATAGTGAAAGTAACCCCAAAGGGGGTAAAAATCCTTCCTGAGACATCCAAGGCCCGCACATCCGACACTCGTCGACAAGACACGAGGCAAAGAAGCATAGCCAATTTGGCCGAAAGCTCCTTCCGAGATAAGTAATGGTTCGGTTGCCAAGACAAGAAAAGATTCAGGACCTGGTTCACATCCCACAGCTGGGAATAACGAGGCTCCGGAGGCACTGAAAGACGGATGCCCCGGAGAAGGCGACAAACCCAAGGATGCTCTCCCACCGGGGAGCCGTCCACTAAGGAGTGTCCGGCCGAAATGGCCGAGCGAAAGGTATTGATGGTTCTATAAGCCAGCCCGTCTTCAGCTAAAGCGGCTAAGAAATTTACGATTGAGGTCACATCCGCCGCCACGGGATCGAGATTCCGTCGCACACACCAACGCACCCAACGTCTCCAAGTGGATCGGTCGCGTTTGACCGTACCATCGGCCCAAGCCCTTGACATGAGCTTCTCAGCTGTTCCCGAAGGGCCCGGGATCGCCCATCGTCCCCGGTAATCCGCCAGGCCATCAGGGCAAGGGAGCCCTTCGCTATGAGCGGGTGAGGAAGTCCGTCGGGATCGAGGAGAAGAGTCGGGAAGCGGGGTAGTAGGATTGGAAAATCCCAGGAAAGTTCCAGAAGAACTGGAAACCAAACCTGAGATCTCCAAATCGGGGAAATCAGCACAATGTCCGCCCTCTGGCGACGCACCTGCGCTGAAACTCTCGTTAGCATGGCAAACGGGGGGAAGGCATAACCCGTCTCCTGACTCCAATCCTGGAGAAAAGCGTCCGTGCTTGTCGCCAGAGGATCTGGACGCCAACTGAAGAAGCGGGGTAGTTGATGATCCAACCGGGATGCAAAAAGATCTACCGAAAACGGGCCCCAGAAGCTCTGGAGGTCCGCAAACACCCCCGGATGAAGTTTCCACAGACTCACGTCCTGAACATGCCGAGAGTGGAAATCCGCCACTTGGTTGCTGTGTCCCGGAAGGTATTCCGCTGTGACGGAAACGTGATGGTCGAGGCAATACTGCCAAAAATTCGCCGCCAGGTCGGATAGCGCTCGAGAGCGGGTACCCCCCAGGTGGTTGATGTAACGCACCGCGGATACGTTGTCCATCCTGAGGAGGACGCAAGAACGGACTGAGTCCTTGGTCCAGCATTTGATCGCAAAGGACCCTGCCAACAGTTCTAGGCAATTGATGTGAAGCCGCTGCTCTTGCGGAGACCACACACCTCCGGTAGCATACTCGCCACATCGGGCGCCCCATCCGGACCTGCTGGCATCGGATTCGATGACGATATCGGGCGCGGAACCAAAGATCGCCCGCCCATTCCAGGCTTCCATATTGGCAAGCCACCACTGCAATTCCTCCCTGGCCTCGTCCGAAAGGAGGACTTTCCGGGAGTACGAGAGGCCCCTGCGAAGGTGCCGTGCCTTCAGGCGCTGTAAAGCCCTGTAGTGCAATGGGCCCGGAAAAATCGCTTGGATGGAGGCTGAGAGAAGATCGACTATGCGGGCCAGTTGGCGGAGAGAGAGGCGCGACTGAGCGAGGGACCTTCTGATTTCGTGACGTATTTTGGTCATTTTGCGAGAGGGCAAGCTGAGGGTGGCTGCCACCGAGTCGATCACGAATCCTAGGAACGTCACTTGTTGGGCCGGATGCAGGACGGATTTCGCTTCGTTGATAATGAAGCCTAAACTCTGAAGAAGATTCACCGCCGACTGAAGGTGTTCCGATAAAACCCGAGGACATTGAGCCATAATCAAAATGTCGTCCAGATAGACGATCATGCGCAAGCCGGACGCCCTCAAATGTTCGATCGCGGGCCGAAGAACCTTGGTGAAACACCAAGGGGCGGAGGACAGACCGAACGGGAGGGTGGTGAACTCGTACACCGTGTCCCGCCACTGGAATTGCAAAAACCTCCTGTGAGGGGGATGAATCGGAATCGCTAGGTAAGCGTCCTTGAGGTCCAGACGCGCCATCCAATCGCCGGGCCTGAGGAGATCGCGCAAAAGATGAATGCCCTCCATCTTGAAGTGGCGGTAAACCAGCCACTCGTTGAACTCCCGCAGATTGATAACTGGGCGCTGAGTCCCGTCGGCCTTGTCGACCAGGAAAATATTGCTGAGGAAACCTCTGGAGTGAGGCTGCGCCTTGACGATAGCGTGTTTGTCCAATAAGGCGGAGACCTCTAGGTCGACCAACGCCATGTCGGCGGCCAAAAAAGAAAGAGGGCGAGGGGGAGCCGACTGGAACGGTTCCCCATGGAATTCTATGTGGAACCCTCGGACCGTTTGTAGGACCCACGCGTCCCCCGTGACAGAAGTCCAGGCCTGGAAAAAATGCGCCAGACGGCCCCCCACTCTTAGAAGGGAAGAAGGGAGAACACTCACCGGATGAGTTGGAGGCTCCACCGCCTCGACCGCCTCTGCCTTTTCCTCTGCGACCTCTTGTCGGGTAGAAGTTTCCGAATCTGGCTTGATCCTGGTAGTTGCCATTACCGGAGCCTTGCCCTCTGCCTTGATTAGGACGGCCGGACGAGCGGCCCCTGCCTCGTCCGCCCCTCCGGGAAAACACGGGGACGGAAAACTTTCCTAATTGTGGAATGGGCTCTGTCCAGTGAGGTGAAGGTATTGACAAATTTACCCAATTCCTTAATAAAGGGTTCTCCGAAAAGGCCCCCCTGGGCCACAGAGCCCGCCTCAGAGTCAGCGAGGTCGCCAAGCTTGGGGTCCACCTTGATGAGTAAGCTACGGCGTCTCTCCGTAGAGAGCGCGCAGTTAGCGTTCCCTAGGAACACCACAACGCGCTGAGCCCAAGCAGAGAGGGTGTCAGGAGAAATGAGAGAACCTGATACTTTGGCGTCTTCGGCCATATCAAGAATTTTGGTGGCAGGTCCAAGAACATCAAGGAGTTTATCCTGGCAAGCTCGCCAGGACCTGTCAATACCCCTCTTAGGGTCCTTGACAAATTTTTGCAAGAAAGTCGCCATGCGTGGGTCAATCTCAGGTGTAGCAGCAACCTTGCCCTCCAAAGAAGGGCGGGGGCATTCCGCCCTAAGACAGCTCCTGGCTGTGGCCTCTAACGGCCGACGGATTCTGCTGGCGACATACTGGGCGACCTTTTCTGAAGGCGCCCAGTCCGAGGAGCGGGGATGCAAAATATCATCCGGGTCTAGCATATCGGCGCAAAGGTTTTGCGCCTCGGTAGCCGGTTCTGGACGGGACGGCCGCCAGGGCCGGGATGGGCCAGCCTCGTCGTCAGTAGTGTCTGCGACCTCTCCCGAAGGTGCGGGAGTTGCCGGTGTGGGGTTACTCGCTAGGAACGCCTGCTTAAGGCGAGCAAAAGCATCCACATCCACTCCAGCCTCTTTAGGCCGTTTGGCAGGAGGAGGCTGGGTATCCCCAAGAGTACCATCGGGGACGGAGGAGGGCAGAGGAATATTCTGCGCCCTAGCTAACGCCTGCTCTATCCTACGGGAAAGGCGATCCTCCAAAGGCCCCATGGCCTGCTCAACCGCCCTGTGGATAGAATCATCCACTGTGTCATAATAGTCCTCCTCCCATTGCAGGTCAGTTAAGGGATCCTCCTCCCACTGACCGTCCTGCTGATAAGGCTCCTCGTCATAAGACTCCATGCCTAAGAGCGTCAAGCAGGTAAGTGGGGCAAAGAGGGTAACCTCAAATGTAGGGGGCTGGGTGTCAGCCTTAATAAGGTGCGGGCAGCGCTCGCGTTTAAGAAGGGAACAAGCCCTGGGTCCCACAGCCCTGGTGCGATGTACAACTTAGGGCACCCTGCCAACAATATGGGACCAAATACAGGCTCTGCAGAGCGTCGTTATGGAGAAGAAACAATACAGACCCCCCCCAAGGCGATTGTAATCGCCAAGAGACTTGCTGCCTAATGGCAGTTTAATACTTACTGCCTAATGGCAGATACAGACTCGTTAAACGAGCGTTCCACAGGCTCTGGGGGGAGCGTTTACTTTCACACTGCCTCAAGGCAGGAACAGACCACACAGGTGTAAGGCAGGGCAGGCTCGTCGGTGAAACGTCTCTGTCATGGGAAAAACGCGCGAGGAATGCGCAGAAAGACAGACGTTGTCACCGATGAGGCGCGCGCCAGGCGCCCTCTAGCGGTAGGAGGTGCACCGCGAGCCTGAGCACCAACAATCAGCCGTTAGGGAGGAGAACGCTCCCACGGCCGTGCGAGCGAGGGAAACCGACTAGCGGCTCCCTCGCACAGCTGCTGAAAGGAAACAAAACAATCCAAAATACATTTGTTAAAATCTACACAATAAACGAAGTTGTGTGGAAACGAGCGCGCTACAAACGAACGCGTCAGTCAAGCCAGCTGATCTACTAATTTACATAAGCAAACAGCGCGCGTAAAGCGCGAATGAAATCTATTGTCACCATAAACTTGATATTTCCCACACCCAAAACAAGGAAAGGGAAACAACACTTATCTCAGGCTGCCAGCATTAAAGAAAGAGGAGGAATAGATAAGGACAGAGGACTACATACCCCCAGGAGCCCTGTGATTGGTGCATGGATGATAGACTATCTGCCCACGGACACACTCTATTGTTTTGTACTATGTTCCCTATGGTTCATGGGAACAGTGGTTTTGTTTAACTTTGAAGTGCTGCTATTGAATTAAAGAAAGATAGAGCATAATCCTCGCCTCCGGTCCTGACATAGAATTCTTTTTTTTAATTAGGATCTGTCTTTTCTCAGTTAATTGTAAACTTTGAGATTAACCTAGATTGGCAATAAAGTAAGGCGCAGCAAAGTTTTGAAAAAGTTGCAATGTGACAATGTTTTCTGATATTGGTGTGTTACAAATTCCTTTCCATAAGGCGGTTCTCTGATAACACCACCAGAATTCTCCACCTAATAGACACCAGTCCATATATCAAAAAGGAACACCCGTATCCTTTTGGGAATCCACATTGGACATCGCCATACAGGGAAAACAGTGGGGGACACTTTACTTCGAGATCGTTTGGTATAACTGCCCTATGGGCTTGAGGGAGGCTCACTGCAGGATTCTGTATGACTGGTATCTCAACCCAGAGAAGTTACATACATTATTCCCAAACACCACAGCATATTTGTTGGGACTCCCCTTCCATCCGACCTTTTTGGAAGGAAATTCTATCGCAAATTAGGGAGATGTTAAGTTAGCTGATCTCTGAGAGCCCAGAATATGTCCTCTAGGGCCTATAGGACCCTGCTTTGAAGCGTCAAACAATGGTTGATGGCTCTAACTTGTGGCTTTGTCTGGGGGCGCCCAACATGGCTCTGGCCGCAGCCTGGAAAAAGCCATAGGCCCCTACTGTCTCCTAATGGCACTGTAGGCTATGGCAGGCCCTAGCTCTGGAATGCATGACAGATATATTAGCAGATGCACTGACAAATTTTGACTATATATGGAGCACCTTAATAGAATTCCTTTCAGAGGGGCTCCCCCTATTCTCCTGGCATCCCCCATTACCTACCCTTTACCTTTTCCAGACTTAACCTGACCCTACTCGCCTGTCTGCCCCCCACGATAAACAAGGTACTTCTTGGTTGTATCCCTCCCTATGGGTTCTCTTGTGCTATCCTGCCCCTCCCTCTTACAGGAACAAGTCATTTTTTTATTTGCAATTGTAACCTCTGGTCATTCAAGATATGTTGGAATGTTGTTATCCATTTGGATATTTTCTTTATGATGTAAATTTTTCCTTTTTCTTTTTTTTTTTTTATAAGGGTACCTTACAGCATACGATTGGAAATTTGTCGACTTGCAATGATTTCTAAATGCTATGTATATTCACGTCGATTTGCACCAAGTTTTCTGTTTTTGAAATAGTGGAACTGTCTATAGCATGCTGATGCAATTGGCCTAACCAATAGATTGGTGTATTACAAGGCGTTGTTACCCTTGAAAAATTTCAACATTTTTTTGACACAAAAATGTACGCTCTCCTATTAACCATCAATGCTAAAAAGGCATTTGACTGGATCCACTGGCCATATGTCATAGCAAGCCTTCAGGAATTTGAATCCGGGACAGGTTCCAACGATGGATTAATTGTGGATCCTCCTTGCCCACGGGTCAGATAAGGCTAAAAAGTATCATTTCTACCCCTTTCCCTGTCCAACAAGAGACATGACAGGGGTGGGTGGGGTTCTCTATCACCTCTTCTGTTCACCTCACCTTGTATTTGGAGCTACTTGCACAGCGAGTTGGGATGCACAATTCCATCAGAGCATCCCATTTGGACGGTAGACGCATACGATCAGCCTATATGTCGATGATGTGCTCCTCACTCTGAGTGACCCTGCCCTCTTTCTCTCTCTCTCCATGCTGAGGTGGTGGGGATGCAAACCCTTGGTGAGATTTCTGTGTTCATATCGGCCACCAGACATATCCCATACTTGAGGATATAACTTCCAGACCTTTATTGTAAAGATTAATTACCAAGATTAATTACCTAGACTGGGACTCTATAGCTCGTAAAAGAGTTCACCCAGGCAATGGCTGGAAGTCCTTTTCAAGTGTGGCATCAAGCAGGTTGCAAACATATTGGGGACCTGGTGAACACATTCGAGCAGTTCAAAGCAGTTTGGGGCCTCTTGGGACAGAGGGTCTACACCACACTGAAATTAGACATTGGCTGTCTAATAAAGAGCTAAAAGAGGCGGCAAGCAGACTCTATCACCATGCAAGAGATGGCTATTTGTCAAAACAAATGATAAAATATACTCTCAGAACTATATTCCCTTTTACAGGTAACCCCTCCACAGACTAAAACTGCCTTCCATAAAAGATGTTTAAAGGGAACTGGGATGCATCCTAACTGATAAAGAAAAGTGAAACATATTTCACTGAGCCCGCACTACAGCACACTCAGCACCAGCAAAGAAACATTGACTAAGATAGAATTGTATTGGGATTGCACTCTCACCAGAATACACAAATACTCCCAGAAGACCAGATTTTTGCTGGAGAAGCACTGGAAAGCAGACATGCTCATTCATTTGCTCTAGCATTGTCCCAAACTAACACAATACTGGCAGGAAGTACTGAATGATCTAAAAGAAATTACAGGGTGGGACATTCCAGGTTTCCCAGTATATACTATACTCTTGTTTTCTCAAAAAGCAGGATTATGCACTTCATTGCCCCAGAGGCAGGCAGCTCACATTACCCGCTGCAGATTAAGCAATTTCAACACATTGGGGTTCAGACAATGTCACAGAACTCAGGCACTGACTTTATTGGCCGTCGAACTTGATGAGTATGGAAAAGCTAACAATGTTGATGGCCCATACTGATAAGAATTCTCAGCTATTTGGACCCCTTTCCTCCTGATCCTCTCCACTGAATTCAGACTGCTAACCTGCCCTAAGTATTTGAAAGTATTGCACATTTTACAACCTCCGATAGCAAATAACCCCATCAGAATCCACCGACTAACTCTGCATATGATCGTGGCACCAAATATGATAAGCTGTGTGGCACCAGAGGGACTACAGCTAAACCTATTGGGGTGGGGTGACTGACAATGGCAGCTGTGTTGGCCCAGGAGGTACCTATGGACGGGAAATGGCTCTTGTGGATGATCTCGGAGGAGACAATATGGCCTAAGTATCAAAACATTTGGTTGGCACTGGAGGCAGGGGTGGCAACCTTGCCAGGGCCTGCAGCTCAGCTACTCCGCCCTTATTCTCTGACTGGAAGACAGACCTGGATTGGTATCTATGGGCAGAAAAAATAAACCAAAGTAGAGGCTGCCTGAAGAAGTGGGAAAAGATCTGGTGAGCATGGCAAGCCAATAGGGGATTTTAATGTTCATAGAGAGGGTGGGAATAGGCTTTGGGTCATGTCCAAGGACAGTACAAGGGGTTTTGTGGTGTGACTACTCCACTGCTCTGCAAGGTTGGTATCTGCTTTTTGTTCTGTTGTACTATGTTATTCGCCATGTCCAAATGTGGATTCTACTGTGCTGGGCATTTTTTAAATAAAAAGAATTAATAAATTAAGAATTAGGCTTCACGATTTATTTCTGCCACAAGGTGGTTGCAGATCTTAAGCCTTTGTCTATGTGCTCCTTCTAGGCTCAAGATCACAATGCCCTTATCGTTACCGGCCCACTTTTCGTCTGTATATAATGGAGGAAGTGCTCTTCCAAAATTTCCAGGCATACTACGGGGCTTCACAGATTCAAGTAATTAATGACTGGGTGTGCATTCCAAAGAGCAATCTAGCGGTGCCCCTTGACCGATACTTTATGCAGGAATCCAACTTGAAGCATTATGTGCATGATGGGAAGAGTTGGGCACGTCTCCTGATGCCGACTCGTTCAGTGCTAACTTCCTGGGATAGAGTGAAGACTCATTGAGTAGAAGGGGAAACCCTCCAAGACCACGCTGCTGTGGACGGGGAACACTGAAGTCAGCAAATTACACGGCCTTACCAGATGGGAAATGAGCAGTATCATCATACTAGGGGGATGTGGTAATGGAGGGAGCAATCAAGAATTTTACTTATTTGCAGACGGAAGGTGACCTTTCCCATAGGCAGTACCATAAATACAACCAGTTGAGGCATGCCCTACATGCAGAGACAATATAGATTGGATCTCCCTGCCAGGCTTGTCTCCAGTGGCGACTCACTTGCTGAGCGTCCCGCTGGGGAAAGGGACAATATCCTTTACATATAGGGTGCTCATCAGTAATACCCCTGATGGTCTTAAGGGTCTCTAGGGCACACAGGAACGACATATGGGAAAAATGGAATACATAGACTGGGAGGCGGCACTGATGTGTCCCCGGAAAGTAGCCCTCAGGGTGTGCTTCTGACCGATACAGTTGAAGGTACGACCCAGGGTCTATAAACCATGTGACAAATTGCAATAAATGGGGCAGATCCAACTGTCCAACTGTCTTTTGCTGTAACAGCTATGCGGGATCATTTTATCATATTATATTGGAGTGTGCAGAGATACAGAAATATTGAGCCTGCATACTGGGTTGCATACTGGGGGAAGAGGTACTGCCACCCCCCGGTTCGTACTCCTAGGGAAGCCGTGAGATATAGACCTGCCCCGTAGAAATTTACTGTGTTGCTCCCTAAGCCTGGTAGTAAAAAAGAGATATAACATGGATGTGGCGGTGAGGAAGAAGCCCACTAATGACCAATGGATTGCTGGAATGGATGTTTGCATGGAAACTGAAAGGGTGGTGTACACTGCCAGAGGCTGTACTCTGGAATTCGCGAAAATGTGCGGCAGCTGGAGGGTGTTTTATGGTCTCGGGTAGGGAATTCCCTACGGTTGCAGGATTTTTCTTCATATCTTTATTATTTTCAAAGACAGTTGCAGGATTGAACTGTGCACACCAGTTTTTACCCACAGAGCAAAAAAGCTGGAATGGGACGAGAGGAACCCTTCTTGCACTCTTTTATGCTTAGCCCCCCCAACCTTGAACCTCTGAGACAGGAGGATTTGGATAATACAAACCTTTAGAAATCTTGTAAACTAGCCTATTACAGACGTTTTATAATGGCACTGATATGCTGTGCATTTGTGCTAGCTGTTTGTTTTTGTGTAAAATGGCCATAAAAAAAGAATAAATTAAAAAAAAAATCACAAAGCCCTCATTTTACTTGCATTACTTTCTAGAGTGTGTCTTTTTGAAATGTAGTTGTGCTTTTTTTTAACTTGTATATTTGTCTTTATCCAACTTAACTGAACGTTTGATTGTGGATACTTGAAAGGAATAATAAAATGTGCTATCTGTTTCTGTTACAGGAAGCAGCCATGGGTATGCTGGTGCAGGTAGTAGAGCTTCAAAGCGTGGCACAAGTAACTGTCATGCAGCCAGTAGTAGTTTACTGGACCTAGATCCACTGATTTTAATTCACTTGTTGGATCTAAAAGACAAGAACAGTATGGAAGACCTTTGGGGTCTACAGGCACGGCCTTCAGCATCCTTTCTGCAAGCTGCCGGTATTGTATCTTATTGAGAAAAAAGATTTTCTTGTCCTGAACTACATTTTCTGATGTTTGGTAACAGGATACATTTGCATACTTTTCTGTTTTCTTACATGATGTACTAAGTGTAATTTTTTTGTCATGATGTAGTCAAATAGGGTGAGAGGTTATGTATTAAAATATTTTAGTGGTAGGTGCGTGCATGAAAGCTATCAAAGAGTAAACAATATGAATTCCTTTTTTCATTTGGAAATGTGGATTTGTATTCCTCTATAAAGGCAACATTGTTTTTACACAAATGTGGTCAAGGCCTCTCACAGGGTTATGTCTTTGGGCAACCACAGTCCAGCCTTGGAGAGTTGCCTAGCCCTGCTGTATCGTATTATGTGATGAAAGTTAAGTATGCACACCTTAATACACAAACCTAATAGAACATTACTTCCCAAACTTTTTACAACCCGGATCCAATTTTTAGAATGACAAACATTCGGAACCCACTTAGCTTTAACGGACATGAGGCAAGGGTGATTGTTTTTTTTAATTGTAACAGTATACATGCTTTCAAATTGCTGTGAAACTGCAATTATTTGTAAATGTCAGTTCCCTTACCACACCCTTTAATGTGTCTTTACTGGAGTGTGGCCAATTAATTGACCTGCTCATAAAAGTGGCAGATGTTGAACTGCACTATAGTGTGTAGAGGGAACATTTTTCTGAGTGGGGTGCTGTCCTGTGGCATCCTTTCACTAAAATCACAAGCCTTCTCAAAAAGATTGTTATAAATATTGTTTTATTGGCATTTTGTATAAACAAGAAAAACATTTTTGCACCACCTGTGAATCGCATGTATTTGATAGGGAACACGTATTTTGATGGTAGCTCCCTGGTGTCCACAAGCTTCCCTCTAGCCCAGGTAGGTTGTAGCCTCTTCACAGGAGTAAGAGGGACTGGGAATAATCAAGGTCCAGCATTTACAATCCCGCATATAATTATCAAAATTCATAAAGTATGCTATTCTTATCTAAAACCCAGGTCATGAGAATGTTTTCTAATTGCAGCAAAGCCCTGTCTGAGTTTTGAGGTTGTAGCCTCTTGCCATATCAAGACTACTCTTTCGTGTGAGTGGGTAAATCACACGTGGGGGTACCCTTCTGTATAGTTCTGCGAGGTAGCCTCTGTTGACCATCTTTAGCCTTTCCATCCTCTCCACCGGTTTCGGCTGTGCTGCATAAACCTAATTAATCGTCACCAATTGGGATGCCCAATGGTATTTATGTATATCTAGCAGGACGATTCCCCCATCGTATAACACACACATGAGTTTGATTCAGGGCCCTCCAGGAGTTGCACCCACAGCAACTACCTCAATTCAGCCTTTATTTTTTAGGTTTCTCCTGCACAGCGTTTATGCTGTGTTTGTGAAATCCATTAAGATAAATCTTAGAAGGGGCTTACATCCTGCCCCCTTGCTTTTCATTGGTTCTTGCTACTTACTTTTCCTCTGTATCTATTGGCTGTAAGCATTTATTTCCTGTTCCTTGTGTCTTTCTCTTATCAGTCTCCCGTGGCCCAATTACCGTTTCCATCAGAGTTGTGGTACTTTTTTTTGTAAGCTTTGTCCTGCACAGCACTCTACAGTTTGTCTCTGCCGCTCATTCCGTTTCTTTTATTTTTTCCACTTTTTAGCTAATCTCTCCCTGCAAACATTTGAACTATGCTTGTTGTCTAAAGCCAATGTCTTAGATTTAATATATTTGTGTTAGCATGCATTTCAAGCGTGCTTATACAGATTGTTGGGCCGAGACTCGTTGCTGGCTCCCTAGCTCCAAAGTCGGCAATTCTGGTAACCAGTGAAAAGCATTTAAACAGTTCCAGAACAAATGAAGAAATATACAAAACACTCAAAACATCCAACACCAATTTATAAAAATGGATTGTATTTTATATTAGTTAGATACCACAAAAAAAAAGATCTACTGGAGGGTTCCGGAGTTATAGAATTTACACTGTATGGTAAATAGGCCTTTTTTCATTTAAGCATAGACACATTTGACACTTAAAAACCTTTTTAAGAAAAGCTTGGTTAAATGTCAATATGGTTACTTAGAGTTACTTTAGGCAACCAACTCTGGTGGGAAGCCAGTCAGGGGGTCCTGAAAAGTCCACAGAATCAGTTACCTCTAAGGTAGAATCAGTCTTCAGTCAGTTCCTGGCACTCTTATCCCTTTGCTATAGGTTTTTGTGGAAGTGGTCCTGATGCAAGAGATACAGGATTCTGTAGATGCGATGCAGTCTACAGGGTATTTCTGTGGCTACTCATCAGTCCACGTACTTGGTGTGGTGGTCCTGGCCGCAGGGGGTCGATGTCCGTCAAAGACCTCTTGGTCCAGGCAGAAGTCCAGTTGCCCGGTATCACGGTTACAGCCAAATCCTTTCTTGAGCACTACCTGGTCTTCTGAGCAACCCAGCTGCTCTCCAACAACTCTCCCGGGTCCAGCAGAATTGAGTGCAACTTTGAGCATTGGGTCCGACGCTCTAGGGCTGCCCTGCGACGAGGAATGGCAGCTTCAAGATTTTGGCTACCAACTCACCCTAACAGGTTTCTTCAGCTGTTGTGGCCTTGTGCTGCGAACAGGTCAGCCAACTGACCCTTGAAATCTCTTGCTTTGGCTGAACTCTGGAGATTACTTCTCCAAGAACAGAACACAGCCGCCACAGACCCTTCTCCTATGCTAGCCACCAGGTTCAGCAGGTGCAGTTCAAGCTGCTGCAGCCTCTCTTTGCCGGTTTACAGAGCAGCATGGCAGTGCTTCTTCGGTCCTTCATCCAGTCAAGATCTGAGTTCGGAGTTCCAGGGGTGCCCTTTTATACTCAGAAAATGCCCTCTGGGTAGGATGTGGTTGGTAGCCAGTGGGCTACCATGTACCCTCCCTCTCGGTGACCACTTCTTGTGAAGTGTGGCATCTGGCTAGTTCAAGATACTATAATAATAATCAAACTGGAGGGAGAAGGAAGAGCTGCTGATCCACTCAGCTTCCTTGTTATAAGTATCTAGTAAATCAAAGTGAGTGGATCACTAGTCCCAAAGAACCAGGGTGTGCAAAGGCAGTAAAGGTACTGTTTAAAAAACCCTCAATCACGTTATAAACGTTTCGGATGTTAGCGGTATATTTTCGTTCTCCGCTTCGTTATTGGTAACGTGACAGCATCATCATTGGGTTTGTTGTAATGCTTTCTCCACCTGGAGATCGTACCACTGGTTGTTTTGGTAGTGATTGTAAATGAAAAAGAGTGAGTTTGGTGAAGTGTTCAGTGGTGAAAAAAATGGAAATAATTAAAAACCAACAGGGCTAGTAAAAAATCTTTAATTGTACTAGGTGTTGGAAGGATTTAGTCAGTGTGCACTCAGGGGTGAGTTAGGACCCTGTTCAAGATACACCCTTCTGCCCACTTCCAACATGGCATAACTCCTCTTTGCATACAGATCTCCCTATCCAAACCCAGAGAAGTGGCTACCACGTGGGGTTGGAAGGGGTGGGGGCTGCACTGCCCTGGAAAACAGGTTTGGCAGTTGGTTTCACCTTCCCTGTCCCTAGTGCCAGCCAGTCTACCTAAACAATAAAACAACCCCTCTCCCAATTGAATCCCATTTGCCCTTCAAAGCGGTCTTCTCCTTTGAAGCTCGCCTTTTGTTTTGGCTAACACCCGTGTGGCTTACTGTCAGAGGTAGGTAACACCTCTCTCCAGGGCCGGCTTCTTTTGTCTCCTTTCCTGGCAGTCTTTGGCATGATATCCTAGGAGGATAGAATGCTGTCTCTGGGGGAAACCCCATGTGCAACTGTTTAGTGCACAGCGGGCTGAAGCCAACAAAGTGGCAACTTTGTAAATGTTGCACCCTGCGACATGTTACATTGACCATGACCTGAAAATCAAGCCAAGCATAATTTAATACTTTACTTGATACCTTGGAGTATCAACTTTGGCCGCACCGTTCAGAAGTTTTTTTTTTAAAAACTTTACCATTTAGTACATCATAGCAATACAGGCACAGTTGTTCACTGTCATTTTCATTACAATTGAGAAAGGTAAAATGGAGCATAGAACGTCAATACACTAGTCGATACTGCACAAATCTATTAGAGGAAGCAAACCAGCAAGGCTTTAAAATACAGATCCCGAAGCCCATCTCTATTCCCTGAAAGTAATCATCAGCAGGTCTACAGGCCCACCCTTATCCAACCGCCGCAGGTGGTGAAGCCACATAGTCAAAGAGTCACAAGCACTGTAGGGCACAGCAAAGCAGAGGAAAGCAAATAATTGAAAATGACGAAACTGGTCACCCCACCCCCGCAGGGACAATGCACCGTTCCAGTTGTGAGCCAGAGGCTCGTCGAGCAGTTTCCACATAAGACCTGTATGGACCCCAGATGTCCTTGGAACGGGAGGAGCTAGGCAGTGTTGTGGAGTATATTTCACTGTTGGTGTTACAGTAAGCCAGACTATTCAGCCAGCCTTGCAAAGTGGGAGCTGTCCTAAGGCACCAGTGAATAGCTATTTCTCTTTTGGCCAGCAGCAAACTAAGGTATACAAACCTCCTGACCCCTCTGGGGAAGTTTACCACATACCCCAGTAGTGCCACTTCAGGTGTGGGGACGAGGGACAGCTCGGTCATGTCGCCTAGTGTACTGTGCACCATCTCCCAGTATGACTGTAGTTTTGGGCAGGACCATGTGAGGTGTGCAAAATCAGCATGTGGGGCGTCGCATTTACGGCAAGTATGGGGTCTGGACGGATCCAGTCTATGGGTTCTGACAGGGGTGATGTATGTTCTGCGTAAGAAGTTAAAGTGTAGTAGTTTATGCCCGCTGTTTAGTGAGACTTCTTTTGTTACTGCGCAGCATTTAGTCCACTGGTCGTCCATGATGGGGCGGCCTAAATCGTCTTCCCAATTTTTGCGGATCTTGCCGTCATTGAGCGGAATCATCCCAGAGTATGTCTTATATAGTTTAGATATGAGGTGAACTCCACTCTCGTTTTCAATGACGAGCGAGAGCGGAGTGAACGAGTCCGGTTCAATGGGAAAACCAGGTAACGTGGCACGTAGAGCTGAACGAATCTGACCAAGCACAAAGCTATCCATAAATGTAGCGTAGTGGAAGAGGACATCCTCTGTCGCTGAGAAGATGTGCTCATCTGGGTACAAATCACCCAGTTTAGAGATATCAAATTTGGCCAAAGTGCGCTGCACCAGTTTTTCACCGGTGATTGGCAGCCAGCGGGCGTTGGGGATAGGGAGAGCCGAGGAATATAGTGTGTAGGCGCCGGTAACTCGTCTCAGCTTATCCCAGGCCCAGCTGGTAGTGGAAACAGTCTAGATATCATTAGGGTCTCCTGGTACGCCCTTGGGTAATACAGTGGATAACCACTCAGGAAGAACGAAATCCGCCTCAAGGTGGAGGAAGGGGATCTTAGCGTCAGGGTGGAACCAAGCAAATGTGTAGCTGCATTGGGCCACGAGATAATACAGGTGGAAATCCGGCACACCAAACCCTCCCCTCACACGGTAGAGTGAGCACCTGCCAGTGTACGCGAGCCTGTTTGCCCCCCACAGACCAATCTGATAAGGTGTGAACGCAACATCAAAAAGAAATTGTTCAGGAGGGGTATGGGAATGTTGTTGAAAAGGTACAAAAATTTGGGGAGAACCACCATCTTAATAACCGCAACTCTGCCGGCGATAGACAATGGCAACCGCAACCATCTTTCCACTTGAGCTTCACGGTTCAGAAGTTAGCACAGATGAGGGGTCAGCGTATAACCCTGTACTCGCGAAATGAACGACCAAGTCTTTCTACAGTAAAAACAACAGTTTCATGTGATCTGATGGAGACTTCTACATGCAGATTTGTTACCTTAGAACTCCCCCAGCGTCCAAATGGATCTGGAAGATTTTTTGTAAGCAGTACCCCTGCGCGGAAGTAGGTGTCATCAATCCGCTCCGCGTCTGTCGTTGTCTTTTCCGGAAGTGAAGTTGCGGTACCTATATAGGTGCTACCCAAGTGTCCTGATGCCAGTTCTTTTCTTTCTGCGCCAGCCAGCTCTAATCCGAAAAAGGGCTACCCCTCTGTGACATTTTGACGTTTTGTCGATTTTTTTTTTTTTGTTTTACCTCCTGGTGTGTCAAAGATGTCCTCACGCAAATCTGGGTTTAAACCATGTGGCGCCTATCACTAGCCAAGGTCGGTAACGGACCCGCACCTCGTTTGCCATTGCAATTTGGAGCACGACACCAAGGCAAACTCCGATTTCCAGGCCATGGCTCCGAAGACTTTGAGGGAGCGGTAACTGAAGCTTTTGTGGCCCGGCATGCGACTCTGCTGCAATCAAGATGGGAAGGTCCCTGGATCTTATGCGAAGCCTGAAGTCCTCTTTGCCCCACTCGAAGTAGTCGGGACATTCCGGTAGGAGGCATAAGAAGAAAAGTAAGAAGTCGAAGAGCTCTTCGTCTTCTCTGCTGACGAGTAGAGTGAGCCTCAGCGTTCCAGGCCCCAGTGGAGAAGTGTGGCTCAATGATTAGAGCGGCAGACCCCGATGCAGAGGTCTAGCCCGGGACCAGGGTTCAATTCCCCGCCTCGGCGGGTCTTGGGCTCAAAAATTCCACGGACCTGATAATTCTCGCCTCGGTGCCTATTCCAATCATGGAGTCCCACTCTGCAACTCTGGGCAATAGCTTGCTTAATCTCCACAACGGCCCCCACAACGCTAACGATGCCTGGCCTCCACCTTGGGGGTGCCCAGGAGTGGACGCCTCACAGGGAAAGCCAGGATGGGTTCCACAGCGATATTCGTACAAGCGCCTTGAGACCCTTGCGGGTGAGTAGTGCGCTATACAAGTATCAATTTGCATTTACATTTACATTCTCCAAAATATGCGCCTGGGCCGACTCCTCACCTTCCTGAATTTCCGAAGGCTGGAGTGACCCCCACCCAGCTAAAAGAGTTCATTCTTGGCTAGTCCGACGACTCATCTTAGTGCCCCATGGGGCAAGAGGGGGCCCCTTCTGGTTTTGAGTCTGCGGGGCCCCACAATACATTCGGATTCGGACTGGGTTCAGACAAGCCATCTCGACCTTCCTTTGGTGCTGTTCGTGACCCGATGCTTCCAGCGCTACCGGTACCCTCTGGCGGCGCTGTCCCCATCGCCGACTCTGACACGGAGCCCTATGATCAACAAAATGTGGACTGGTGTGAGGATTTGGATGAGGCGAGTGGCCTGGATACTTCTCCAGGTGCTGGTTTGCTTTCTTCCGCTACTGTGGCCTCAGAGAAGGGAACTTCACACGCAATGGCGGTGCGTAGGGCAACTTAAGTCCTGGACTCATTTGGGAAGAGAGTTTTCTTCTGCCAGCCTGGCTTTGCAGTCCATGAACATCACATGCCTTTTGGGCCATTTTTCCCACACTCTGTGGGATACAGTAATTCCTGCCAGAGGTCCTGGAGGAGGCCAAGGCTGTACTCTCCCAATCTGTTACTGACCGAAGTGACGTCGCAAAGTTCACAAATTGATGCAGACTTGCGTGACTGAGAACGATTGGCTTCTCAAGGGATGTCTAGGATTCCCTCATGGACATGCCCTTTGATGGCACTTGTCTCTTCGGAGACCAGGCAGATCCGGAGCTCAAGCTCTAAGATTTCTCGTGCAACGGCCAGATCCTTAGGCCTCTCTGTGACCCCAAATCAAGCCCAATCTGCCTTTCGCTCCTTTCCTGACTACGGAAAGGGCATCCATCTGTGCCAAATCCAGCCCAGCCACCACGTTGTGCAGGCTCCCCAGCCTCTGTTTGGCAAAGGGCATGGTACCCAAAGACCTTGTTGGTCAGTCTGCCCTGACCCCCCCCCATACCTCCCCTGCAACATCCTCGGAACCCTCAGAGTCTGCCCCTTTACCATCATGGGCATTCAGTTGGCAGCAGGATTCGCCATCACCTAACCCATTGGCAGTCCATAACTTTGGACAGGTAGGTTTTGCCGATTGTTCTGAAGGGGCTACTCCCTCCACTTCGAGACTACCCCTCCCTCCATGCCACCATCGGTTGATCGGTTGACGGAGGAGCATCTGTCTGTTCTCTGTGATAGGTCACGGCTCTCTTGGCAAGCGAGCCTTAGAGAGGGTTCAAGTAGGCAGTGGTTGTTATTCCTGCTACTTTATGGTTCCCAAAAAGAACAAGGCCCTTCGTCATAGCCTCAATCTCTGAACTCTCAGTCTCAAAGAGGAGAAATTCAAAATGCTCATGTTAGCTCAGTCCTTGTCTGTCCACGGCCCAGGAGGCGGGGTGGTAGTCTTGTACTTGCATGATGCTTATTTTCATATTCCTGTCCTGCCTGCCCACCGGTGCTACGGTTTACGGTAGGCCACGAGCATTTTCAGGTCACTGTCGTAGATAAAGTATTACGCACTCATAATTTCTATAGGTATCAATAGGATCATGCATAAAGCAAGAGGCTGAGTCCGTGGTATCAGGTTCAAAAGGGCTTTATTCCAATAACTCGAGTTATAGGGAGAATGGTTCCATCACCACAAGGGATCAGGAAGGGTCTTCTGAAACTTTATTCACAGAGTACAGTATATATACATTCAATATTATACGTAAGCAGGAGCGCTTCAGGCAGAGCAAGAGAGAATGAGATAAGAGCATGTGGGCGTGTAAGTAGGCGTGAAGGTGGGTGTCCATGTGGGCGTCCACTTGATGAGTCATAGGTGAGTGTCATAGGTGGGTGGGTACCTGGAGGGGGTTGCGTGATCAGCTGGAACTTTACTGGAACTTTGCCTTACTTGTGCTCAACTCGAGCATGACGTGTAACTGACGTGTAACTGGGGGAAGGTTGCTGTGCAGCCGGGGAGTCTGGAAGAGAGGCCTTCAGTGTCAGGACGACCAGCACATCTTGTATTATCGGATATCTAAAGTCCGGAGCAGGAACTGATCTGTGACATAGGTTGCCCATCACCAAGAGCCGATGTGGCTTCTATTTCTTTATTCACTGCGTGGGCCTTACATGGGGGCTATGGGTTTTTTACTGACGTGAGCTTGCAATCACTGAAAGGGAGACAGAAAGGCTAGGCTCTATCCTTTGCAGGCGGGTTTTGTTTATTCCTCCTTTTCCAGGCAGGAATGTGATTCAGTAGGAGTAAGCAGATAACCGTGCTCAATACTATCTCGGCACCCCGGACTGGGCCCCTTTGGCTGAGGCCCAAGTGTGCGAGGCCAAGGATACGCAGCTGCAGCTCTCAGAGCGTCTGAGGCCTGAAACCTCTTTTCAGGCTCCGGCTGAGCCACAAAATGGGCTTTCATGAAAATGGCACGAGTGCAGGAAAACATGATGCAAAACGTGTAGGCCTCAGTGCAGATTTGTCATTTCTCTCATGGGAGACTTGATGGCAGGCCACGTTATAGCATAGGCATCATGGTTGACAGGCCATGGAGGGAAAATGCATGGCGTACATGCATGTACACGAAACGTTGGGGAACACATAGGGGACACATAGGCCTTGTCATAATCTTTATTTTCTCATCACCATGCTTGCTTTTGGCTTTACCAGCGCCCTCAGGTGTTCACCAAGGTGATGACGGTGGTTGCAGAGTTCAGGGGTGCCAGTCTTTCCAATTCCTTGATGACTGACTGCTGAAGGTGGGCTCGTCCCAGTCTGTCGTTTCCCACTTCCAGACTGCGGCGGACCTTCTGCACTTGCTGGGGTTCACTATCAATGTGCCAAAGTCACACCTGACTCCTTCTCAGAATCTCCTTTTCATCAGAGCTTTTCTCTTGAACAGCGAGCCCAGGATATTCAGGCTATGATACTGATATTTCAGCCTCTATCCTGGGTTTCAATGAGACTGACTCTGAGGCTGCAGGGCCTCATGGCCTTCTGCATCCTGCCAGTGACACATGCCAGATGGCATATGTGGGGTCTGCAGTGGGACCTGAAGTTCCAGTAGGCACAGCATCAGGGGAATCTCTCCGACCTGGTCCAGATCTCGGAAGGAACTGTGAACGATCTGCAGTGGTGGCTAACGAACCGCGATCGGGTCAGAGTCGGACCCCTCTTCCATCCCCAAGCAGATCTCACAGTAGTGACAGATTTGTCACTCCTGGGATGGGGGCATCGGGTAAAGGTGAAGGTACTCTGGTCTCCGGTAGAATCCGAACTCCACATCAATATGTTGGAAATCCGGGCGCTTCGACTGGCACTGCCCTCCATAAAGTGAACACTGGTACAATTTTTCACGGACAACACCATTGCCATGTGGTATAGGTAGAGCAGGATCAGTTCGTAGACACTTTGTCAAGATGCCCTGTGTCTCTGGACATGTCTGGAACGCCAGAGAATATATTTTTGGTGGGTCAACATCTGGCAGGTTTTCTAAACCCCAGAGCAGACGAGCTCAGCCGAAGATGCCTAGTGGATCACGAATGGCATCTCCATCCAGGGGTGGTGCAGGGTCTTTTTCAGCAGTGGGGAGAGCCTTGGTTAGATCTGTTAATCACCAGCGAGAACGTGCGATGTCAGCAGTTTGGTGTGCTTGTGTTTCCAAGGCAGCCCTCGCTCGGAGACGATTTGTGTCTTGAGTGGAGCTCAGGCCTCCTATAAGATTTTCCTCCCATACCACTCCTACCCAGTGTTCTAAAGAAGATCAAGAATGACTGGGCCCAAGTCATCCTTGCGTCTCCAGACTGAGCACGCAGAGTCTGGTATTCCGAGTATGGTCATCCGTGCCTCCGATCAGCCTGCGTCTTCAGGAGCATCTTATGTCGCAGCAGCCAAGGAGGGTTCTCCACCCAAACCTATCCACTTTCTGCCTTCTTTCTTGAAGATTGAGCGGCGACAGTTGACCGCTTGATTGGCGCTTGATTTGCAGAAAAATCTGTTGATTCCCCTTTCTGCCCCTCTTTCTGAGATTCTGCTTTTCATTCTTTCTCTTGGCCAGCAGGGCTCTGCTCCAGGCACTCTTAAGAGCTACCTATCTTCCATTTCTGCTTTCATCTGGTTGCCTTATTAACCCTCTTTGTCAAAGTCCCCTATTATACATAGGTTCCTCAAGAGTCTTGCTCATCTCTTCCATCCTTCACCATTCATTATGCATAATGGGACCTTAATATGGTTTTGACTTTTTTAATGTGCGCTCCTTTCGAGCCTTCACACAATTGTCTCCTCAGGCTTCTCACCTTGAAAACAGCTGTGGCAATTCCTTCTGCTGCAGAGTAAGTGAGCTGCAGGCCTGATCAAGTACACCGCCTTATCTCTTAGTCTATCGTTTAGCCTATCGCACAAAGGCTTCCTTTCTACCTAAAGTGGTAACCCTTTTCATGTAGGCCCATCTATCACCTTGCCTATCTTTTATGATACTTTACACCCCTCAGTGTTAGAGGAGCGGCCCCACCGTCTGGACCCAAATCCTTTATAGCTCACAAGAGTTTCGGGTGGACAACCAACTCTTCATGGGGTATGTTGGTGCACAGAAAGGTTGGGATGTACAGAAGTGGGCTTTCTCCAGATGGGTCGTGCTCTTGCTCAAGATTTGCTACACACTGGCCAAGAAGCAACCTCGTGATGGTTTACTCCCTCATTCAAATGGAGCTAAAGCAGCCACCACTACATTAGCGTGCGGAGTTCCGGCACTGATATCTGCCACGCGGCAATGTGGGATTTGCTGCACACGTTCACCAATCATTACAATCTGGACAGTTGGGTTCATAGGGATTGGCGCTTTGCCTCTTCAGTCCTGCAGGACTTTCTCATTTGAAATTGGTTTCGCAGACCCTCCTACGGGGATGATATTGCCTGGGTATCTATTCTAAGGTAAGGAATCTGCAACTAAAAGTCTCTTATCAGATAAACAAGTTACTAACCTTCGGTAATGCCTTCTCTGGTAGAGACTATATCTAGCTGCAGATTCCTAACTGACCCACCCATCGTCCCTGATCTGCAAATGGATTTCTGCGGACAGGGATGACCCCTTCCAGGGCCCAGGTTTTGACACACCAGTGGTCAGTGTTCTTCATGGCTCCACGCTTCTGGCATGGTAAGTCCTGAAAAGTAACTGACGTCAACGTGCCAGGGTTGTGCCTATATAGGTATCACAACATTACTTTCAGCACAGACGCAGAGCGAATGGACGTCACCTACAGGCTTCCAGGGGCACTGCTCAGGAAAAATCTTCCAGATTCAGTCTGATGGCTGAGGGAATTCTAAGGTAAGGTATCTGCGGTTCGGTATAATCTCTTCCAGATACGGTGTTCCCGAAGGTAAGTAACTTGTTCTTTACTGCCAGAGCATATAAACTGCATGTTATGCCCCTGAAATATATGCACCCTGCCCTAGGGCTTAATAGGTCTGTCATGAAGATAACTTATACACATTGCAGAGGGAAGCTTAACTTTGCCATTGCTTTATATAGCAAGTTGGGCGGTCAGATTAAAACTGCTCTTTGTCTGCAGTGGTGTACTGGGAGTCTCTTTTTATCTATGTCACACCCAGCGTGACACAACCAGTGCTGCAATCCATGGGGTGACTCTCTAACTTACTACCCTGGTTACCATATACATGGAACTTTAGGTAAGTTTGCCTATACCAATTTGGTATAAACCAATGTAACATACGCATTTTAGGGTCAGGGCACTGGCACTGAAGTCTGGTTATCGGGTGAAAAACCAGCAGCATCAGTCCAAAAACTTGGGGGTGACCATTACGAAAGAGCCCATTTCCTTACAAGGAGCCCCATCCATTCTTTGTACTGAGGCCTAGTTGGTCCAGAATTGCAAACATAGTTCTATTTGAGAGTGCCTAATGGCATTGTGGCATCCAGTGACATTACTAACGCTTTGCCCTTGTGCATTTCCAGCACACTCTAGTACCCCAAATAGCCATTTGAGGTTGAAATTATTTCCCCTGTTTGGAATGAAGCCTGACGGATCGGGGTGGACCACGTTCACATAATTTGTTTTAGCCTGGTTGCCTGTAGTTTGGCTAGTTTTTTGGCCTCTGCATTTAACAATGAGATGGGCCATTATGAGATATACTTATTAGGTGGCCTACCCTCCTTCAGTATGACCAATATAGTGGTCGGTCTCTGATCTGGTGTACAAGCAAAGCATATGTGGTGACAGCTTTGTGACCTTTGTCTTATAGACCTCTGCGGGGATCCCACTAGTTCCAATGACCTTCCTGGATTATATGTCCCTAATTACTGCGGCTATTTCTCCGGGTTCTATCTCTTCCTTAAGCTCCAGTCTGTGTTCTGTAGAAGGTAGGGGTAGTGCATGTCTTTCAGGACCTTGCAAATCTCTGCAGTGGATTTGTTAGTTGTAAGTGATTATATTTTCTCGCTATATCTCAAAGTCTTCTCCTATCTCTGGGTTCCCCCTGACTAAATCCCCTGTAGGGTTTTTGATCTCCAGGATCCAGTTTCTCTGCTGATCTCCATAGTCCAGCCAAGTTAATATCTTTACTAACTTATTTCCAACATCGCCCAGGTGATGCTGGGAGGCAGCAACAAAAGTGGTATGAGTGCTGTCCTCTGCTACGTCCCAATAGTCCTCCTGATTCGGGATCTGGTCAGTGCATCTGGTCTATCAGGGGGGCGATAAGGTGCTGCATATCTAGAATGCTCTCTCCAGCTTTTTCATTCTCCTCTGCATTTTCTTCTTCTCAGCTGTTGCCAGAGACAATGCTTGCCCCCTCACAGGGTCTTTTTTGCTTCCCAGAGCGTAAGAGCTGAATCTACAGTCCATTCATTCGCCACAGAGTAGTAGTTGGTTCCTAGATGAGGCCCCATCAGTATCTTTGTTTTTAAGGTGCCAAGAATTGATTATCCAGTCCCTCTCGCCTCCCCCCACTCTTCCCCTGAGAGCCAACCAAGTGAGCAAGCGATTAGAAATTCCCCCTAGCGAGTTGTCTGCCCTCAGAGAAATTGCCTACTTGAAGTTGTAGTGTGAAGAGGTAATCTATATGATAAAAACTGCCAAGAGAGTGGTAAGTATATTGCCTTTCCAGGGGATTGTGCATCCTCCAAAGAGCAATGAATCCCATTGTATTCAGGAAGGTTGGTAGAGGTTCCGGTAGTCCCCTCATCTCACTCGTGTTCTCCTGATCTTGCTCTCCTGAGGTCACTGTGTTCAAATCACTGCCCAGTATTAGTTTGCCTATTGCGAGTTGGAGTAATAGGCAACCTATTTCTGTAAGGATGTATGCATGCAGTTTAGGTGAAATGCATGCTGTGCAGAGATTTACCTTCTACCTGTCCTACTGCCCCATTTGTGCAATATATTTTCCTTGTGGGTCTGTCCATGTCCTGCGAGGGACATACAGTGCAGATTTCTTTATTAGGAGCCCCACTCCCGCTGGCAACCGACATATAGCCCCAGTGGATGGGTATCTTTTAGTCCTATCTTTCTAGGACTTTACAGCAATTTTCCTTTCTCCTACAACATAATCAACATCAGGGGCTTGTCTGTTAATATACTGCAGTTCGACCCCTCCCCCTTTTTTATTCTGCTGACTAGACCATTGATGTTCCAGGGTAATCTCTTTAGTGGTTTCCGCGTAGCCATTTGCTGCCTGTCAGTTTCCAATATAACATCTTTTCGCATAGAGTAACTACTTCGGAGCAGTTATCCTCTGGTTTCATGCGTAACCCTCCCCTCCTTTTGTATTTTCTGGTGGCTGCACAAAGCACAAGCAAAGCAAACATAAAACATCCCCCTGATGAACTCCCCCCTCACTGCTCCCCTGAGTGGTCTGTTAAAAATTACACACCTCCCTGTCATTTCAGAGATTCTGTTGCCCCAAACAGTTCAAGTATCAAACAGTTGGCTTAGCTAAGGCCATGTTCTGTTACAGTCCTCCGGTATCACCCACTAGTTATTGGAGTGTGTTGCCAGGTGTAAGTGTCCTGTGGTCATTTCGCCCCGTAAGCTGGGTGGAAGTCTTCAGATATATAAAGGCCCACATCTGAAAGAGACTATTAGTTATGGATTCCTCACCTTAGAATTAACCCCTCCCTCCCCCCTTGCCCCCTCCTCCCGGCGTCAGACTGGATCCAGAGAATTTTTCTTCAGCAGTACCCCTGAGCGTCGGTAGGTGGCGCTGGTCAACTCTGCGGTCGTCATTGGTGTTGTGATCGACGGAATGACGTCGCAGTATCTACTTAGACATTGTCCTTGCGCGTTGACGTCAGTTCTTTTTCCGCGCCAGCCGGTTGTAGCTCGAGTCACTTTTTGACTCTCTTATTGCGACTTTTGTCATCATTTTTTGAGTTGTCTGACTCCTGGTGCACGGGGATGTCATCTCTACAGACCGGCTTCAAGTCTTGTGCCTCCCGCCACAAGCTGATGTCGTTGACGGACCCCCATCTTGTGTGCCTATGGTGCCTGGAGAGTGACCACGACCCGAAGTCGTGCTCTGACTGCCGGGCCATGGCCCGAAGTCTTTGCGGGAAGCGGTCTTGAAAGCTTCTGGAGGCCCGGAAGTCGGCTCCACGCCGTTCGACGTCCCAGTGGAGAGGGAGGTTGCGGGACAGGCCGCAGAGCCATCACCACCACTCCTAGTCAAAGACTTCGTCTTCGGGTAAGTCAAAGCACAAAAAGATGGCGAAGAAGCATTGTCTCTCTTGGCCTTCTCCCCGTCAGTCGGCCGACGCGATGCGGGTTGCAGGCGGTAGTCTCCTGACTTTGCCCGCGGAGCCTGTTGGGTCGGCTCCGAGCCTCCCTCCCTGTCCGGGAGCCGTAGCAACCCCTACCCAACTTCGTATGTTTTCCGAAGCCCTCTACTTCATCTTTGGGCAGCCCAGCTCCACTGGCATACCTTCGGGCCCCGCGGACTCGGCTGGGGGTTTAAGGACTTTGATGCTGCTGGCTTCGGCGCCGCAGGGCCCCCAGGGATCCAGGCCTGGATCGGCACCGGTCGACCTAACGACGCCTCCTCGGGCACCGAATCCATTGGCGACCCCTCTGTCCCCTCCAACACCAGTTGTGTCCCCAACTGACGTCGACCCCAGCCTCTCCCATGATGTGGACACGGAGCCGGAACGACGTCAACGACGTTGTGTCCGGTGCCGAACGGTACTTTTGTACCCCTGTTCTCCCCTGGTGTTCCCTATCGCCCTGAGTGGCTTCCAGAAGAGGGTGTGGAGGACTGGGAGGGGTCTGTGGACCCTCTGGCAGACCAGTTAGAAAAACAGGACTGGAGAGAGGAGTTGGGTGAGGCCAGTGGTCTGGACACCTCTCCAGACCTTGGCATGCTTTCTCCCCTCTACCGTGGCTACTGAGGAGGGTGCATCATACACAGTGGTGTTGTGTAGGGGAGCTGAGGCCTTAAACCTTACGCTTCCTACGGTGGCGGTCAGGACTAACCTCCTGACCGAGGTGCTTCAACTGGCAGCAGCCTTTTCGGAGCCCCTACTGCCGTTCAATGAGGCCCTCACGGACATCCTTTTGGGCACATGGTCCAAGCCCAACACAGGGGCTCCTGGCCAAGGGAGCCATCGAGCGTGTTCCTGCCCCAGAAGTAGGTTGGGGTTGTTATTCCCACTACTTTCTGGTGCCCAAGAAAGACAAGGGCCTGCATCCTATCTTGGATCTCAGGAACGTCAAAGTCTTCCCCCTGAAGGAGCAGTTCAAAATGTTGACATTGGCTCAGGTCCTATCTGCCCTCGACCCTGGAGACTTGATGGTAGTGTTGGACTTGCAGGACGCTTATTTTCATACCCCCGTCCTGCCGGCCCACCTGTGTTTCCTGTGGTTCATGGTAGGCCACGAGCACTTTCAGTTTATTGTGCTCCCCTTTGGCCTTACTCATCTGCGCAGATCAGGGGTTCCAGCCTTCCCCTATCTCGATGATGGGCTGTTGAAGGCGAGCTCGCCCCAGGCTGTTGTCTCCCGCCTCCACACTACAGCCAATCTCCAGCATTCACTGGGGTTCACCATCAATGTGCCGAAGTCACACCTGATTCCCTCTCAGAAGCTCCTTTTCATCAGAGTGGTTCTGGACACAGCTCAGTTTCAGGCTTATCCTCCCGAGCAGCGAGTCTGTGATATTTGGGCTTGGAGTCCGATCTTTTAGCCTCTATCCCAGGTTTCAGTCATCCTGCTGGTGGACTCTGCAGTGGGACCTGAAGTTCCAGTGGGCACAGCATCAGAGGAATCTTTCCGATTGTGTCCAGATCACGGAGGGCACTACACACCAATTACAGTGGTGGCTACGGAACCAGGATTGGGTCAACGGCAGGTCCCTCTACCTTCCCCAGCCAGAGTTCACAGTGGTGACAGATGCATCACTTCTGGGGTGGGGTGGGGTGGCCTCATGGGAGAGGCGGAGATCAGAGGCCTCTGGTCCCCGGCGGAGTGCGGGCTCCACATAAACCGTCTGGAGCTTCGGGCTATCCATCTTGCACTGAAGGCATTCTTTCCTTCTGTCAAAGGAAGAGTAGTGTAGGTGTTCATGGATAACTCCACCGCCATGTGGTACTGCAACAAACAGGGCGGGGTGGGGTCTTGGACCCTATGTCAGGAGGCACTTCTCTGGAAGTGGCTGGCACATCAGGGCATGTCCCTGGTGGTTCAACACCTGGCAGGTTCTCTGAACACCAGGGCGGATGAACTCAGCCGCCAGTGGATGATGGGGACAATCACGTGGAAGGGGACAGCCTCACATGGGAGGTACAACTCCCTCAAATAAGAGAGTAGGCCAACACATGAAACCCCTTACACACAGCACAATTAGTAGGCAGATTAAAAAACTTCCTTCAGGAGTGGAGGGAGATAACGTCAGACAATTGGATATTAAACGTCTTAAAAGTTGGATATTGCATAGACCTTGCTAAGATACCACCAGCAAAAGGATCAAAGAAAAAGGTTAATTCAAATGAGGAAACCTCACGTCTGCTCAAGGAAGTAGAGGAGTTGTTAGAAAAGAGGGCAATAGAAAGGTTGCCCACAGAAGAGCTCAAAAAAGGAAAATACTCACCATATTTTCTAATCCAAAACCTAGATGGATCTCTTCGCCCTATTCTAGACCTCAGATCTATAAAGAATATCATAAAGACACAACCATTTAAAATAATATTACAGGAGGTCATACCACAGTTGCAACAAGCATTTCCAATGCAATAGGTCTTGCATTTACGAGTGTTTAAACTATTGGCAATGCAATAGCTAAAACTCTTGCAAATACGAGACCTATTGCATTGCAAATATTAGGTTTTTTTTTTACTAGCGCCCATGCAGCGCTTTCACATTCATGGAGGCTGCGTCCCTTTCTTTAGACAACTCGCATCTAAAGAAAGGGGCTTGGCCGACGTAAAAGTGGAACTTTGGCATGGGGCGCTTTGACAAAAAAGCATCTGTTTGTCAAGTTGACAAACAAATATTTTTTTTAATAAAAGCACCCATGCCGCGCTTTCACTGTAATAGCGGCCGTGCACCTTTCTTTAGATGGGGCTTGTCTACAGAAAGGAGTGCGGCCTCCATTAATGTGAAAGCACCGCATGGCCCCTACACTTAAAGGGGACCGTGCTGCTAAGATGAAGGAAGAAAGAAACTCGGCCGTTATAGTGAACCACCATTAATAAATAAAATAAAAGCGGGTGGCGTGCTGCTACATTGTGGGTGGAATAGGGGCAAATCATTAAGCAAAATAGTGCTCACAGCCAAGATAAAGCAGGCCGTGTAACAAGACAAGTAAACTGTCTAGTCATTATGGGAGGTAACAAATGCAGACAAGGCGCTACCAAGGAGAGACTAACGAGCCTAATAATGACTCTGAATCCAGTGTTTACGAAGAAAAATTACACAAGCCAATTAAAAATATGGGTGGAGAGTGGGCGGGCTTCAAACCATACTCCAATACTGCATGCACTGCCCAGGCTTTACCTAAAAAAGGGATAACATGGCAACTATAGATCTGAAAGATGCTTACTTGCACATCCCAATGAATCAAAGACACACAAAATATTTGCGATTGGTAGTGAACAAGACTCATTATTAGTTCAGAGTGCTGACCTTTGGGATAAAATCAGCTCCAAGAGAGTTTGCAAAGTGTCTAGCAGCATTAGCAGCACACTTGTGAAGATACGAGATACATGTTTATTGCTACCTAGACGATTGTTATTAGGAGCAAACTTCTTCAGCAAATGCAAGGCACACAAACAAGATGTGATGAGAACTCTTCCCACTGGGATTCTCTATAAATATAGAAAAATCATTGCCAAGTTAAGTCCAGAACAAAAAAAACTATTCCTAGGGGCAAGAATCAATTAAAAAGAAGGGAAGGTATATCCCAGCGAAAAGAGGATACTACTTCAAGAAACTCACCTTTACAAGAAGAAGCAAGCTCTGAGAGTGAGGACTGTGAGGAAAATGTTGAGGAAGATGGCCACATGCATCCGTTTGATTCCATATGTGAGATTCCATATGAGACCAATTCAGGAATGGCTTCTGAACCAATGGTCACAAGCTACAGCGAGTTGCTTGTCACTCAAAAGCTACAGCAGGAAATGGTGTGGTGGAACACATCACATATAACAGAAGGCAATTAGCACAACCAATTCCAACAGTAACCATAACTGCAGGTGCCTCTCAAATGGGTTGGGGAGCGCCTATCGGCTCGCTCAAAGTCAGAGGTGTTTGGAAAGAACAAGATGCGGTCCAGCATATCAATGTCCGGGGACTAAAGCCAGTATTACTAGCCTTAAAAACCTTTCAGAAAAAGCTGTGGGGGAGAGCGAACTTCGTTCAAACAAACAATACTACTACAATGGTCCACATTAACAAACAGAGAGGAACTCAATCCTTGGCTCTAACAAGGCTGGCCTGGGAAATCTGGAATCGGACAATTTAGAGACAAATAGATGTAACGGCAATTCATCTACCAGGGAAAGACAAAGTAGAAGTGGGCAAATTGAGCAGACCAGCATCAAGCTCCCACAAATGGGAACTCAATCAAGAAGTACTCAAACAGATATTCATGAGATGAGGCACTCCAAAAGTAGATCTATTTGTAACTCCAACAAATGCAAAACGACAATATTTGCATCCAGATAGCCCCACCGCCAATCCCTGGGAAATTCTCTGTCGATAAACTGTTAAGGGGTATTTGCATTTGTTGATTACTCTGTGTAACAGTGGTATCTGGGTAAAATCGTATGCAAACAGGCCAAGATGAGTCTAAGACTGATTGCTCCTCAGTAAGCGAGGCAAACATGTTTGTCAGAACTAATAGAAATGGCGCAGGGCATCATATGGAGATTACCGAAACAACAAGATCTGCTTTCACTGGAAGAGGGGAGAGTTCTACACCCAGAATCGGTGTCTTTCAGTTTCACAGCATGGCTCCTGAAGACTTACAATATGGACATCAAAGCCTACCTGAAAACACGATGGTTGTCCTCAGAGAAGCAAGAAGACCAGCGACAAAGTGTTACTTAGCCAAATGGAAGAGGTGTCAGAAAAAGGCCTTATTGCAGAAAAACACTAAGGGAGAAACTGTACTAAAATATCTTACACACCTACTTGACTGCAAACTAACTTGTGTGTTTAATTTGTGAGCAATTGTGGCTTACACAAGAGGCCATATAGGAGGAATTGTTTTCAGAACACCAGTAATAAAATTCTTCTTAGAAGGAGCAAAGAGAATAGCACTACCCAGAAGAGAACCAGCATCCACATGGAATCAAAATGTAGTGCTAACACAACTAATGAGGAAACCTTTTGAGCCTTTACACAAAGCCATGTTATAGATGCTGACACTGAAAACAGCCTTTTTGGTAGCTACGACATCACTTCATAGGGTGAGCGAAATGCAGGCACTCACAATTCAAGAATCATATTTCCAAGTCCACAAGGACAGAGTAGTCATGAGAACACATCCTCAGTTGGTACCCAAGGTAATTTCACACTTCCACATAAATCAAACAATACAAATGCCGCTTTTTTTCCCAAGAGCCGAAACATTAAGTGAAGAGAGCGTTACACACGCTAGATGCAAGACGAACAATTATGTACTACATGGAGAAAACAAAAATAAGCATGAAAACAAAGCAACTATTTGTTTCCTTTTCAGACAATAATTTGGGTAAACCCGTGACTAAAGGCACTATTGCTAGGTGAGTCTCACAAACCATTCAACTTTGCCACACAAGTGCAGGAATACAATTTAATTCTGCACCAAAAGGGCACTCCGCACGGAAAAACATTGTCTTTCTTGCAAATATACCCTTACAGGACATCTGCATGGCAGCTACTTGGTCATCAGTCCACACATTTACTAAACACTATTGCATAGACATTCAAATAAACAAGAAAGCTCAAGTGGGACAAAAATTGATCAAACATCTGTTTACAAATGTAAGCACATCTTAATCCCAACCACCGCAAGATTAGGCAATTGCTACAAAATTAATGAACAGCATGTGAATCCAGAAAAGGTTCTTGCTGCAAAATGAAATAGTTTCTTACCTTTAGGAATAGTTTTGCATCTTGAAGTATTTTCTGGATTCACAAGCGACTCACCCACCTCCCCTAGCAGAAGGGAGAAGAAAAAAAAATAATCTGAATTTGCCGACCATGAGTTGGAGCTTCTGGGGAGGGTGTATGACGTTAAAGGAGACAGGATAAGACAAATGGTGGAATAGTCAAAAATATTATTATTTTTTTTTAAATGAGAAAAAGGGCTACCTCGATATTTGATAATTCGGGACCCAACCACTAGATGACGGAATAACGCACAGCACGTGAATACAGAAAATTATTCAAGCTGCAAAACGAATCCTACAGGTAAGAAACCATTTCGGGTTTGCTGTTAGAACATATTAAACACATTCTAATGTTTTTGAATAGGTTGCCTTAGGACTCGATAGACCTGCTGTAGGGGTGACTTACACACATTAAAAAAGAGTCTGTGCTTTGCCATTGCCTAAAATGGCACTTTTGAGGTAGCAGTTTTAAGCTGCCATTGCACTACATAACGGGTTTGTGCTGACCTTTTACCTAGTTAGGTGCTGCGTAATGTTGTGTGGATTTCTACGAAAACTAGCCTAATTTATTATGCATGAGGATTCTCAGAATCATAGCAGGACTACCATCTTCTGCATCTTCTATATAATAGCTATGTATAAGGGTCATCCCTTTCGTCATCCTGGGTCGACATGACACAGCAAGGTATAACCCCTTAGGGTCAAACACAAGCTAAGATGCACCACACATTCATGAAGAACAGTAAAATAATGACAATATATATAGTTCAAGTCCAATTCAAAAGACAGATAGATATTCCTTGATTTTAGTCTTTTTATTCCAAGTTCATTGGATAGTGGACATTACAATGCGACACAGCCGATGCGTTTCGTCCTGAAACAGGACTTCTTCAGGGCAAGATATAAAGAAGTTCACACATATATATTAAGGTCATTGTTGATAAGATGAGGAAAAGATCTTCAATGTAGGTTCTTTTCTTCCATAAGTGAATGTCTTCTCTATGATTAGTATGTCTGTGACCATAGATTGTTCTTCTGTTTGAATGGCAGATTTTTTATATATTTCTAGTCATATGTTTGAGAGAAGGATTTATCCGGTCGCAATATATTAGTCGCAACTGGAAACGAGAGACGTATGCTCGAGTGATGGGTCCTCCGATTCGGACCCCTTAGGGTACCTTCTGGGTATATAAACACCATATCTTTGCTGGAGCAGGCAGAGGAGAAAGACTTCCTTGCTGGCACAAGAGGCTGAAGCTATTGCACACAGACACTCCATTACGTAGTGGATTTGACATCGCTCGCGGGGTGTCCAACTCGAGACCAAGATGGGGTCCTTCATTTTCTCACTTCAGGTAATGGGTTGGTTTTATCCTAGGGGAATTCTTGGCTTCTCACCTACATACATGCTATGTACATTTCGATACATCTAGTTAGGGTTAGCATCGTAGGAGTACGTATATTACTCCAAAATTGGAACTTTCATAGATTTACATGCTTGAATCTTTCTCCATTTATAATGGAAGTCCCCGGTACTTTTGAAGAGTAGTAGTAGTAGATGGGTATAGACTAGAACAGGCCTAGGCCTCTTACTTTATTAACCTATCACTGTCATTGTTAAAAAAGATACCACACTTTGCCTTAATCAATCAGCATGGATCACCCTCTAGAACATTCCAGAGAGAATCTCAGTACCTCAGATTTTCTACCGCAGGTTGTGCTAGGGAGTATCGTCTGAGCTCTGCTCCGCTTTTCACACCTAAAGAAGATTTCTGGACTTCATACTTCAGGTAAGTGACTTTATTGATTTATATTTCAAGCAGATATTCTACTCTTATCTGTTGATTGACACCAGCTCTGACTGAGTCACGTCAGACAAGGCAAGAAAAGCTCTGTTCAGAGAGTTTGCAACCTGTTTGAAGAAGAGGCTATATGTGGGGATCCCTCATAGAGAGTGCCTTTACATTATATCCAGCCCATAAGGCGTCAGACTGTAAAATTTAGTGCACCTTTTCAAACTCATCTCTTAGAGACCGTGAGGGACAGCTTCTAATTTGGCTCCAGAAAATGAAGATCAGGTCTGATCCTGTGTTAGACTCTGAGAGTGAGCAGTCTACCTCCTCAAGAGTTTCCCTCAAAAGGGAAAGGAATTCCACATACTCTGATAAGGAACCCCATGCCAAATACGCTAAGAAAACCTCTCAAGAGGTTTCTTCAGAGAGCAAGAAGGGGTCTCACAGGAGAGAACATCCTTCAAAGACTGTATTAGTGCCCAAAACCCCACCTCCAGGACTAAAATTGACATTTAGGAAGCCTTTTTCAGAACTGTCGTCTAGCTCTCTGCCATCTAGGAAGGGTCTGTCAACTCCCTCGTCGATAAGGGAATGCACCTTAGGAACATCAACATCGACCTCTTTCTCCTTGGCCTTCTAATCTTTGGTGACATCTCTTGTCGTCGTCCACTCAGGCCCCGATTTTGTCAACCATCCCTCTGGTGTCGACGACGAGGATTTCTTCGTTGTCTATCAAAATGAAACCACCAACAAAAAAATGTCACTGTCGTCATCGTTGGCAGAGAAATCAGTGACGGCGAAGACGCAACTGTCAACGAGAAAGTTGTCGTCCACCAAGACACCGCCGTCGACGGGTACGCCATCGGCGACTAAGGCCCAGTCGTCGATGAAGACAGTCGTCAACAAAGACAAAGTTGTCGATGAAAACACACTCGTCGAAGAAGATGAAACTGACATACTTCCCCTAGTAAGAACACTCCTCTTCTGCCCAGGCATCTTCTGGGGGAGGAAGATTCTGAAGATGAGGGCCATTTGTAGATGCGTGTAGTCCTTCGGACTTGCATGTCAAATGCTAAGATGAAGAGGAGGAACAGAGTTATTATGGTCAGGTCTACTATGCCCAACCTGAAATGGGTCATCAGTAGTATCAGCAAGAAATGGTCACAATGCCGTCTGCCTTGCTCATAAAACTTCAGTTTATGCTGGAGGATTACCGTAGATGGTTCACACATGCAGTACCTGTTGCTGAACCTACAACTCCAATAGGGTCACCTGTACAGCGCTCCACTCCTACGAGGTTGTCAATTCCTAATACTATGCAGTCCATTCCTAGCCAGGAAGTAATCTATTTGGATGAAGAGAGGGAAGAGGGAGAACTTCCCGAAACGGGTACGGAGTGGGATAATTATTCGATTTCCTTGCCTGCTTCACCAACACTTCCACCAGTAGATTCTCCACCAGAGGACATAGGAAGGTTTCATAACCTTCTGGAACGTGCAGCAAAATGATTTGCATTGCCAATGCCCTCGAAACAAGCTGACTGTTTCCTTTACGACTTTTAAGAACCATTTAGAAAGTCTGTCAGAGCTATACCAATTATTGATTACATCTGGGAGGAGGGTATTAGAATTATGAAGACCCCAGCTTCTATACCAGCAGTGCTACTATGTCTTGACGAGAAATACAAGGCTACTGATAATGCACCAGCGTGCCTCACAGGACACCAAACCCGGATTCTATCGTCATGGAAGTTGCTCAGCGCCGCTCGAATAATCCGGCAGCCCCTCTTTCAGCTCCTCCTGACAAAGATGGTAGGCACTTAGATTCAATCGGCAAGCGTTTCTCTTCGATGTTAGCGTTAACAGTGTGAGCAGAAAATTCTCTGGCGATCTGCGCGCGCTATGATCGCCAGATGTGGTCAGACATAGCCCCCTATCTGGACCAACTACCAGAGGATGCTAAGGAAGCAAAGAAGATCCTGCATGAGGGCGAAAGAGCTTCTAATGAAATTATAGATTCTCCCATGGATGTCACCATCACTGGTTTCAGGCAGTTGGCAGGTGCGCCAGACCTGAGAAGGCAAGGATGTCTTAAAGCCACCTCATTCCAGGCTGAGGTTCAAAACAAGATCTTGGACCTACCGTATAATGAGAGGACCTCTATGAAAGCCAGGAGGAAGAGGCGGCCCTTAAAACAATAAAGGCACAGATACCGCCAAGTCTTTGTGGACGCTACAGTTCAAGAAAACTCCTTTTCGAGGGTCCTAACGTAAATGGCAGCCTTCCTATAGGGAAGGGTATCAACAATACGTTACCCAGCATACTCCTCAAATACTCAATCCTACTGTTCCCAATTCCAACAACAACCACCTCCTCAGTCTTCATATCTCCGATCAACAGAGGAAAATCAGCATGGTCTGGCAAGGATGTTGGCCGTCGACAATGATCTAGTATTGGCTCCGGCTCCAATTCCCACACAGCACTCTACTCAATTTCTCCCATCAAAAACCTTGTATCTTGCAGGCAAAATTTCCAGTCACCTTCACCAATGGAAAACAATTGCCACAGACCGGTGGGTTCTTCGCCTTGTGAAATTAGGACATACACGGGAATTTATCTAGAAACCGCCTTCAAACCCACCACAACCTTTCCACCAAAAGCATCTCAGAGCTCTTCAACAAGAGGTCAAAGCCATGCTCCAGAAAGGGGCAATCGAGAAAGTGCCTATCGCCCACTGGGGCAGAGGTTTCTACTCCAGTTTCTTCTTAATCAGAAAGAAGCTAAGGCAGCGGCGTCCAATTTTGGACCTCAGAACCCTCAACGTCTAACTGTAATAACAATCATTTTAAATGATCAAGTTGCAGGAGGTTCTGAAACTCCTAAACCAGAGAGATTTCATGACCTCATTAGACCTCCAAGACGCTTATTTCCACATACCCATTCACCCAAGGCACAGGAAATATTTGAGGTTTTTGGTTGACGTATGCCATTCCCGGTTCAAAGTGTTCCCCTTCAGTCTCAAACCTGCTCCCAGAATTTTTACGAAGTGCCTGGCTCCAGTCGCAGCGTTCCTCAGGCCACATCAACATTGTCTTACCATATCTAGACGACTAGCTGACAAGGCACCTTCCAATTTGGCAGCACAGGTGTCTACAAAGGCCTTCGTACTTCTCTTCTGACAGTTGGGTCTCACTCTCAATAGGCAGAAATCCAGTCAGAGCCCATGGCAAACGATTGTAATTCTAGGAGCCAAGTTAGACACAGTGTGCTTAAAGGCTTATCTTGCAGAGGAATGCCTACACCGGCTTCTTATGCTCACAAAGTCTATCAAAAGAAAAAGTCTCTTTCAGTTCGTCTGTACAAGTCTCTCTTGGGAAGGATGTCATCATGCATACCACTGATCCCATTCTGTTGCCTCAAATACTACCTATGCAGGAGGAACTGGATAAACAGTGGACACATACCTCAAGTCATCAAGATAACTCCACGCATGCTAGAGGCATTGAAGTGGTGGGAAGACAAAACTCATCTGTCAGCAGGGTTGTTTGTCCGACACATAGCAGCTCCCTTCGTGATTACCACAGATGTGTCACTGGAGGGATGGGGAGCTTATCTCCAAGAGATTCAAGTGAGCGGCCAGTGGCATCGAACACAGTCAATTCCACATAAATCTATTGGAATTAAAAGCAGTACATCTAGCCCTCCAGTCTTTTCTTCCCAGGATTCAGCATTCGTCAGTGCTCGTCAGTACGGACAATACCACGATGCACTATATAAACAAGCAGGGCGGCACAAGTTTTCGCAAGCTTTCCAGGGAAGCACACAAGTTGTGGGAATGGACTATAGTTCACAGTATCTGCCTCCGAGCAGAATACATTCCATGACGTCAGAATACGACTGCCGACACACTCAGCAGGCTCACGATGTTGTGCAACGAATGGGAGCTGTACCAGCAAACCCTGCACAACATATTCCTACACTGAAGCCCACCAGACTTGGACCTGTGCGCCACTCCCTAGAACCGCAAATCCCGGTACTATGCAAGTTGGCATCCCCAACAGGGGTCATGGGGGAATGCCTTTTCAATTGCATGGTCCGGCATCTTTGCTTACGCTTTTCCCCCTATTCCTCGTCTCCCAAGAGTCTTGAGGAAAATAAAGTGCGAGCCATGCAAACTGATCCTCATCGCTCCAGCATGGCCAAGTCAACACTGGTAGATGGAGCTGCTGCTTCTATCGCAGGTCCCGCACCTCCAGCTTCCAGTGTTGCCCAATCTTCTGCCTATGAACCATGGGCAGATCCTGTACCCGGATCCCAGGAACCTACATTTATCAGCATGGCTCTTGAATTCAATGTGTTCCAGCACTTGAACATTTCAGGGGAATGTCCATATATCTTAGCCAGACCTAGGGCAAACAGTACCAACAAAAAGTACCGTCTCAAGGGGAAATGTTTCTGCATCTGATGCCATCAAGCGTGTATACATCCGCTGTCGTCCTCTCCAGAGCAGGTCTTACCTTACCTTTTGCAGCTGGCAAAGTCAGTTTTGGCGCATAATTCAATAAAGGTTCACTTAGTGGCCATCTCCCGTTACAGAATATCACTTTCCTCTCCACCTTTGTGGTCTCCTAGAATAATCAAGGAGTTCCTCAAAGGGCTGTTTTGAGTTTTTCCTCCTATAAGGCGTCCACCTCCGGCCTGGCAGTTGAATACCATACTTTCCCAATGGATGACACCTCCTTTTGAGCCAATTTACTCAGCGGAGATCAAGTTCCTGTCAAGGAAATTAGCTTTACTTCTGGCCTTGACCTCAGCCAGACGGGTTAGTGAAATTCAGGCTTTTGTTATAGAGGAACCCTTCTTGCAATTCAAAACAGATGGAATTCTCCCCCACACACATCCAAAATTCATACCCAAGGTTCCATTTAATTTCCACCTTAACGAACCTGTGGTACTGAAGACTTTCTTCCAGAATCCATCAGCGACCGCAGAGAGGGATCTGCACTTGTTGGATGTCAAGCGTTGCCTAAAATTGTATCTCCACAAGACACAAGCTTTTTGCAAGACTTATCAATTATTTGTCGCATACAGTGTGCCAAGGAAAGGTTTCCCGCTCTCCAAGTAGAGTATTTCTAGATGGATCACAAGTGCCATACAATTTTGCCATCACAAAGCAGGCAGACCACTGTCTTCAAGAGTACAAGCCCACTCCACCAGGGTTGTGTCTACCTCTACAGCATTGTTTGCGGGAGTGTCACTTCCAGAGATTTGCCATGCAGCAACGTGGAAGAATAGAGACATATTTACTAGACACTACTGCCTGGATTCAGCAGTTCTGAACGACACTGCCGTGGGACAAGCAGTACTTCATCTATTCCACTAAGGTGAGCCACCCCTGTCTACCCTCCTACCTCTTCTGCTGTGTCACATTTCCATAGAGTTAATCATTTGCTTGTTTAACACTTAAAGGAATGTAGTCCTTAATGGGTATTATTATTATTATGGTTGTCATTTGTTTATTGATGTCTTGCAGATTTTATTGAAACATATTCCTGATAAGCTGGTCAAGGCTATGGTTAAATGTGCTAATTAACTGCTTGCTATTTTGATTCAGGCATGTGAATCTATGAAATTTCCAATACTAGACTAAGAAATAATTTACTTACCGGTCACTGTAGGTTCGAAGCATGTGTGCTGTAGATACACATTATTTGCATACTCCTGCCATCTTGTGTTGGGTCTGGATGTTTGCAAGTTGCTGTTCTTCGAAAAAGTCTTTCCTAGTCACGAGGTAAGGTGACTCCTCCTTTCGGTGATAGTGCGCTTAGGCATCAACTCCATTGTTAGATTGGTTTTTTTCCGCCATCGGGTTCAGACGTGTATTGCTGCGCTCCGGTTGGAAACCTTCTTTAGGATCCCCTCGACACGCAATCCTCTCTACCTTCGATGGTATTATTTCATATGTGTTTACCACTTCTCTGCGTATTGTTTCGGCAACGGAATTGACTTTTCGATCGAAAAGCTTCGTAGTCGGCCTTCAGGCCTAACCGCGCCGGGTCAGCTCTCTATCGATGGATCAGACTCCGTTTAAATTCTGTCCTCGGTGCCACGCAAAGTATCCGCGTACCCACTCACAGCAAGTGTGCAACATGTGCTTGTCTCCCGAGCACAAAGAAGAAACCTGCGACACTTGCAGATCGTTCCGATCAAAGAAAATTTTCGCGAGTGCCGAGCTCGACATCGAGAGATGCAGCGTCAAAGCATCAAAGATACGCCGGACATCTTCGGCCAAGAGTCCGGCCAAGAAGACACTGATGCATCAGCGGCAAAGGAGGAGGAAGCATTCTCTCAACAAGACTCTGAATCGGAGCTCGAAATAGACCTTGACGCCAAAGAACTGCCGCAAGGACAAGGTGATATGAGTACAGAAGACTCCTTGCCCCCACAAACTCAGAAAAAACACAAGGCTCCAACACCACCTCTGCCTCTGGGCCAAGGCCGGCATCAAGACCACGTTTCCAACACCCCGCCTCCGGGCCCTGCTCCGAAATAGCAGTCAAGCCTTTTGGCTAGTTACCGAGTCATCAAAAGTCCTCCTCGGAACCGTAGCCCTCCGGTTCCAAACACAAGTCTGGCTCAGACAAAAATCCTCTGTGTCGAAAACCAAGCAACCTTCGAAGGCGAAAATTTCCACACAGAAAGGCCAGCTTCCTCCAGCACCAAAGACACAGCCAAAACAGAAAGAGACCCCTTTGGATCCAAAGTGGACTTAATTCCATTAACACCAGATTCTAAGCAAAAGAAGCTATATATTAACCCGGAGACTGGCCATATTCACACAAGGCCGCCTCAAAAACACAAACTTCAGGATGAGGACACTTTTGACAAGATTCCTTTAAAGAAAACATCTGTGGCTACAAGTCCTTTTCATCTACCATCACCACTGCCTCCTTCTCCACCTGAGAATCTCTTGCAAATTACACCTCAGAATTCCACGCAATCGCACTATCAGGATGACAATGCTGATGATGGAGGGACACATCTCCCAACAGATCCATGGACAGATTATACAATTGATCCCTCAGGTGATAATGATTCAGATCTTTACCCAGCCAAACAATCTCCTCCTGACAACAATGCATCCCATCAAGAACTCATTGCCAGGGCTGCACAATATAATTGGGCAGTATTGCACAAAGAATCACTAGAAGAATTTTTGTTTGAAACTTTAACATCCACACACAGGTCATCACAAACACTTACCATGATTAAAGGCATGATGTGACACGCTGATAAGATTTTTAAAGACCCAGTAAAAGCATGCATCTTAACTCCTAGGGTAAACAAAAAATATAAAGCCTTCCCTACAGACCCTATATTTATCCGAGGTCAGTTACCATTAAGTTCTCTAGTAGTGTCTAATGCTCGTAAGCGGGCAAATTCTGAGACATCAGGAGATGCTCCTCCACCAGATAAAGAGACCAAGTTAATTGATGCTTCTGGCAAGTGCATAGCTGCTCAGGCTGCTAATCAATGGCTCATTTCTAATACACGGGGTCTTTTAGCCAGATACCACAGGGCACACTGGGATGAAATGGAGCAACTACTTCAATATCTTCCAGATGAGCATAAGGCTAAGGCACAGGACTTAGTAAATGAAGGTAAACTCATTTCTAATTCCTCTACACGATGTGCTTTAGATGCTGCAGACATCGCAGCTAGAGAGGTTAATACCAGCATTCTGCTCAGGAGACGTGCTTGGTTAAGGACTTCAAGGTTTAAGCCAGAGGTCCAACATTCTATCCTTAACACACCTTTTGATAAAGAATATCTGTTTGGTCCTAACGTATATCAAGCATTAGAGAATATGAAAAAGGACACTGAGGTGGCCAAATCTATGGGAGTGTTCCAGTCTCCATCCAACAGAGGCTGTTTTAGTCGTTTCTTTAACAGAGGAGGGTCCAAAACCCCATCCCCTGATCAAAATATCTGTACTTATAAAGGTAACAACTAGTCCTCTCCCTCCAGAGGATCTTTTTTTTCGAGGAGGTTATAGAGGCAACAACTTCAAGGGTAGGGGTAAGGGTAACACACACCTTAACTCCCCTTTCCCTAAGAAATAGTGACTTACCCATGCTCCCCGAATTACACCACACCTGTCGGGGGAAGACTTCAACTATTTCTCCCCATTTGGCAGTCTATAACAACAGACAAATGGGTGATTGGAATTATCCTACATGATTATAGCCTGGAGCTTACCAGCAATTCCTAAACATTCCACCTCGATCTCGCAAATTGTCTCCAAAACACTTACAATTGCTAGAACAAGGGTTCCAATCTCTTACTAAAAGGAGCAATAGAGCTGGTCCCAATACAGTACCAGGGCTCAGAGGTTTACGCTCTGTATTTTCTCATTCCCAAAAAGAATGGTCTATTCTGGATCTCAGAGAGTTAAACCATTGTATACCGTCGGAACACTTTCACATGGTGACGCTTCAACAGGTACTTCCACTTTTACAAAGAGCAGATTTTATGTCTCCTCTACATTTAAAAGATGCATATTTTCATGTTCCAGTTCATCCGGCTCATCTCAAATACCTCAGATTTGTGATAGCAAGCAAGTATTACCAATTCAAGGTGCTTCCCTTCGGAGTGACTACAGCGGCCAGAGTTTTTACCAAATGTCTGGCAGTAGTCGCGGCTCATCTCAGAAGAAAGCATATTCACATCTTCCCTTATCTAGACGACTGGCTTATCAAAGTCAGCACTTACCAGAACTGTCTACAGCACACACAGATCACAATAGACATACTCCATCAAACGCGGCTTCACCATCAATGCACAAAAATCTCACCTGCATCCATCACAAATGCAGTCTTACCTAGGAGCCAGTCTAGACAGTCAAAGCTCTAGCCTCTCCCAGAGTAGCCAGAATTCGCAATATGCAGGCTATGATTCTACAGTTTCAACCAAAGCAAGCTTTAGCAGCCAAAGTGTACATGCAATTGCTGGGAATGATGTCGACTTACATTGCAATTGTACCCCATGCAAGGCTTTACATGCGCCCCCTACAAGAGTGCTTAGCACGTCGGTGGAATCAGTCACTTGATCAATTAACTGATCTAGTGCTGATACACGGCCGTACCCATCGTTCTCTGCAGTGGTGAAACCCACAAAAGAACAGCCGTTCCTCGAACCTGTTCCACAGATAGTGATCACAGCAGACGTATCTCTGACAGGTTGGGGGGCACATCTCCAAGATTACACAATACAAGACCTGTGGAGCAACAAGCACAAAAGCCTCTACATCAACTATCTGTAGCTTTTAGCAGTTTTCTAGTACTCAAAGCTCTTCAAACTCACCTCATAGGCAAAACTGTCCTAGTCAGAACAGACAACATGACATTATGTGCAGAAACCGGGCGGGACACACTATCTCCAACTGTCAACGCTCGCTCAAGCCATTTGCAATTGGGCAATCCATCACAAGATTTATCGTCTGGCAGAACACCTCCCAGGAGTAAACAATCAAATTGTCGACCTTCTCAGCAAAGGAAACAGCAAATTCACGAGTGGGTACTTCATCCCCAAGTTCTCCTTCATAGTCTGCACCTCACCTCCAGTCTCCTCACACAGAACCATGGAGAAATCAGACCTCCAAATCCTAAAGAACTGAACTCCGAGGTCTGGCTCCTGAAGTCATAGAGTTTGGTTATTTGAATTTACCACCAGACTGTAGGAATATTCTAAAGGAAGCAAGACGGCCTACAACCAGAGCTTGCTATGCAGTAAAATGGAAAAGATTTGTTGTATAATGCTATAACCACAAAATCAATCCTTTAGATGCTTCTATACAAAACATTATCTGTTACCTCTTATATTTACAGCAAACTGGACTAGTTTACACATCTATTTGCTTGCACCTTGCAGCGGTAGATGCGTACTTACAGAATAGGCAACATCTGTCACTATTCAGAGCTCCAGTAATCAAAGCTTTCATGGACAGATTGAAAAGAGTAATACCACCAAGGATTCCTCCTGCACCAGTATGGAATCTCAACATTGTTCTCACAAGGTTCATGGGTCCACCTTGTGAACCATTGCACAAGTGCCCTTTGCAATTTCTTTCATGGAAGGTCGCTTTCCTCGTTGCCATAACATCACTGAGAAGAGTTGGTGAGCAACAGGCATTAACCTTTGAAGAACCTTTCTTTCAGCTGCACAAAGACAGGATAGTTCTACGCACCAACACTAAATTCCTTCTCAAAGTAGTTTCTGCTTTTTATATAAACCAATTGGTTGAGTTACCAGTCTTTTTTCCTCAACCTTATTCTGTAGAAGAACGCGCTCTTCACACGCTTGACGTTAAAATTTGTTGCATTCTCTCCACCTCACAAAGGCAATCCTATCTCTAAATCTGGTATTGCAAGATGGATTGTTAAATGCATTCAAACATGCTATGCTAAAGCTGAAAGAACTTTAATAATACCCCCTAAAGCGCATTCCACTCACAAAAAAGGGGCTTCTGTGGCCTTTTTAGGTAAAATTCTTTTAGCTGACATATATAAGGAAGCTACATGGTCTACACCACACACATTTACCAAACACTATTGTGTAGATGTGTTAGCACGTCAACAGGCTATGTAGGTCAAACAGTACTTAAAACGTTGTCCCAAACAACTGCAACATCTACAGGTTAGCCACCACTTTGGGAGTATACCGCTTTGTAGTCTATGCAAAGCATGTGTATTTACAGTACACATGCCGCGAACGGATAATGTTACTTACCCTGTAAGCATCTGTTCTTGGCATGTAGAGCTGTAGAGTCACTTGTGCCCACCTGAGTACCTGTAGTTGTTGCAGCTTTTCATTATACATTTATACGAATGGGCATCTCTATACTACACTTACTTACGCCATTCTTACCCTCTTGCGGGAAAACAATCTAGCAATGGAGTCGATGCCCATGCGCACTATCACCGAAAGGAGGAGTCACCTTACCTCGTGACTAGGAAAGACTTCTTCGAAGAAAAACAACTTGCAAACATCCAGACCCAACACTAGATGGCAGGAGTATTCAAAGCATGTGAATCTACAGCTCTGCATGCCAAGAAAAGATGCTTACTGGGTAAGTAACATTATCCTTCTCCAGTATTGGAAGCTTTCATAGATTCACATGCGACCCACCCTCCTCCCCGGGGGAAGCTCACCTTGGTCTATCTCAGCATATTAACTTTAGCACTAGTGCTCGAAAATCTGAGGTACTCTGCTTCTCTCTGGAGTGTTCTAGAGGTTGATTCATGCTGATTGGTTAAGGCAAAGTTTGGTCTATATTTTAATAATGACAGTAATAGGTTAATAAACTAAGAGGCCTAGGCCTGTTCTAGTATATACCCATCTACTACTACTACTATTTTAAAGTACCGGGGACTCCCATCATGACGACGGAGAGTGATTCAAGCATGTGAATCTATGAAAGCTTCCAATATCAGAACTGCCCTTACTTTAAAATTAGCAGACTTCGGAGTCCCAGCCTTAGGTGGGACTGTTACCTTTATGATTGAGACACATGAATCATTCAGGACAGAGGTATTCTATTCATGTGTCAAATTCCCACCTGCAGATGCACGCACAAATACATTTCATACCTACACTCCGGATTAAAGACCGGAAGAATATTGTCGATACAAGGACATTGATGTTCCGCTTACCTACCAGGAGCACATAAACTGGTTTGAAGGCACCCTCCCACACACAACAGTTAAAGTGAGACTCAGTCCGCTCAGCAGAGACGGAGCGACTTGGCAGTTCCTAGCTGATTACCCACCGCATCCAGACATTGACACAATGCCGGTAGCAGACTTGCATCCACTTCCCAAAGAAGTAATAAAGCTTTACAGAAATTTAACACAGTTTGTTATGAGAACACTCACACTTCAACCTACCAGGGTTACACCAGCAGGACAAAAACAAGCAACTGTAACTAAAATAACTCCACAAACACTCATTGCAGTAATGGGAAAAATGGCCACTAAACGTGCGCAAAATACCCTTTAGGATAGCTCAGAAAATAACACAGTTAGAGGCAGTGTTTCCACACACAGGCCCCCAAGAAAAACACAGAATGCTAACAATTTGCTTGCCAATTGGGATAGCTCCGCCGATAGAGGATTGTACCTCTTGGGGTACAGTTTTCACTGCCATCTATACCAGAAGTCATGGTATCCCCTCAATAGCAGTGATACCAGATGTATTGAGAAAGATGCAGAATGAGTATGGAGCAAAACCTGCTCTAAACCTAGGGATGAAATTGTTCGGATATTTTGCCCAGGTATCCATGATTATGTTGGCAAACATAAAAGGGGAGGCAGCAGCGGTGTCTATACACCAACGCCCGAGGGATTTCACTCCTGCACAACAGGAGCGTGAATTACCTAAAATTATTGAAGATACATATGCCAAATTAGTTGGAGATAATTTGGGAGCCAGAGCATCAAAACCTCAACTCATGGGTGGACCTGAAAAGGATAACACCAAGCAAGCACCTGATTCTTCCAAGAAGAAAGGGGATAATAAAAAAGAAAAGAATAGATCACAATCAAGGGGTGGGTCTCCTCAACAGGAGCCCTCCGAAAGGAGGTACACCCTTAGGAATCGTGATAACATTAAAAAACAATTAGCAGGATACTAATACATTTTCCTCTTGTTCCTTTCAGGGTTCATCAAAAAAAGTCCGAAAGGGAAGGGCGGTCAGAACACAGACCAGAAGAGAGAGCAAAGTCCAGAGATACACATCGTACTTCAGACTATAATATCAAAACAGAAGATAAATCAAAACCTCAATTTAAAAAGAAAAAAGTAGCTGGTCTTAAAATAAGAAATGCCCAGACTACTGAGGACTCAACTTCTGAACTGTGAATGGGCTCTGATGATGCTAGACAGTGTGGCGCAAGTAACATTAGCTCGCCAGAACCTTATGGAATTTCTGGTGACAGCGGCGTTAAATTAATATAGCACGGTGGAAACACCTGATACCAGGGTAATTGTCCCACACCCATTATATGAAATAACACTAAAAATGGAGGGGGACAAACTTAAAAAAATTAAAGGTCTCTTTTGGGAGAACCTGACCTTTTGGTTATGACATCTTTTTGGCTGAAAAAGATTGGCCACCTTAGTTCGTTATGGATTGCCCAAAAGGGGAAACTGTAACTTTACCAGCTTTCTCCCGCCTCGTTCCCAAATCACTACAATATTTATACTCGCAGGAGTGGGCGGTAGCACTAGCTCCTGCATTGTACCACAATCATGTAGAATGGGGTGCGGTGTCACCTCACCATGAAATCCCAGTAAAAACAACTCCAACTACACAGAGACAGTACCCAATAAAACCAGATGTGAAAAAACAAGTCAGGGATATCTTAAATCAACTTGAATACCAAGGTGTAATAGATAATTGCACTTCTTCTATGAATAATCCTTTGTTTCCTTTAACGAAACCTGATCATTCATATTGTCTATTTTTAGACTACAGACATTTGAACACTTGCACAAATACATTTGCAGTGCAAAATGCACGAAGTCCTGCATTGATAAATAACATTGTGCGGAAAAAATACAATACACTAGATATTTCAAAAGGATTCTTTTGTCAAAATATAGCGCCTGAAAGCAGATATTTGACAGTATTTTCAGCCCTAGGCTCTTAGAGTCAGTTCTGTCGACTGCCCCAAGGGTATAAGAATAGCCCCGGGTTGTTTTCAGCAAGTGTAACAGTCACTTCAAACTTTTGATGAGGAGGCATTGTCCTATGTAAATGATAGTTATCTGATGGATGATGAATTATTGGATCACTTGACCAGGATGAACAACATAATTTTGGGGTTCACATTTGAGGGCTACAAATGTAACTTTAAAAAATCTACACTTGCCCACCTCAATGTCCTATTTTTGGGATATGAGTTGTCAAGTGAAGGAAAAAGCCTAGTAGCTAACTTTTTAGAAATGTGTGCGCTGCTCCAACCTCCAAAGACTCTGAAAAATTAACAGTCCATTTTAGGATTCCTAAATGTTGGCAGAACATGCATTTTAGATTATGCAGAAAAAGTAAAACCTTTCTATGACTTAACGAGACCTGATTTTTCAGTCCATCATTGGACACAGGAACACACAGAAATCCTTCATTCATTACAAGCTGACATGATAGCTTCCAAACACTTAAACACACAAGTAAACAGTAAACACTACAAATCTGGTGACCCGAGTAATCACGGGTCAATCTGGGAACACTTACCTAAACATCAATGAAGGCATAACTGTACTCATTGCATGCAAATCTCATCAGTATACAAACACGGAGATGTGTGTTGCATCCACTGGAAAGATTCTAACAGCGGTACAGACTGCTGTAGTGAGAGAAAGGGCACTGGCACAGGGAAAGGAATAATTGTTGTGACTCCAGTACTGGCCTTAGAGGTTGTTACAAAAGCTAGTGTTCCAAACGCAAAAGCACTACATCCACAATGGATACAATGGGCTAATTCTCTCACTGCAACAGATGTGGAAAACAAATTTGATTCTACTTTAAAAAAACACAAGCATTTCTGCAGTCCGAACAAGAATATCAATTCCCGATGTAATAATGCTACTAGATCAGTATGAATATATTATTTACACTGACAGATCTTCTCAGCCTGCCGTAGGTAGTAAACAACAATACAGGGCAGCTTGTGCGATTTTTAAGGGACGTATGCAGGACAGCACGTACCGCTGAGCAATACTCAGATGCAGTCTCTAGGAGATTGCACGGCTCAGCTGGCAAAACTAAAAGCCTAGTACTGGGACTAAAAAATACGGATCAAGAATTCCCCACACTTAGTGTGCAGTTAATTTTATTGTGTACAGTCATACAATGAATATTTTCATTACTGGGGTCAGAGTGATTTTAAAGACTCTAAAGGCTGTACAATAAAGCATAGGTTGCTTTGGGAAGAAGTGGCACAGCTAAAAAAGACTTGCCGCAAGCTCACATGATTCAAACGCTGAATAATCAACGTGTTGGCGTGCACGTTGAAGGGAATTCATTGGCTGATGAAGCCAGCAAGTCAACAGTGCGAACTGCTGCCGTAGCTTCTGTCACTCGTTCTTTTACGAGAATAGATGGAGACATAATGGTAGCTGTCATTGCTTCACGCAAAACACCTCAGCCGTGCCAAAATATTTCCACTCAAGTACTCCTACAAGTTAGATGCGCAAAATATTCCGTATGCTCAAATTCCAGGAGTGGGGGATAGAGTAATACCAAAAATGGATCGGAGATTAGGTTTAATTCTAGCTGCACTCGAGGGTCTGGGTTCAGCACACGCAGGGGCTACTGCAACAGTTTCACTACTGAAACAATGCTATTGGTGGCCAGGTTTAACAAAACCGACAAAAGCATTTGTCCTCAAGTGCGATATCTATCAGCAGATGAAGAAATTCCACCATAGTACGTCCACCACAAAAACCACTACTGATAAAAGATAGACCTCTCGCTTGTGTCTATTTGTACCAGTGCGGCCCCTTGCAATCTGATGGGGCTTACAAGTACATCTTAATGGCAGTGGATTCATGCTCTAGATTCCTGTGGGGTTGGCCTCAGTGCTCGGCTGACGCCCAAGCTGTTATAAAGGATTTGCAAGTCTTCATAGGGACATACACAATTGGCACATTTCATTCAAACCGTGGACCCGCGTTTAGCTCAAGGAAGCCATGGGAAGTTTGGGTGTTTCATTGCAGTACTCCTCTCCGTATCATCCCGAGGGAAATGCGATAGTGAAAAGGAAGAACTGAGACTTAAAGCAATCCTTAACAGCAAGGGTATTAGGCTCAGGTGGTAGTTGGGGCAATCACCTATATGGGGTCCAGAGGGCACTTAATAACATGCCAAGAAGTTCCATAGGAGGCCATACTCCTTACGAAGTCCTATTTGGGACGAGAATGTGGGTACCTGACCTCGATTGTGACAGCTCAGTGGTGGATGAAAAACCATTTGACATTGATAACCGTTTGGCTCTTTTAAACAAACTCAATTAATTCTGCGCACTACAAAGCAATGTCCAAGTAAAACGCACCGCCACTGGGAAAGTAAAATCAGTAAGGGCAACACCTGTCTGGATCCCAAAAGTCAGAGATCTGGTCAGAGAAAATATTGTGGACAAGAGAGAATTGGGGCAATCTTAGAGAACGGCTGTGCCTGTCCTAGCTGTTGAAGGAGCAAGAACAGTACTTCTTCTGCCTCTTTCCGGCAAGAAAGAAAAGAGATTTGACTCCATTGATCTGATCAAACCACGCTATGTGTCCGGGACTTAATAGCAGGCCACGTGGGCTCCTAGGTAGCCACCGCTCTCCTCTCACTACCATACAGGAAGTTCTGACAGATTACTGATAACATTCGAAGAGTCTTCTGTACGTAGTAATGGACTTAAAAATGAAATGGAACTCGTTCCTATTGAAATTGAACATCAAAACAGAAATGAAACACAGATATCAATTCTGCCAACCACTGACATCTACATCAATATGCCTCTACAGGAGCCATCTGCAAGTTCAACAAAACCTGCTAAGCTACCAAAGATAGATCGAACTGTATCTGGCTACTTTATCGATTTTGAAAATGTTTCTCCTGAACCAAGTGAACCTGAGTCACCGCCAGCTCCAGTTTCCTGCAAAAAACAACTTCACAATTTCTACTTTTGGCTGAAAAAGACATACCTAGTCTCACCATGGCTTCAGCTCTGGATAGCAACTGCCATACTGTTCCTACTCTTCTGGATAGGTTTAGTGACTGTCTTTTTCTTGCTCGTGAATGGCCATTATCTCCCAGAACACTCCGCAGTATCACGTGAACTTGGTTCTGAAACCTCATACGTCATCTCATCGTGACAAAGAGACCTGTTCTTTGTGAACATTTACAGCAGTTCCTGTTTCTGATGGACTAGTTTGGGATAGAGTTTGATATGATGTATTTGGTCCCACTGAACTTTTGAAAATACCAAATGTATTTAAAATTTCTTTAAATTATATCATCACCTCCAATACATATTCTAATGATTTGAATGTGAAACTGTAAATAGTATGCTGTCTGATTTAGAACAATCTGCTGCATTCGTAAAAAATGAAATGTATGACCACATTTCAGATTTTGACACCATGTACTAATACCAACATTATGGTCATCATTTTTTGCCTAAAACAAGTGCAGCACGTAATGTTTTCACATACCACCAATGGGTACATTGCCTAACACTTCCGAAAGGTAGTTCACAAACATTTGCACAAAGGTTTCCTTATTTTTGCGGGGTTCAATACATCTGATCCATGATCGTATTATTATAAGCTTGCACCTCCATCTTCACAGAAAAATATGCTTACTAATTCGAAACAGATATACTCTGCATCCTTTATTGTCCAACTGTCTGAACGGGGTTTCGACTTATGGAAAGACACTATAGACATAAAATCAGTTTTGGGTACTATGGAATGGCAGGTTATCAGTTTTGGGTACTATGGAATGGCAGGTTCAGGGAACTGAGGCACTATTCAGAGCATACCTCATACCACAACAGATTATTTTCCTGAATGACACTGTGCAACAGACTTCCTGTTTTGGGTTAGCCAAGGTTAAGGACTTAAACACACCTCGTATTCCCTCGCTTTCACATTTGGAGGGATGGCAAAACAATACAGAAAATGGTGAGGGTACACTAGATGACATCATGCATGGCGTTTCATACAATTCAACAGACCCCAATTGGAAGGGATGGTTGGTTTGGCCTATCGGCACAAATCGGTATCAGTCAAGATTCAGGGGTTCCATCGAAGGGTTTAGTATCCATAGGCCTGACTTATGCTCTGTACAACGAGAACATCCGGGGGTGGTGACCTCATACAGTGTTGGGAAGTTAGGCCTTGATTGGCTAAGAACCTTGACACTGTCACAGGTGAAACAACTCTTGACCTTACTCTTAAATGACAGATTTAATTATTTTTTTTGTTAGGTCTCCGGAAGCCACGTCGTAAACGCTTCTTATACG